>NC_059147.1:20393562-20696593 GCF_020740605.2 Lemur catta | reverse complement strand
CTGTGGCACATTTGATTACAAGTGCTTTCAAAAATCACCCAGACTTAACTTTTCTCCCTTGTTGCTTTGAAGTAGGGTAAATATGACAGTTTTTATTGGTTTCAATTATTGAAACTTGATCTAAGGACTATATGGGAGGAGGAGGCTGATTGCCTTTTTCTGGCCTCCAGTTCTAGTGACTTTTAAAAGGGGGTTTGTTAAGTACCTTTGAAGAATATGACATATGGGTGATCGCTGGGCTGTAATGCAAATTACAGAACATAAATTCACTTTGGAATTAACAAAAAGACTCCAGCCCTTTGGGGGGGACCATTGAGGATTTATTATATTTTTTAAAAATTACTTCCCCTCTCCCCTACTTTGGGAGAATGGCTAGTTACAGACCAACTTATGTGGAGGTCCTCTGAAAGAGGCTTGGGCAGTGGGAGAAAGGAGAGGATTGATCACAATCTGCATAATCAATAGGGCAGCGTGCTGCAATCCTGTACCTACATTTACTGTAAATTTCTACAATATCTGTGCTCCAGTGCCTTGCTTGCTTCTTAGAGTGGATTTAGAAGCAGAATTTAATGCCCAGCTCTCCGGAACAATATAAGGAAGTCCACTTCATAGTGGCTCTTTTAAAAACTCTTTTATTTTACTGAAGTTTTTTTTTAAATCTGTTTATATGTGGGGGCTCAGGTAGTGAACTCCCCAAGTGTAGGTATCTTACAGGTTGAGGGGAGTTGGAAGTACTCTGAGGGTTTAGGGGGTGGGAATTTGCTTATTGAATTACCACTTTGGGGATCCTTTTCTTATAATGTTAGATTTCATTAACTGGTGCAAGTATATTAGAGATAGGAATCTAAGAGAAAGAGTGTATGTTAGAGATTGAAGCAGTGTCAAAAGTAAGAGTTGCTGTGTGTATATGTGTGTGAGAGAGATAATACAGACACTTACAGTCAGTCTTGAAAGCTTGCTGGTAGGTGAATCCATATTTGGAGATGATTTTGAAATAGTCTAGCAAATGGTGCAGGAACAGGATTTCGTAAAAAGTGTACACGGAGTCAGTTTTGAAAGGATTGTGGTTTGGGAAGATGAGGTGTGGGCAGGAAAACTCACTCTAGGCCAGCAGCCTTCCTCTGTCTGTGTCTCTCCTCCCTTCCCCCTTCTTGGGTTTTAGTTTTTAATTACTTAATGCTGAAACGCACAGAGCTTATATAAATATTTGCAAATGCTCTTTCCTATTGATTTCTCTGAATAAACTGCCCTGCTCTGGTCCAGAGAGGAGGCGATTCAGATCTGTGGACTTTTTGAACATATAAAAGTCTCCGGAGGAGTGTTCGTCTGTGCATGTGTGTGTTTATGGGTAACGTAGGCGTGAAGATTTTGGGGGGCAGCAAGGGAGCGTTCAGGCTCTCAGTGGCATGGGCTGAGAACGCTAGGCTGGAGCTGGCCCTGTGGCCTGGCAGTCTGGACAGATTCGTGTGTGTGTGTGTGTATAGGTACACACTCTGTGGGTGTCTACAGTGGGGGAGTCTGAACGCATATGCACTTACTCACACTCACCCCCCCCCCATTACATATGTAGCAGTTTTCCCAGGTTCAGTGACTGCCTTCTCCTCAGGGTCACATTGAGTTCCAGTCTAACCTAAGGTGCAGGAATCCTGCAATGGAGAAATAAAAGAATATGCAGAACCGGGTCAGGTCAGCTGCTCAGAGGCCAAAACCCCTACAGCTGCTTTGACTTTATTTTGTGTGTGTGTGTGTATTTTAGGCTCCTCCTGCCATGTTACAAATTGTGCCTTCCCCCTTTCAGGTGTTTGCTCTGTGGCTTAAAGGCACCAGAGCCTCTGCCTGCATAGACGTGTGCTCCCAGCGACAACAGAAAACCCACAATACCAAATCCAAAACAAAACAAGGGAGGAGGGGGGAGAAAAAACCCCTATTGAGTTCAGGCAAATAAGGTTGGGTCTCCAGATCCGATTACAAAGCAGCTTTGAATATGCAAGACAGTGCACAAGACCAGTTATTCCAGTTACAACAAACTATTAAAAAAAAAAAAGCAGGGGGAGAGAGAGAGAAAAGAAAAGGCATGTTTAGGTCGTAATTTGTTAGTACAAGGAAAAGAATCCCACATAAAGCTGCCTTTTTTTTTCCCCCTCCCTTTGCTGGCTTCACGCAGAATTCACTCACCCTTTTCCGATTCGTCTGCTGTATAGGTTCTTTTATTAAAATCTTTTGGGTTTAGGAAGATCGCTGCAAGCAACACATTTTCTATATTTTTTTCCCCTTTATCTTAGAGGAGAGTTGGCAGGGGTTCTGTGGTTTGCAGTTACACAATATGTTATCATGTTTTTAATCACTAAATCATTGCAGTGGTTATAGATTTACAGTCTTGGGGTATTACAGAGAGGAGCAACGGCAGCTATATATATGCTTTTAAATTACACCAATGTAAACTGAGTTCGGCAGCTGTGAATATGGTCGGCAGACTTCAATGCCTCCTCCCCCCTGAGTTCTTTCTCCCTCTGTGATTTTTTTTCCCTCAAATTTCTTGGTTTGCTTAGCATAAGCTACCCCCTTTCCTCCCCTGCATTCTTTGTCTCTTTGGCCCCCCTCCCTTCCAAAAAATTAATTTTCATTTCAGACCTCTAACCCCAGATAAGCTAGGATTCAAACTCTTGGACTGTAACTTTGGATCAGAGAGTATAATAATAATGATCATGAAAAGTGTAGATTTCCTAAGAAATCCTCTTGGTTTCCATACCGACCTCCTGTATAGGGATGGAGGGTTGATTGCAAATCAGAAGGTGGGGGTGGGTGGAGGGGAGGGGAGCCGGGCTTGTGGCGCTCGCCTGCCTGGAACCTCGAGTGTCCTGTCACTGCGAGCCCACTTTCAGCTTCTGTTTTTCATATTATTATGTAACAGAATCCTTGGCAGCATTAAAAATTCAGTATTACAAGCTGATTGTAATGCTGCCTCATTAGACAACGCTGTCTGGCCTTGTATTAAGTGAAACACAGAGCATGGCTTTTAGATTATAAACACCAATAAATATTAAGGGTCAGCAGAGGGGAGGAAGGGCAACTGGGTTTTGGGCCCCTTCTGGTTTTATCCGCCTCCCCCTCAATCTTCTTTCCCTTAGCCCCTGCCACAGGGCGTTCCCCCCTCCCCATAGTAACTGTCATGTGTTTTCTTGTTGGGATGCTGATGTGTCGACCCTGGTGACATTTTAGGAAGGCTTTTTATAGAGTTATCTTGTGTACACAAAAGGTTTGGAAGTTTGTTTTGTTTTGATCTGCAGTAAACAGGTCCTTCACTTTGCTGATGTCATTTCCGCTCATATTTGAGTTGTTTATTGTGCTGCTTTGCAGGGCCCTCTCCTCCCTACCCCCACCTTGCTTTTCAGCCAGAGCCCTGGCTGTCTGGGGAAAGGGGGATGATGCACTCCTAAAGCCGCCAGGTCTGGGTTCAAAGGCTGAGGGTCGCAGGTCTTTGCCTTGTCCTAGGGCTTGCCTGCTGGGGAAGATGCTCCCAGCTTCAAATCTGGTTAAACACTCTGACATGCACTTGCCCTGGTATTTTCATGGCACACGGTGATTCATCTCAGCTTCCTTTCTTTGCACACCTCCTCCCTCGCCCCTGCCACACCTTGTCTATATGTGTCTTTAACACATCCTTATTGTCCATTTCTCCATTCCACTCCTCCCAACCCCCCCCCCAAATAACCCCTTGTAATGACGACTCTGAGACTTTGATTCAGTTGCAAATCTGAAGCTGGCATTAGTGGACTTCATGCTGTGAAAAAAAGAAAATGTTTCAAGGCCTTGCCCCTGTAGCCTCCCCGCCACCACCTACTATCCCTGTTGGGTTTTGTGTGTGTGCATTTTCCCCCATTTTCTGCCTTTTCATAGATAGAAAGGCCATTCTGGCATTACTAAAAATGACTGTAATGTCTAGCATCTCTTATTTCCATGATCTACAATTGGAAGCCCCCTCCAAAAAAAAAAAAAATAGGACGGGGAAAGGAAAGAGGAAAATCTGTCTTTGTAGGCCCCAAAGGCTTTCCTCTAATAGGATGATGGGTTTTAGGTTAAAAAAAATATTATTGTTTTGTTCTTTTAGGTTTAGAAATAATAGGGAGAGAGGGAAAAGCAGTCATTAGGAAGTTCCCTGAGCTGCCTTCCAACTAAGACGGGTGAAAAATGAACCAGCATTGACACTTGGCTCCATGTGAAAGCTCCTGTAACCTCTCCCCCCTTCCGTGGCCCTGGCCTTTTGTTCCTGGAGAACGGAGCTAAGGTACTTTTTCTCCCAGACCAAAGGAAGCAGGCAAGGAGTCCCCTTGTGTGAGCATCGCCTTTAGATGGCCTTCTCATGGTTATTGTCAATGCAGACGCCCCCAAACAATTGCTCCAGGGAGACACAAAAGCAAAAACATTTGTCCTATTTTTTTAACCTCTTTGTTTTAGATTTTTTTTTCATCCATTCTTTAAATTTCACAGTTTCTATTTGTCTGCAGAGAGACAAACGGAACAGCATGAAGCACATTTTACCGTAGGCCTCACTGGCAATTGGAACAGCCTCAATAGAAATCCAAATTCTAAAACACTGGCTCACTCGGAGGATATGTGAAATTTCAGCTCAGGGCTCTGAAGTCAGATTAGCACAGATTTTTTTTTTTTTTTGAACAAAAATTCACTAAAATGAAAAGATAAGAAAATAGGCTTCTAAAAATATTTTGCAGAAAGCATGAGAAGGGTCATCTTTTGTCTATCTTCTTGTGTTGTGTGTCCCATGCTTAGAAGTGGTTGCTTGACAGGGGAGAGTTGCAAACTAAATGAAATTGTTCATTGGGAAAAAAAAATTCGATCCAGGTGGTTGTGCTTCTGATACATCATTTAATTGATTTAACTCACATGTGAAAGAGCTCTTGGTACATGCTATGGAGTTGATACTGTGTTGAGAATTTTTTTAAAAAACACAATGATTTATGTAAACAGGCAATATCCCATCTCCCTTTGCTTTTTCTCTCCTATTTCCTTTTTCCTTTCTTCTCCCTCCAACCTGCTTCCCCTCCAAGAATTTAGTGGTTAGCATCAGATGGAGTGTAAAGGGATGTGTCAGTCGGTGGGGATGGCCCATGAACAAAATAGGAGTCCACCTCTTTTTTTTCTTGGCCCCAAACAAAGCGCCTCTCTCTCCTGCAATGTATGGACCCAGATTGCGATGCTGTCCTTAAGCATCTGTCTGCCTTTTCATCAAAATTCTCAATTTCAAGGTTTAGAAACACAAATGTAAGGATCCCCTTGGGTATAAAAGTCTTGCATGGCAAATTCTCTTTGCCCTTTCAGAAATAATATTTTTGTTTAAAAACAAAAAAAAGAGAGAAGGAGAGGAGAGAGAATGAGTTCCGTACCTAACATGTAAAGCTGTTTTAAGGCAATATCTTTATTTTTGCTTTCTTAAAACTTGGGCTTTGTAAGTTAAAATGAATTTGGAAAAACTCTTTGGCATCTCAGCTTTAAACAAATGGTTACTCATTTGTGTCTTTCTTGTGTGTGTCATCAATAGATTTAGCTTCAGAGCAGGGGAGGGTGGGTCAGTAAACTAGATAATGTTCCGCCTATGATTTGGGGGCAAAAATTAATCTATGGAATCAGCACCGTAGTGATAGAGGTTTCGGCAGAGAAATGTGAATGAAAACATCTGTGTGTAGGCCCTGGCACACCAGCCTCCGGTGGTTACGAAGGTGAGTGTGCACTGTTCTGAGGAAAGCCTGTGTTCTGTCCCGTACCCAGGAGGGCCTGGCCACCCATCGGGTACCAGGCCCTTACATATAACTGCCTTAAAATGATGGGGTGAACTCAGGCCATAGGGTGAAAGCCAGCTCCAAATGTTTCCTTGTTTATTTCAGGAACTTTTTTTTTTTTGTCCTCTTCTGGACTTTTCTTTGCGAAAGCCTCCAGGTTATTTAAGCACTAGTTTTAAAATCAATGTGTATGTATAATTTAATAAAAATGGAAGAATCTGGAAGAGGACGCAAATCCCCTAAACCAAGTTGTGCTGTGAAAAGAGAGCCCAGGTTTCACTAGAAGTCAGAATGCTGACATCCACTGTATCTCAGCTCAGAGATCATATTTACCTTTGCTAAAGTGAAAGGATACAGCATTAGAGAGTAAGCGTGTGTGTGTGTGTGTGTGTGTGTGTGTGTGTGTGTGTGTGTGTGCA
The DNA here is from genome assembly GCF_020740605.2 of Lemur catta. Taxonomy (NCBI): domain Eukaryota; kingdom Metazoa; phylum Chordata; class Mammalia; order Primates; family Lemuridae; genus Lemur; species Lemur catta. The sequence continues at coordinate 20,690,379 of NC_059147.1, read as the reverse complement.
TGGAGAGAGACAAGCAAGCTTGGCTGGGTGGGATTGTTGTAATTTACCAGCCAGCTAAGCGTTAGGGGGCAGGCCTCTGGCTTGGAGAGTGGGTAAGGGGAGGAGTAGGGAAGGGGTTAGCGTTCCCTGATTTATTTTTAAATATTTATCCTTTTGGCTGTTGCCAATTACGCTTTCCAGATGAGACGAGACTGGGTATGGAGCACTGCAAGGGAAGAATTGCCTTTTCTGAGAGAGGGTTTATTTGTCAACAGTGTTCAGGATGGAGCGATGAGAATGTCAGGCTGTCACTGTTGGGTAGGCCGTGGGTTTAACATCAGGCAGCTGCTCTCCAAAGAGCCGGGCCTCGCAGAGCTGGAGGATGGAATTTGCGACGTGTATTTCAGAGAAACTCTTGATTCCATATGTAAGTGCAAAAGTTGCACGTGCCCTTCTGAAGAGGTGATGTTTTTGTTAATGATGAAAATAAGTTTGAGTCGAGGTAACGCCCCAACTTTTGTGCAGTCCTTTATATTCATAATGTACAGAGGCTGTGAATTACCTCCCTGCCTGGGGGTTACCTGTTAAATTTTTGCCTGGAACAAAGGCAGGCTTGAGTAGGCCTCACTACCTGTGTAGCTGGTGCTAGATTAAGATAAAAGGGACCCAGGGTCACTCTCGGTTCTACTTGTCAGGCCTCTGAGGTGCGGGAGGCCGGTGGCAGTGTCTCCTGTTGGGGATACTGTCAGTAGCAGGGCTGACCCCCTCAGAGCCTTCTGCTGAGCCCCTCTTCATCCTTCCAGATTACTTTATAGCTCGTTCTTTGGGTTTTGTAGATTTTATTTTATTGAAGGTCTTTGTGGCCCCAGCAGCAGGTTCATGATGTCACCAGATGATGAGGTTGTCCCCTGTTAATGAAAGTTAAGACAAAACAGCAAAATTAGATTTCCTGAAAAATATACACGTTTTCTTGTTGTCTTTCATTCATCCGCCAACAGGCTGTGGGGTTGCTTCCAGGTAAGGAATCTTCATTTCCCTGAAGGGATTTCCAGGGGCATCTCTGCCTATCGAGGGCCACATTGCTTACGTTATTGCTAACACATCATCATCTTCATGTATTATTCATGGTCACTTTTTCAATTAAATTATTAATTGCTTTTTTTAAAGGTGTTCTAAACTTATGTGGCTAACATAAATAACTGTGTTTTGAAAACACCACCTGTTCTTGGTCCTGCAGTCAGACGAGCTGGGAACAGTTCTGCAGTGACCATCCCCTGGTTCACAGAGTCATCCTCCACTTTCCTTGTTGGCTCTCCCGCTCCCCGCACCCCGCCTCCCGAGCTCTCACGTGTGACTGAATTTGGCTTGTGCCCTCCTTTGTCCCTAATCGGACATGATTCCCTAGAGGCAGTCTTTTTTCCCAGAGCCCTAGCAGAATTTTTTTTATTCCCCTCCCAGAGTCTCTTTTCTGGACTAAAGTGCAGTGAGGGCTTGTCTGTACCCACCAGTTAGATATTTACATTAATTTGAACCCAAATTATATTGTGCAGAAATGCCTTCTGCATGAGGACATGAATGGATTTCAGCTGCTAAGCATCCCTTTTTCTCCCGGGTTAGTGTGTGCTTAATGCTAATACAATTCCATACATACTGCTCCTCGCCTCGTGAGCTTATTATATTTCTAACACTTGCATGGTTCATTATTGTGCAGTCAGAAAAGACTCTCCAGGCTGTAAGGCCAGCCTGGGTGGGTGGTTTTCGGCAAGGCTAAAAGCAGGTGCCTTTCTGTGCTGAGGGAAGCCGAGTAAATGCAGACTGAGGGTGGGATTCTGACAAGGGAAGGACAGAGGACTTCCGGTGAGATTTCTGTGGCCGCTGCCTTTGCATATCAGAATGGAAAAGGTGAACTTGGGGAGATATAAAAGTGCCCAGCAATTGCTTTGACTAGCTGGGGTGGCCGCATTAAGTCTGACCCTGGAGGTAGGATCTCCCTGTGAAGGGCATGATCTCTGCCGTCTCTGGAACGATGTGGCTTTATAAGGCAGTCTTTAGTTGGAGAGATTGCAGGTTTAATCCCAAACTGCGGCTCCTTTTCTTCTCACTTCTTTTCTTCCTCTCTTTCTAGTGATCTCTGTTTTCTCTTGTCTCAAAAACTGTCCTTAGAGTCTCACTGGAGAGCAGGGAATGTTTTCGTAAGTTTCTGCAACTGAAAAACAGAAGTGCTCTGTAAAGCAGTTAATAGGATGGGTGTGTGTGTTTCACATAAATTCCTGTCCACATTGGCTCATGTCCCCATGCTGGAGTGGCCTGGCTGTGACGTGGACGGGGCCCAGAGAGCGATGGCTCTGGTCTGGAGGCCCCAGGCTCCTTTTTGTGGCTGGAGGGCGCGTCCCTTTCTTCTCGCCTGCTTCTAGGCCGGCCCCTGACCTTTGATGAGCGAGGGGTCAGTGCCTCTGGGAGGGACGGGGCTTTGTTCCCGCGGGCCGGTTCCCGGGCGGCGCAGGCCGAGCGGCAAAGGCTCCTGTCCCCTGGCGGCCCGGCCTGGCCCAGGCCCGTGCCCGGAGCAAGCGCGGCCTCCCGCGGGCCTCGCGCCCCCGGGTGTCCCTGAGTGTCCCCGGTCCCCGCGGGCGGGCGATGCGCCGCCGAGCAGCCCGGCCTGCGCCCGGCACGACTGTAGATGTCAGGCTTTGCCCGGGGAGCCGAACGGCAGGGCTGTGAGTTTCAAATTAACCTTCCGCTTTGTTGCTGTGTAATGTGGATCCCCGAAGGCCCCCCGCCCCGCCCGCCCCCCTTCCCGGGCGGTGCACGCTGCAAACTGCAAGTTGAGCTTCATTTACATAAAGCGATTCGGGCGGGCGGCGGCGAGGAGGAGGAGGAGGAGGAGGAGGCGGCGGCGGCGGCGGCGGCGGCGGCGGCGGGCAGGCCGGCTGGGGACGCGAGCGCCGCGCCCGTGGGTGAATCCCCGCCGCGCCCCGGGGAGGACCTCCCTCCCGGGGACGGGCCAGCCGCCAGCCCAGCCGCCACCATGAGCCCCCCTCCCTTGCCTCCGGCCCCCCTGCTCCTACCCACAGCCACCCCGGAGTCCCTGGGGCAGCGGGAGGTGGGGAGAATGCCGCCCGGGGTGGGTAAGTTCGGGGCTCTGGTGCCGCTGGAATTTCCCATTGTGGCGCTCGGCGGCGCGGCCCCCGGACCTGCGAGTGCCGCCTCCCTCCGGAGGTGCGCGGCGGCTTTGTGTGCCAGGTGAGTGCAGCCTCCCTCCCCGCCGCGCCCGCCGGGCCCGAGCAGCCGGCCTGGAGCTGCAGGCAGGTGCTGCCAGTCCTGGCTGAACTTCCCATTCTCTTGGGGCCTGTGGGGGAAGGGCAGGCTGGATGCACTTGAACTACTAGACTCCAGTTGGAACCTACCTGGGGTGTGAGCGCCTAAATTCTGCTGGGCACACAGTGAAGTCTTTCCTCCTTTTCCTTCCCTTCCCTCTTTCATTCCCTCCCTCTCTCCAATCCGTAGTCTGCGTTTGGATCAGTTCCTGCCTGCTGAATACTTGTGGTACTGGTGTCATTTAGAAGTTTGGGTTTCTCCGCCTGAAAGTGCACCCTTTTCGGCCCCAAAGAAGTTGCTGGTCAGTTGGAAACAATGCGAAGAATGCTCTTATGGTGGAGTGATTAAAGGGAGAACCAGAGTTTTTCAGCTGGAGGGCACCTTTGGAGAGCATCTTGTTCACCCTCTAATTGTAGTTTATTCGCACTCTGAAAAACCCTGCGCTGCATTCATTTCTTTGGGGGTGTGTGAAGGGGAGAGCTAAGATTTTTATCCTGTTAAAGGAGGAGGAATCCCCAAGTTAGGTCAGTAGCAGAGAAAAAAAAAAAACCCAAAGTAATCATTGTAGGGCTTGGAGGGAAATGAACTTTCTGGAAAATGGTCCTTACTGCTTTGGACGTAACCTGTGCTATGATAGGAAAATGCCTCCAGGCCAGAGACCACAGCCCGTGCGTGGTGTGTTCTGAGAGGGAATCGCCTGACACAGTGTTGCACGGTGCGTTGAAGTGGTTTAAATAAATCCCGTGAGCAGGTGAATCCGCGTTGAAGTGGTTTAAATAAATCCCGTGAGCAGGTGAATCCGCGAGGGTCATCCCCGCCCCCACCCTCTGTTTGTGTCATTTAATAGGCCTTGAAGACTCAGTAAACGCCACTGACAGATAACACCGGAGAGGAGAAATGGCCCCACCTGGGCACACAGGGAAGGTCTTTCCTTCAGGCTGGGGCCTGCTTGGAGGAACGCATCAGAGCTCGACAAGGAAAACAAACTTAAGCCTTGAAGGTAGATAGTGAGAAAGTTACACGTCATCTTATTTCATTCCATGCTTTGCGATTTTTGGCGACAAGTCACTAAATAAATAGAGTATAATTTAAAGCTCACCCTAGCCGGGGAAACTTCTCGTTTCTTTGCCATCAGGCAGCAGGTGAGAGTTCGTAGAGTTGGCCCCTCGGGTCCCCTCATTCCTAAATTCAGGAGGTGTCAAACCTCCATGTTCTTTTAATGGCTGTGGTTTCTGGAGAGGTTTCAAGGGAAACCCTAAACATCACGAGTTCCAGTAGGCTGGGCTGCAGAGGGACGCCTGAGTGCTGTGGCGGGGACTGCCTTGGGTAGGAAAACACACACCTTCCAAGGTAACCTGACCCAGAAAGGCTGTGGCAGGGGACGTGGGTCTGTTCCTCGTTATCCGAGCGGTCGCTGGTGGAGGCCTGAGATTCTGAATCTATCCTCTTACCCAAACATGAAGAACAATTAGTGAACAGTGAGGTGTGAGGGAAGTCAGGAGACCTCGGTTCTTAATAATTTAAAGGTTTCAAGAATGGGATCTGTAGAGAGCGGTACCTGCCTGGATGTTTGCACACCTGTATTTGTGTTCATTTATTTCACAGAGACCCTGAAGGCACCATTTCAGAGGGTGTGTAGCTATGAAGGCCACGAGAAAAGTTTCCCCTCTGCCCTTCCTAAATTGCAGGACTAAGGAGATTGTCTGCATTGAGTTTCCAGCGTAGTTTTCAGAAAGCATGTAAAGTGCCTCTCAGAATGGGCCGGGGTCACACTTGGCTCTTTTATTTAATTACACAAAGTGTTATTTAACATCGTGGGGCAGATGCAGAAGCAAGCACTTTCACACTTTAAAAACAGTCCTTTTGGAATCACAAGGAATTAAGTGACTTGGAGACCTTCTGTCTTTATGACATGGGTCACTTCCCTTTCCCAACTCTTTTTTTTTTTTTTTAAATGGCTGCACTGTCTATTGGCTGGAAGCTACTATTTTCCATTTCTCCTGAAAACAGTTTTGATTGACAGGGAGGAGCTATTGAGAAACACTTGCAAACTATTTCAGAATAAAAAAAAAATCCATGCTGCTTCCCCAGCCACCTGAAATTAATTTTGGTTTCTTTCTTTCTGTCCTTTGTTTGCACAAATGAATGCTAAGGAAGGTGGAAAGGGCCCAAATAAAACGGTGCTCTCCGCAGGTCTCTGTTTGGCTCTCCCAACAGGACAGCGATGGGCCTGCCTTCTTGCTGCTGTAGGGTTGGATCTAACTGCTGTGTAAACTCGGTGCCAATTGGACTGCCCAGTGGCAAGGAGCTAAAGTAAGCGCAATTTCAGTTTTCATCATTATGACTTTAAATGATGACTACTAGACACTCCCAGGACTGGCCTGGCTCACCTTGGGTAACCCGAAGGTGGTTAGTTCATTAGAACAAATCCGTGATCGCAGACTGCTAGGAAAATATTATCCGTGGCTGGTGGTGATTTGGCTTAGTTCCTTTAGTTCTGGTCATAGGGCATATGTCCTTATTGTCACTGTATGCTGCTGTTCCTTTTTAGTATATATTTTAGAGGTTGGGGCTTTTTGGCTTCCAAAGTATCAGTGTGAAAACCTGGAAACCCTTGAGGGCCCAAAGCAGACCCATACCTAGGAAATTATTTTTATTGCAGAGTTGTAACAATTTCATCTTAAAAAGTAAATATTTAAGTGACTAAGCAACATTTTATAAAAGTGTAGAGAATTGCTCCAATGACTTGAAGGGAAAGAAGGCAGGCTATCTTTATGAAACCCACCTTTTAGGAGTAACTAGGTTGCTTCTTAACTGGAAAGGATTTAGCCTTAACTAGTAGGGAGGCAGCAATGATTCCGGCCTAAAGAAACTTGTGAAAGCTCAGCCTCACACTTGCCGGTGCTATAGGGATAATGCACCTGACCATGAACATTAGTAACCTCAAGAAGTACAGTAAGTATGTGCTGTGGTTTATACTTTCATTTGTTATTAAAATGGTTGCTTGCTGTTAGCCTGGCCTCTTTCTGCAGTGTTTGGGCCTGTTGGCCTATTCTGGTTCCCAAGGCTGGTGTAATTAACTAGGATGGGGGTGTTACTGTAAAAACACAACAGGAAGGCAGATTCCATTACAGTGAACTTCATAGGGGTATCCAAGTGCTCTGGTATGAGAATTTGGTTGTAATGGTTATTATTAGAAATCACAGCACAGCTCAGAATCACCATCCTCTGCCTGAGTTAAAAACTGCGGTCAGGGAAATGGGAACCCAGTTTTAATAGACTCCAGGCAAGGGAATTCCTTTGTGGGAGCTAGTCTCAGTTGAGCCTTAAAGGGTGCCTGTTCTGTCCCAAGCACAGTGTCCTGTGTCCTTAGGCCACTCAAATTGAGAAACAAATGCACAGAAGCTAAGGTTGCGTCAAACTGCCCCAAGGGAGAGACCCAGGCAGAACAGGCAGAAATCTTGGCTCTTTGGCAAGCCACTTGCAAAATGCAGATTAAGGAGAAGAAACTACAAAATCAACAACTGTCAGATTTCTTTTCTGTATGATTTCAAGTTGGCTGCCAGATTGATCTCCTTGAACATGTGTGAAGTGACAATCAGATGTTGGAAGGCTTTTGGGGGGGGGCTAATACGGTAAATGACTCCTACATGGACAGACACTGGGGAAGGGGGCAAAGCAGGGCTTAGCGCCGATTGACAGCAGCATTGTGCTAAAGCTTCAGAAGCAGGGAAACGACTGGAATGTTTTTTTCTGATTTTCATTCTTTGGGTCAGGAGACAGGAGAGTAGAGGACAAGGCAGTGGTCTGGCAGTGACAGGTGTGTTTCTAGAGAGTTCTTTGCCCAAAGAAGGTGCCCTGGCTTTTTTCTAACATTTAAAGGTGATTTTTTTTTCTTTGATGTTTCTGCAAGAGTAAGGGCACAAATAAAAATGGGGAGACATAGAAAGTTTTTGAGCTGCTAAATTTGGCTCTATTTCAGAGCAAGACTTTTGTTAGTCTTAACCCCAGACGAGGCCTCTTAGCAAAGTGCTGGGGCTTTATTTGCCTTTTGGGCGAGCCCTTCTCCCTGTCCACCAGGGTCACCACAGCAGTCCTGTCAACATGAGGATTAATGCGTAGGGGTTTTGATGTGCACCTTTCCAGAGGGCCTTAGCTGACCTTCTCCGTCCTGGGGAGGTCTTAGGTGGTTCAGCTGCTCCTTCGTTGAACTTTGGTGTTAACACATGTGCTGTCTCTAAGATTTTCCATCCTCTTCCCTCCCTAGAGGCAGGTCTAACGCTTCCAGGGAGGGGAGACATGTGCTACCTTCTGGCTGCTGCTGGTTTGGGACTGAAACCGCTGAAACCCTTTTGCAAAACCATTCACTCCTTGAGAAGATGGGCTGGGCTCCCCTCCGCTCCTGTTGTTTTTTGATTTCTGGGAAGAAGAGGGTCACCTCATGGCCTTAAAGGCTTTCTTAAATTTCTTAAATTGAATGTAATTTTAAGTGGGTCTTTTGGGGTACCAGTTAGGAATTTATGGGGTCTCTTCAGTCCTCTGTAGAGAGACTTGGGCTGGAGCTGGGAAAAACCACCTCACTGGAGTTTATGAACAGATGTTGGCATTTTCATCTGCTGGTTTCACGCACTGTTCCGAAAGCGATTTTGGCCACAAACTTTTGATCTGGAAGCGAGAGCCCTGCCACCATGCTTCTGGGGGCAGGAGTTTAGTGACTGCTCAGACCCCTACTCTTTGTGTATTGGGAGGGTGGGTGTTAATGAGTAGGGCTGGGTATTTTGGGGCCATTTGGTTGGTTAAGCATGATGGGAACTTGCATTCTGAGAGGGGGCAATCTGTAGGCTTTTCAGTGGGTAAGGAGGGTTGAATTACTTAGGGGTCTTTCAGGGAAGGAGGAGGCAAAAGAACAGTTTTGCTTGTTTCTTGGTGATTCCTGACTCCATACTGGAATGTGGCTGGAGAATTCTGAGTCTGTTGGTTGAGAGCTAGGTTTTGGATACACTGTCCCCTGTGCACATCTCTGTCATAGGCTCTGCATTTTAGTATTAAAATTCCAGTTCACAGGCGGTTGGCTGACTGTCTTCTCATTTGAATCTCCTTAGCAGAGAGGCAGGAGGCAGATTAGCTGAGTGCAGAAAAGACCAAGGGGCTTAATTTGATATTTGATTTCAACCCTGCAGCCCGTCCCCCCAAGTCATATAAGTGCCTGTTCACATACGGAAGTCTCCCTTCAGTGTCTAAAAAGCGCTTTTCAAAAGCATTTAAACTCCTATAAATCTATAAAAAGTACATACGCGTAGACATGAACTTATTTGCTGCTCACATGCCCAGTCTCTGGCCTATTTTGGACAGCTTTTATCCACCTGACATCTTTGTCCTCCTGGAAATATGCTAAGGAACACATGTGTGCCTTTTTTCTCCTTCTCAGCAACTTTTCTTTTTTCTTTTTTTAAACAATTTTTTTTAACTGCTCAAGAAACAATGCAAGCATCTTCCACTGTTTCCAACCCGGCTTCCTAAAATGCTCTTTGGCTCGGGGCCTTGGTTCTTAATGTACATTTGGCTGGTTGGGGGAGTGGTTTTTTGCTTTCCTTACAGCGGCCCTGTTATTTCTCTGTGGAGTATCTGCATCCTTGTTAAAGTGTCAAGTCAGCTTTTGGACACGTTAGAAGTAGCCCATGGATGTCAACGTGCGTGTTAAGAGGTTGATGTCACTTCTAAAGTGACTGCTTTTGAATGCCATCTCTGTTCTGCCAGATTTTCGAATGGTGTCACTTGATTCAATATGTATTGCTGAGGGACAGACATTGATGAAGACTTTCAATCTGTGTACCTGACTACATGAGTATGTGTTACCTGGGCCTACGTCACTTACTTTTTCATAAGATAGTACTTTACCCCCCCTTTAAAATGTAGTTGCAGGTAAAGAATGCCAGAAGTGAAAATAGTAGTGCCCTCCCCCTCCCCCAAATCCTTGCATGCCTTTTGGAAAGAGGAACTTGAAAGTGGTTTTTTCCTTCAACAGGTATGAAACAGAGGTATCTTTGGGGAACGAAGAGAACTTGTATGCCTTTTGGGAAAGGGCAGTCAATTTATTTTGCCCTTGTTGGGAAAAATGCAAGAATTGTCCAGACAGTGGAGACATTGGGTGACAGAAGAAACCCTGCTGCAGACTCCCACGTGTCTACCTGGAGGGAGGTGTGGTCTTCCTCATGGGTTGAAGCTATGGAATAATTACAAAATAAAACAGGGCAGGGCCCAGTTCAGGATCAGAGCGCCACTTGTGAATTATCCTTTGCAAAGGGGGCTCTGTTGTTCACACTTAGTTTCGGGGGAGAAGCACAGGTGAATCAAAAGGGCCCAGTCTTGGAAAGGCGGCCTCTGCTCTTGATGTATAGGCCTCACTCTGCCGAGGTCTTCAGGGTGAGGCCCAGCTGTCCTCCCGCCCAAGCTGTGTGACTTTGGACCCATCATTTAACCTCTCTGAGCCTCAGTTCTTTAATCTGTACAATGGGCATAACAGGTATCTTACATTTGTAGTAGGGATGAAATGAACTAGAAAACAGGGCATCCCAGGACTTAGCACATTGAGTAGCCTCTCCATAAATGTTTGTTCCCATTCATATCTCCTTTTTGTTTCTTTTGTTCCTGTTGACGGCCTCTGCTATCTTTCCTTTCCTGCCACCCTGGAAGAAATAAACTAAAAGGTCCAGCATTTCTTCTGCTCCTTTGTAATGGGCTAGAAATAAAGGCAATTCCTTTTGACATCCTGCAACCGTATTCTGGAGTGAAAGAGTCTAAGATAGATACAGTGTGTCCCATCCTCCCCACCCCTCCCTCCGTGTCACCCTCCCCCAAAGCTGGCAGGCAGCCCTGTAAGTGAGCAACCCACTCAATGACCCACCTAGAGGGGCCTTCCCGGGCTGGCTTGTATATGCTAATAGGCCTGACTTGTCCTAGCTTGTTTGTAGTGATTTGTGGAGGCATTTATATGCAAATACTATCAACTTGCAGAGTTAATTATTATGTGCCTCCCCCCCACCCCCCTGCACTGCCTCCCAGCCTGGCTGGGCCATTCTCATTCAGCATTGCTCTTCCAGTCTTTGCTTCCTCTGTCTGTTGCCCTGGGCCCTTCATGTACCTGTAGGCCTGGTCACAGCTCCTTCTCTGTTCCGTTGCCTGTCACTGGAACCTGGGCCTCGCTGTGTGGTCAGGTGTGGCGAACCGGACATGCCAGTGACCCTCTGTGAGAGGCATCCTGTTGCCTGCAGGGGAGCTGATTTATGTCATTCTGAGGTTCAAAGCCCGTTTCTACCTACTAGCTTGAAAATCAGAGCTGCCTGGACATAGCAGCCCTTGACACTCAGTCTGTAGTCTGGTGAGAAAGTGATTGTAGTTTTTTGGTTCTTGTTATCAGTGCTTGTTTCCCCACATTGTTTATGCCACTGAAACTTAGGACCAGTCCTGAGCCTGGAGAGAAGCCATATTGCAAAAGGATATCCCCACCAGCACCTGTCCCTGGAAATTGAGTACTAAAAGTGTGCTTGAGTGGACCTCAGATCTAGTCAATTCCTGGTTGTGTGTTGGCACTGCTGACATTTGGGGATGATTCTTTGTTGGGGAATGTTGGGCCATCTTGTACGTCATAGGATGTTTAGTGTCCCTGGCATCTCGCCAGTAGATGCCAGTAGCACCCTCTCCCCCTAAAAATGTCTGCAGGAACCACCCACTGTCTCCTGTTGGGAACCATTGGGGTAGAGGTTGCACGTATTTCTCCCGGATATCAAGATGGCAGGTTCCCAGCCCCTCCTCCAAGCTAAACACGCTCCCTGCAGTGTGGGAGTCTCCACGTGCCAGTTGAGCAGCCTCAGAGTTTGCTATATGACCTGAGATCAGATGTTGCTATTTGCTTAATTTTATGGTGGTCATTTTAGCATTTAAAACAGGACCTTTCTTTCTAGAGCGTGGTAGTGGGCTAGCATTTGAGGTGGTAACATTTTTGCCATCTATGCTGCTGTCCAACAGAAACAGAATGCAAGCGCCACGTGTAATCCTACATTTTCTAGTAGTTACTGTAATCAAAAGGAAGAAGAAACAGGTGGACTTACGTTTAAAATATTGGGCAACTCGCGATAGCGCCACAGCACGACCATTTCAGCGCTGGGGCCTGGCCACGCTCCCAGTGCGCGGGAGCCAGGTGGGCGGTGGCTGCCATATTGGACAGCTCAGCCCCAGGGTGACACTGGTCCTTTCCAGCTGTGAAGTCAGGTCATTTTCTACAGTTACCGAGGGAGAAAGTTTTTTCTTCTCTTTTTTTAAGAAAAGGAGTCGGGGGGGTGCTTTGTGTTTCTTCTCTGGAAGGTAGGGCCTTGGCTGCACAGCTGCAACCGTGGAGCAGGGGCCCAACAGCCAGCCCGTAATCTCTGGGGAAGCTCCCCCAGCCTCCATGGGGGAGAGCCCCTGGGCGGCACCCTGGGCCTAGCCTGGGAGGAGGGGGGTACTCTGAGGGCTCAGTGTGCTCTCTCACACCGCACAGACTAATGGTTTCGGGTTAATTTTGTGTACAAGGTCCCTTTTGTTGGACAACGGGGTGAAAGTCCACAGCTGTGACCGGAAATAGGGGACGGGCCTACTGGGATGACCTTGTTTTGGAAAGTCTAAATGGAATACTAATGGCAGAGATCTAAGACGGGTGATGTGTGTTTGTGTGTGTGTGTGTGTGTGTGTGTGTGTGTGTGCGCGCGCGCGTGTTTGACTGGGCTTAAAGATAAGATGAAGAGTATTTTAAAAGTTACTTTAGCACAACCTCCCAGATAACCGTATGCCTGGGGCCAGTTACAATTTATGGCAAGCAGGGTAGTCACGGCTGTGTGTTGGCCTCACTTTATCTTTTGAATCCAGGCTCTGTAGCTTAACTGGTGGTGCTCTGTTTGTTTATTTTATCTTTTCTTTGGGGGGGGCGGTGCGTAATGGGGGTTGATCAGGTTTTGCAGTGAAGCATGGCAGTATTTTATAATACACAAAAAGCTGCTCATATTTCTGCTATTGGCTGCTTTAGGGTATGTCACTTCTTACTGTTCCCAGTGATAATGGAGACTGGGGAGTTGCGTTCTAGAGTTTCCAGGAGGCTGGCGTGTGGGCCCAACTCCTGTCCAGCCCTGAGCCTGCCAGAGCTGTGAGCTAGGGAGGAGGTGTGGAGGCCTTAATATAGCTCCAAGCCCCAGGTTTCTTTCATCTCTGAGGTCAGCCTTTTCCTGTTGCCTCTTGACTTATTGAAACTGTCGCCGGCTGGCCAGCACACCCGGCACACTTTCCTGGTAAACAGAACAGCTCTGGTGGTGGGTTCCTAGCTTTTTCTGGACAACACATGAGCAGTGGTATCTTATGTCACCCAGTGGGATCTCTCATCCCTGCCCTGAGCTGTTCCCCATGAGCTGCCTTTCTTATCATTTAAAGAGATCAAAATTTTACAATCACTGTGGAATTTCATGGGTGTGTTTCAGTAGCCACTGGATGCTCCCCGCCTCCCGCCACCCCCCCCCCCCCGCCCAAAATTCCCAAGGAAGAACCAAGAACCTTGCAATGAAAAATACTCCCAAACATCATTCATTGGAAAAAGTATGTTCCTGAGTGTGGACTTTGCTTTTCATAATCAGGTTGTGGCATTTGGGTGTTGCTTAAATCTTGCATCGTTTCTTAATTGTATTTTGACAAGGTCTAGTTTTGGAGGGTCTTTCGCTGGGGCAGCAATAAGGATGAGATGGAAAGTTCTTTGATTTTTGGATTTTACCTACAAAAATAACTTCTTTGTCCATAGATTCCAATAGATTAAAATAGGAGGTTTGCAGGGTTTCTTTGTTGGGGAGGAAGGGTGGGAGATTGGTCTAGGTTCCTTCACACTCTTCACTTTACCTATTCCGTAAGCCCACTGCCATCTGCTTTACAAAATTTATTCTTTCATTTTAAATCCTCAAAGACAAAGGGACCTGGAAGCTCAGACCTGTCCTGCCACATTCCTGAGTAATTTGGTTTTGATTAACCCAAGGAGAAAAGTTGGTTTCTCCTAGCGACCGACCAGGGGATCAAAGCGCCAGGAGGGGCGTCCCCCTAATACACACAGTCCCCCTCCTCCCTCCCTCCCTCCCGCCACTCCCCTCCTCCTCCTTTTCCTCCTCCCTCTGTCCCCACCCCAACCCCCCCTTTAGAAGGCCTAAGCTGGAGTTATTTCCACTTTCTGACTCTCACAGAAGTGGAAGTGTATCATAGAGCTTTGGATGGATGGAGCAGGGAGAAATACACTCCCCCCCCAATTCCTTTCTTCCTAAACTCCTTTCCCCCCACAAAGCTGCAGAGCACATTCCTGTGCTAATCCTGCGGCTGGAGGAATGCAAATGGCTGTAATTGTGTGCCCCAGGATGGGCCTTCCGCATCTGTGCAGCTTTTCTTCTTTGAGGAGGTGGCTAAAAAATTCATTTACATAGAGAAATGAGACTGGCCTTGTGATCCCCGGTGGCAGAATAGGCACTTTCTAATAGAAAAGGGGCCACATCTGTGTTGTCTGTGCCTTCCTCCCCCTTCCCTTCCCGTTTGCAGGGTGCGTGTGTATTGGGGGGGGGGGCTGTCCGTACACCAGGCTCCTGCTGAGCATGTTTTATGGTAGGGCAGTTAGAAGAGAGAACTCTGATAGTAAGAAATCAGGCTGGAGTAGGAGACAGGCCTGGTGGGCAGTCCTCATATTAAACCCCAATAAACAACTTTATTATTATTATGTTTTTTAAAGCACACTTTGAATCTCAGAAGCAATTGATAAAGTTCTGAAAGAGGGGCACCACTCTACTGAGCTTGTGTAGCTTCCGGGTGTACATCTGACCCCACCTTTTCCCCTAATTTATACTTGCATTTTGGTGGTGGGCTATTTGGATACTAGGGTCATTCAGCCCAATTAGAAGTCACACTTAGGAGTCAGTACATTGTAGCTTTAGGGGGACAGTCAGGATCAACAAGAAAAATCTGTCTCAGTCATAGCCAGGAACCCTTATTCCTGTCTGCATCTCAAGTTGAAAGACAGGCGGAGCTTGAAGAACTGGGCCAACCGATAGAAATACAGTGGGAGCCACACAGGTCATTTAAAATTTTTCTATTAGCCACATTAAAAAAATTAAAGAGCAACAGGTAGAATGAATTTGAATATATTTTGTTTAGCCCAGTATATCTGAAATGTTGTCATTTTAACATGTAACATTCCCCCTCCTTTTTTTGTATCAAGTCTTTGAAATGCTGCCTGTATTTTAATACTTAAAGCACATCTTGATCCAGACTAGCCGCATTTCATAGGCTCAGTAGCCACACGCAGCTGGAGGCCACCTAATGGACGGTGCAGGTCTGTAATGAAAGGATGCTGCCCTGGGCTGTCCTGAGACATCTGATAGATCGGGCTGAGTCACCCATCACCCCTGTGACCAGCTGCTTCCATTTACAGGGGTACAGGCTGAGTTTGCTTGCAGCATCTTTGGTCACATATGCCTGGTGTCCCGACATACTATGGGATTGTTAGGAGGCAGAGATGGGACGCTGGTGTGCCGACGTTTTGTAAGCTGCTTCCTCGTGTGCAGGTGGGAGGGAGAGGTGTCCACCCAATTTTGGAAGCTTTTCCAGAGGCAGAATACCATCAGTGGCAGCCTAGAAGGTTTTGTTTTTTTAAGGCTCTTACTGCTTTTCTCTTGTTCACCCAGGAAGTGACTTCTTCTCAAAGCTACATGACTTAAACCTTGCTAACGTTACAGTTCTTGGTAAAACAGCAAGGAGAACCTTCCACTGGCTTCTAGCAGGAGTCACTGTAAAATTCTTCCTACAGAAGTGCGGTGGTTAAGGCCTGGTGTGTCTTCTCACCATTGATCTTAGCATTCCTTAGTCGATGGATGCGATGACAATTTTCCTTAGCCACCGTCGTTCCCAGGGCACCCAGCCAGCCTGCACGGATTTGAGGGTCTCCTCTGGGCCGCCAGTGGGATTTGTGCCCCTGGTAAGCTGAGAAGTGGGTGTAGACTTGGGTTTGTAGGGAGGGAGGTATCGAATTCCTTTAACAGACTGGCCTCCTGGGCAGGCAGGGAAAAAAAAACTCTGAAAGTGTGAGGTGGAAGGGGCCCCAGCGCCGGCCTCTGCTGGGGACAGAGCATCGCAGCTGTCTGACCCCGGGTGAAAAGTTCAAATCTGCATTTAAAAGGAGTGCCAGGACTCCCACCCCCCTCCTTTTTTCCCCAGTCAAGTTGAAACTGTTCTCGTTTTAGAGGATAGGATCAGGCCTTGTGCTGGGACCTGGAACAGCTCCTAGTTCACTTTGGTCTAGACGACGCTGGGGGCTCTTCTAAGATGCAGTTCTTGAATAACAATAGTTGTTGAGGACGAACCGTTGGAGGCGCCTGCAGGGAGGGGGAAGCTTCTTCCTCTGACACTTGGCATTTAACCCTTTTGCCTGCACCTGCTTGGCAAGGCCAGGCCTTTTCTTTTCTGGTCTTCCTCGCTGAGGCCATTGTGGGTTGTGTGGAGGCTCTGGCAGGGCTCCTGGTGGCTGGGGCAAGGTGGTGTCTTGCAGCGAGGTCCCCTCTCCACGGGATGGTGGCTTTCTGGCATGGGGGTGCTGCTCCCCTTTCTTGGGCTTGTGGTTTAGGATGCACTGCTGGCCTGAGCCTGGGGCATCCTGGGCAGGAATCGAGATGGGCCCTTGGGGTCAAGGAGGGCCCAGGCTTGGGTAGACGCTGGGGTGGGCTGGGAAAGACAGCCGGGCCTCCACTTTCCATGCTAAGTGACAGCATCCACCTTCCTCCTTCCCGGTCCCGCTCCAGCCGCCCTGCCCCGAGGGGGGTCTGGCTACAGCCCAGCCCGGAAACCCCTCCACTCAGGCTCTGATTTGTTTACTTGAGCATTAGGTGAATGTAAACAGTTCAACCTCTCCCATTTTATATCCTTAAAGGATCTGAGTGTGAATACAAATGGGTATTAGGCCCCTGCGGTTTCAATGACTTTCCTCCACCCCCTCCTACCCCCTCCCACTGGTAAGTAGCAGGTCTTTAACCTGCCCGGAGGCAGAAGAGAAAGTCCATTGCAAGCTTGAGGACTGGGGATGCCTCCCTTTTCTTTTCCTTCTTTTCTTTTTCTTTTTTCTTTTTTTCTTTTTTTCTTTTTTTTAAATGCAGAGCTTTAAAAAGTGTTGGAAGGCCCCCAATCTGTAGGACTAAAAGTTTAAGAGTGCAAAGCTTCTGCTCCGGGGAAGCCTAGTTATTTTGATCTCCTGTTTGGGAAGGAAGAGAGGTTTTCTAGGTTCCCATTACTTTGTCACATACACTTGTAAAGTCTGACTACTGGGTTAAAGTCATCCTTCAGCACTGGTCAGGTGGGCGGGTGCACCTTTGTTTCGTTCTTTCTGAATCTTTCTTTAAGAGTAATCAGGAACTTAGGCTTTGGGGCCCTTGTCCCTGTGAGAAGTGTGGTCACTAGGAAAGGGTCTGTTTGGCCACTTTAATACATTTTCTTGTTTCCCCTCCACTAGAATAGGACACCTTTTTTTTTTCATTAGGGGATCTCAGGAGCTCATAAAATCTTGAGGGCAACACCAGGCCACTTTCAAAAAGGTTCTAGAATGTGCATTCAGTTAGGGCACTGCATTCCTTGTGAAATCCCAGCACCCTCACACTCCCCCCCCCCACCATTCAGCCCTGCACCCCTGCCCTCCACGTCCGGCAAGGGGCCCCGTCTTTGCAGCCAGGGCCATCGTGACTGCAGAGGAAGAGGAGCATCCCTGCCCCGCACGCTTGCGTTCTGGTTCATGCATTCAAGGCCCAGGCAGTTCTGCGTGCTGTGGTGGCTCTCAGTCCAGTCACGCCATCACGGGGATATTTTAATTAGCAGTGCCTTAGTCATTAGTGAGTTATTGTTTTTGTCTGGAAACACTTAAGTACTGTTTACTCGATGTCTCAACGAAATGCAAAACAGCAATTAAGCAGAAATTTGTTGTATGAGGCAGGGACCAAAATGGATCGTCAAAAGCAGGTTGTGGTTGCTCCCAAACCAAGGAAAATCGCTTTTCCCTTCGGCCTCCAATAACTGGAATGCTCCAGATCCTCTATTTCTTCCCCGACCTGCCCCCTAGAGTTATTGGATAGAAATACTCGGGGACTTCTTTTCTTCCCCTGTCCTTCCTGCCTTGGCGAGAGCGGTTAGGTTCGGTGAAGTGTTAATGTTTGCTTTTCCCCTTGACTTTTTTGTCGGCTACCTGGGATATTTCAAAACCTTTTCAAATGAAGATTAATTATTTGTGAAAACTCTTGCATATCCTCATGTGATGATTGATAGAACTTGAGTATATTTTCTTTAAGCTTGTTGAGACCAAGTACCATCGTTAGTCTGATAGATCCTTGTGACCTCTTGGGAGCATTAGGATGCTGGGATAAATATCCCTTTTACTTAAAAAAAAAAATCTTTTTATGGATTGGTGAAAAACAGGCTAAGCCTAGGGATTCTGGCTGAGGGAGGGTGGAGAGGGAGTCGAAAAGCCACCCCCTCTCCCCCCCTCCAAAAAAAAAAAAACAAAAGAAAAAGGAGAGTGGAGGAGGGAGAGGCAGGTGTGTGGACTGCCTGCAACTTAGACAAGTATCATTTGACCCAAAGAAAGGAATTGCTTCTTGCTAAAAAACAAAACAAACAAACAAAAAACAGCTTTTGCTTTGGTAGGATTCTCCCTCTCCCCAGAATACAAGGTTTATGGAAAATGGAACCACAGGAGAGGCTAAGGGGAGCATCTAAGGAGGGGGCTAACTCTGAGTATTACCATATTGGCTTCCTCTGCAGGAAAGGCGTTGGTGTAAAACCCTTCACACCAAGTTCGTCATTGGAGACCCCAGTTTCTAACAGCTCTGGCTCTCGCCTCACGCTTGCTGTTTCTTCTTCTTCTTTTTTTTTTTTCTCTTTTCCCTTCAAACAATATCTTCTGACTTCCAGATTTCTGATAAATTGATAAGAGGCATTGCGTGAGTCAATAGAGCTGTAGACACTTTGCCAATATAACCCCGGCTCTATTGATCTGCCAGTAAATTAAAGTCTTACTTAGAGGCTGCCGATATTTCTAATCTCCTGCCTCACCAATTACATCCTCCCAGCTACCTGGAAAGAGAGGACTTGAGCCTCTGAACCTTTTTGTTGTGGTGGTGGGGTGGGCTGCTCCCCTTCCACGGGGTTGGGGGCACTTGGCTTTGCCTGTCTGGGTAGGCAAAAGGGGGAGCATGGAGGAAAATTGAGCCGGCTTAACTTCTTGCATGGGATCTGTTTTCATGCTACAAGGTTCATTAGTGTAAAAATTTCTGGAAAACAAATTCCATTGTGATGGTCACATCCATTTTATAGCAAGTCTGCGGGCCACTCTTACCCTTGGATGGGCTCCAAGTTTGGAGGTAGAGGAGGTTGAGAGGAGTTCTGGTCCTGGGACTTATCCTGGCATATTTTATGACTGTCTTTCTCTTAAAAAAAAAAAAAAGAAAAAAAATTGTGGACAGCCTTGCTCTTGCACTGGGAAAGAATGGGAGTTTGGATTAAAAGCCTGGTGGCTGGTGTTTATCACTTAAAAAAGCAAAATATGCTGAGGAGTTTGTGGAAAAGAAGATGACAGAAGAGGAATACCAGGAATTAGGAGGGATTGGCAGTGTGCATGCTGCTTTTTGGGGGGTTTGTTTTGTTTTTACTTTGCATTATTCTCATTGGAGCAGAGCATCGAGGGAGGAAGACTTAATTCTTTGTCCAGGGTAACTTCTGCCCATGGTGTCCCCTCTCTGGCCTCTCTGTCACCAGTTTGAAGTTGAGTGGTAACAAGAACTACCTAAAGGTGTCCGCACAGAAAGAGTGGGGCTCACGAGTTCCCTACCGGGATTCCCACTTTCCGCAACGGCTGTGTGAGCAAATCGTTTGTCCAATAAGCTGCTTTCAAGTCCCGTTTATGTGGTTGGCTTTGGGAAGAAATCTCCAGATAAATGCTGTGTTCTCTCTAATACTCCAGAGCGAAAAATCAATGGGAAGGATAATTCCTTCCCTTGTCCAACACACACTTCTCATGTGTTTCTACCTTTGGTGTCACTCAGAAAGTTTTTTTTTAAATGAAAAATCCAGTCCTGGAGTCATGGCCCTTTCCAGCATTCCAAGGAAGGAGGCACTCGGAGGTGCCTGTGTCCCCTGTAATATAAAGAGCAGCCTGGACCCTGTCACCCAGCGTGTTTCCAGTCGTCCCCTTCTTCTTCCTCTACTTACCTTTCCAGGGGGAGAGGTCGGTGGTGAGCATGGGTCAGGGGACACAGGAAGCTCACCAGTGGGGTCCGTCAGCTGGCTGTGTTGGGGAGGCGATGGAAGGGGCCTGGGGCCCAGGAGCAGGTGTGAGGCCTTGCAGAGCTGTGCCAAGGGTGGCCAAGATGGCCCTGTGGCCAAGGCGAGGAGGAGAACCTGCTTCAGGCTTGCTGAGGTCCCCTCTGCAGCTGGGCCTGAAGACAGCCTCTCCACTCCTTCAAGTTGGCTCCTCTGGGCTGAGTGAGTGAAGAAGATGTTAGACAAGGAGAAACCCCAGGAGGTTGGGATTGACTTTCCCCTTTGTTTGGATTGCATTGTATTGTAGGAGGTGTTTAAATCTTGTTCACACCTGTCGAGGCTGAAGCCTGGCTTTGAGAGCAGTTTGTAACAAGACTTCTGTTGTTGTTGCCGAAAAGGTTTCTCACTCACAACAGAGGAACTTTATTGTAGCAACTTGTTAATGTTCAATTAGGCAAATTCTGGGTGCCCTGGGGCGGTGGAAGGGCCTGCTTGACTTTTCCCAGGATGGCCCACCACCCCTGTTCCCAAGGAGGGTCCCGGGAGGAGCACAGCCTTGTCCACTGTCTGCTGTGGGGGACACAGCTGGGGTCCTCTCCTGAGGGGGACACTACTGGGATCTGGGCCAAGCTTGAGAATCCCTCTGAGGCCTTTGAAGTTAGCAGCGATGGAGTTCTGGTCTTGAGTTGGCACTCACTGGCTCTCCCCGCCCTCGGGTGTGGCGAGGCTGTGCCTGTGGGTTGGGAGGAGGGAGGGACCCACACCGAGCCCAGTGTGTGGCAGCTTCTGCATCATGTTGCCCCGGGGGCGTGGAACCCTGTTATCTTTTGGAATCTGAGCCTGCCTGGCCCCACCTGGGTATGTTCTCTGGCTTTGTTCCTGGTGTGACTCTTCTTGAATGAATGACTGTCCGGCACCTTGATGGATAGTGTTTTCCACCTTCTGCTGGACTGAGGTCTTGAGACCCTGGCAAGGGCAAAACAGGAAGCTCATTTCTGTAAATAGGAGGTCTGACTCCGACATGTGTATGTTTTCCCCCTCAAACATGGTTGGCTGACAGTTGGCTTTTCATGGTAGAAAAAAAAGAAGAGGGAAACTTGGGACTGGAGTTCTGCTTAAAAAAAAAATAATAATCAAAGAAAGCAAGAGGTTCTTGGGGGGGCCATGTCCCATCCCAGCGCCCCTGGACTCACTGTCAAGGTGCGTGTGGGATCGGGCAGCCCCGGAGGAGGCTGGAGGTGGGTGCTCACCTCCCCTGCACGGGGAGGCAGCTGCTGGCAAGGCCTGGCTGTAAAATATTGCCCCCTGTGGCAGCCTCGCTCCGCAGCGCTGAGCGATGGGGAGCACGAGGCGCCCGGCAGTGTATTAAACACTAGTTGAGCACAGGAGGGGCAGTATATCACCGGAGAGAGATAAGCAAAGTTCTCGGATAGTGGATCAATAAAGGTTAGTGACATCATATCTCAAAGTGAGGGAACCTGCTTTCTGCACAGCCATTTATCAGATCCCAGCCTGGAAGGGCATTAACTCCTTTCTGGCCAGATTTCTTCTTACAGAACACAAGACAAAATTCCCTTCTTGGTGCTGGGGTCTCGGGTGGGTGGGGAGGAGAGAAGGTGTCGCTCCCCGAACACTGTGTCTAAGGAGGACTTTTCAGGGGCCGCCGGTTCTGCAGATGCCTTCTGCAGTGAGCGTAGTAAGCCAGCCGTGGCCGGGGCATGTGTCATGTATTACTGGAAAGTTTCTTTAAAATTGGTGCAAAAATTCCCATAAAAAGGCATTGTTTCCCCTGAAGTCTTAACACTGTGCCTGGGTGTTACGGGTGTGCAGCTGTGGTGGTGTTGGATACCTGGGCCTGAGTTTCGTGTTTGGTGTTTGATAGTCAATCAGTTTTGAATGGACTGGAAAGTTAAACTTCGGGGTGATCCAGATATTGAGAAGTCTCCCAGTGGTCTGGGGTGGGCAAACTACGGCCTGTAGGGTCTTCCTGTGGCCTGCTAGCCAAGAATGGTTTTTACATTTTTAGATAGGTGTGGGGAAGTCAAAAGATGAATAATATTTCAGGATACGTGAAAATATGTGAAATTCATATTTGTGTTCATAAATATTTACTGGCAAACAGCCCTGCTTGTTCATTTGTATTTTGTCCATGGCTGTCTGTGTGCTACAGTGCTGCGTGATTGAGTAGCTTGCAAGCAGAGGATACGGCCTGGAATATTTACCTGGTTCTTTCCAGAAGAAGTTTGCTGACCCTGAATCAGGCTCAAATCCTGCTAATAAGCTGTGTGGCCTTTGGTAGGTCACTTAACTTCTTTAGCTCTGTTACATTGGTCTCTGCATTAAAATGTTATGCCCTGCCCATTCCGGGTTGTTGTGCAAGTCAGGTGGTTTTGAAAAACAGCTTGCATTTGCAAAGTGTTTACTATTAAATGAGCAGACCCTCGACTGTGTCAGCCCAGCTGAGACTGCCAGGATATGGGGATTTTCCTTATGGGAATGTCACATCTGGCATGATGGGTTGACCTTTGTGGAGGTTGTGTAACTCATCTCAGTCCTGTGTCACGCTGGGCGAAGTTTGAGTTTCTCTGTCTCTCTGAAAACTTGAAGGCGTGCATCTTCCCAGGGCGAACATCTTTCACTCTGCAAGGGAACATCAATTTTCTTCAGCGACTGCTGAGATTTTTATCCTTAAAGAGTTGGATCACTTTTCTTTCCTTCCCACCGGTGATTTATAGATGGGGAGAGCAGGCCTTTTCCTGTAGGTCTCTGACTGTTTATCTTTTTGCTTGAGCCCTGACACTGCGCTGGCTGGGGTATTCACGTTGGCTGGGGTGTCCGGGGGCCAGATGCCAGTTCCATGGGCCGGGGGGGGGTGGTGGAGGGAGGGGGGAGGCCAGAGATTCCACCCCAAAGCTGACGGGCCGATGTCCAAGTGGAAAGTGTATTTTCATTGAGGAAGTGTAGGCATTAGAGGACCCTGGATTACTGTGTGATTGTGCTGTCAATACTGCCGTATTGAGTTCGTGAGAGCCTGCACAATACGGGGAAACACTTAACTCACTACTGCTGCTTATTGAGAAGCCAATAGCAATTTACTTGCTGACACTTGACATCAAATCCATTCCCAGAGGTGGAGCTCCTGCAAACCACCATGGCGCTCCCCTCCTCTCCCCAGGCCCCCGCTCCTACCTCGGGGGTCCGCCCGAGTGCGTCCTGCGCTGGCCGGTGGCTGCCTCCTGGTCCGGAAGGACTTGGGTCGGTCGGGTGGTCGTGGGGGGACGTTCCTGTTTAACTTTCGTAGCCGACGAGACCCTTTCTTCTCCCAGTCGCTCTCATACTCACCTTCTTTCAACAAGTGCTCAGTGACCCTCTCTTTGTTCCTCCCTGGGGTGTGAGTTTCTGCGTGTGGGAACTTTCTACTCCTCCCTTCATAAAAAAGTCAGTTCCCTCAAATAGCTACATGAGGAAGTCGCACGTAGGGGAGCGCTGAGGAGGCGGGCGGGGCCCCAGGGGGGGTCAAGGCCGGAGGCGGCTGTGCTGGGGAGTGGAGAGCCTCCGTGGCACCCGCACGTGTCGTGCAGGGCCTCCCTGTGTCCACCTTTCAGGGGACGCGTGGCCACGCAGCTGCTGGCACCAGGAAGAGCCGAACCCTCGGGTCCTCCCATGGCTCCTTGCGGAGTGGGGTCTGGCTGCTTGATTCACAGAGTTTTCACATGGCCACGTTGTTTAGATGCCTCTGGACCCTGGATTCTTCTAGAATAATCTCACAAATCAGGGTTACTCGCTTCTGGGAGGAGGAACCTGATGAACACACGCTGGGTTTGGGGGAGCCCAGCCCAAGGCCACTATTGGCTCCTCTGGCCTCCCCGAATGCCCTCCCGGTTTAGTTTTATCCCAGTGTTCCCAGGCCTGGGCACCCTTTTAGTACGTCTCACATGGGCTTGTTTGTAGCCTCCTTGGGGGATTGGGTGGAGGGAGAATCAGGCTTGTGCTGCCAAAGTTGGGGGATCCCAAACCCATTCCCACGGATGGTGCCTGTTGCCCAGGGCTGGGGGAGGATTTGTTTGGGGGGCACAGTGCAGCTCTGCGGAGACTGGACATCAGTTCAGAAGAGTCTGCAAGTTCTTCCCAGCTGGGAGGACGGCTGGCCTCTTTCCTTTCTGCCCTCCCCTTTGCCCACCTTCCCTGCCTGCCTACTTCCTTCTCCTCTGCCAGAAGACGTCAGTTATTTCTTTGCCATTGAGAAAAGCAAAGCTGTTTGAAAATGAGATTAGGGGTCTCTGTGAGTTTTCCTTTTCTCCAGTGACCTTGACTGGACCCAGAACCCAGAGCAAATGCATGGGGCACCCTGCGCCTCTGCTATCGGTTTAGCACTGTGCCGGGTGATGGGTCCCAGAACGTGCGCTGTGTTCGGTTATGATGACTTACATGCTGTGTTTGCAGGACATCTTTCTCTGGGAAGACAGACACTCAGAGGAAGTGCTTCTGCCCAGTTTAAAGATGGGCAGGACCAGCAAGCCTGTCTGGAAATGGAAGTGACTCAGACCTCCTTTGCTCTTTGTTGCAGTCCACTGTAGGTGAGACACGGATACGGTGGCTTTCGACCAACATTGTGGCATGTGTTGTTGCTGTGTCCTTTCTCTTGGTTACTCCAGGCTCAGCAATTGGTGTGGGTGGTGGCAAGATGACATGAAGGATTTGAGGCTGTGCAACTGAGCTCTGATTCCAGCAGTCCTCAAGGTGCTTCCTTTTAACCCTTTGCTAAGCCCTGGTTTTCTTTTAAACAAAGAGACCAACTTGAAGGATGCCTTAAGCATCCTTCCAGCTCCTGAGTCTCTGATCTGCATAAGCAAAGCTGCTGTAGAGGGTCATGGTGGGGAGTCCAGGGGCAATTGGCTCTGCTGGTTTGGGGCAGCAGGACGTGCTGTCTCATGGAACAGTGACAGTGCCCCAACCCCTGGGGGAGGTTGATATGGTCCTGCTGTTCCCAGGCTGGTGGTCTGGGTGGACTGAATGGGGGGGGGCGGGGAAGGTCCACCTGGCGGCCATGCTGATTCCTGGCCAGCGTAGGGACGTGGAGTTCGGGCTCGGTCCAGGACGGGCTTCGGGCTTTAGATCATGTAGGCACAGGCTCATGTGCCTTCTAGAATTGAGTGTGGGGCTTTCTGCATTTATTTTGGTCCTACGGAGACTCTCCAAAGCCTGTGGCTGTTATTGTGGCACCTGTGGCTTACAGGCTGTGTTTTAGTAAAATCTGGAGAGTTCTGCTGTGCCTGTCTTATTTCACCTGAAGTTTCTGGGGTTCAGCCCTTTTTTCATCCTACCCTCACAGGCCTGCTCCAGGCACCAGGGCCCTCGCATCTGAACGACGTCCACAGGTGTCTGATGGCTGTTCATTGTACCCCCTCTGCCCCTCCAGGCAGCCTCTGTGCAGAGGTTGTAAAGTCATAGCCTGTAGGCAAAACCTAGCCTGTAGATGTGTTTTTTTTTTTTTTTTACCAGTGCATACTATATTTTGAAAATTGACACATTTCACATAAAAATCGGGATTGAAACCTTCTCTTGACAACAAGCAAGGGATTTGACAATTTTAGGTCTTCAGGGCAAAAGCCAGCTAGAACTGGACAGTGGCTGCCCCTCTTGGAAGGGACAAGGACCTTTTAGGTGGCCAGGACCCACATCATTCCCCATTATCCTTTCAGTTCTTACCTTGCCACTGCCTGTTACCTGGCCAGCGTTGCTCATGGATGTTACCTGCTTGGCCTGTAGGCAGGTGCTGTCTGTGATCGCCATGTGTACACCGACACTGGACTCAGACTCTGTTTCTGTGGTTCGCAATGGGGGACCATTTTGCTCCCCCTTCCCTGGGGGAAGTTGACAGCCTGGAGACATTTGCGGTAGTGACACCTTGGGGAGGGGGTACTGCAGGCACCCAGTGCGTGGAGGCCAGGGATGCTGCTAAACACCGTATGATGCATAGGACAGTCCCTCCAGCCTCCAACAAAGAAGTACCCAGCCCAAGTGTCAGTGGTGCTGTGGTCAAGAAACCCTGCTCTCTCTTCTTCCTCATTTTCTCCTGGTCTGGGACCCATACTGGCTCCTTTATGCCTGACACATGCAGCCTGCCTGACTCTCAGGCCTGCCCCGGGAGGCAGACTCCTGGTCTGGCTTGCTCGAGAAAGCTCCCAGGATGGGTGCTTTCGTCAGGCTGCCCTCGGCCTTTGGTTTGAGAGCCTCTGTGTGCCAGGCACTGTTCTAGGTGCCGGTGATACCATTGTGGGGGCAATAAAGGAAAAATCCTTGCCTTCGATGGCCTTACCTCCCTGGGTGTCCAGGGAGCAGCAAGGAGCCCGTGTGGCTGGAGCAGGTTGTGTAGGGCCTCCGTGGCCACCTAGAGTATTCTACTGTGCTCTGAGCTAGGTGTATACCCTGGGGGATTCATTGGCCCGGAGCAGCTCCACCTGAGTGGATCCGAGCAGGCCCCCTCTGGAGCTGTGCTGGAGCGAGGGTGGAAGCTTGGAGACCCAGGGGAGATGCCTGCTTTGGTGTGCCTTGACTCAGAGCTCTACCTCGTCTCTGCCTCTGTCTTCACACGGCCTCCTTCTTTGTGTGCATTTGTGTGTGTTCCCTCCTCTCCTGAGGGTACCAGTCATGGATTTCAGGCCCACCCTCATCAAGTATGAGCTCATCTTAATTTAATTATTAATATGCATTATTTCAAAGACTCTTACTTGCATGTAAGGCCACACTCTGAGGTTCTGGGTGGACTTGAGGTTTGGGGAGGAATGCAGTGTTCAGCCCACTACAAATGCCCATCTTCTGTGTATACACGGGCTGTCCCCAAAGTGCCCAGACACGTAACCATTCTTGTTATATTGACAATGGCTGGTTACTTTCAGGACAGCCCTCAGATGTTGAAGGCAGGTGTGGGACAGGAGGGAAATAGAGTGGAGGATGACCGCGTGATTTTTGTCTTGAGTGACTGGAAGGAGGGTATCCTCATGACCTCGGCTGGGCCTGCCGGCCTCTTCAGCAGCCCTGGTGTCCCAGAACCTCAGATCTGGTTTCCTCGACTGTCAGTCTTTGTCGCTCTAGGCCTTTGCAGTCTTCGCTTTTGTGGAGCCTACAGCGTCTGCTCAGTGTCACCACTTGGCCCACCGCGTTAGCCAGTCACCTATTTAACTATTTAATTCCGACTGGAAGGGAAAGGTGCCAAGTGCATTGGAGGAAGATGGGAAAGTAATTTAAGAGGCTTCATTTTTTCAAAGCCCTCCGACCGGTACCCTTTCAGCTAATCTGTGCAGTTGCTCTGTAAGGTATGCGGGGTGGAGACATGGCTCGTTGTCTAGATGGGAAATACTCAGAGGCCAAGCGCCTTAGGGGTTCACCGTGCAGTTGGCTTCAGTCTGAATTTGAGCCCACATGGGCAGGTGGGGCCCTGGCATGGAAGCGTGTTGTTGAGGCGAGATGGGACAGGGTGGATTGTAGGTGTCCAACTCAACATCGGAGGTCCAAACTGATCAGTTCCACTTGATTTCAGTTTCATCAACTTTATTGCTGAGTCAAGGTTGATATGACGGCCTGGCCGGGGCAGCCGGCTGCACCATGATACGTCCCGTGTGTCCTGCATCTTCCGTTTCTGTGTATTTCAGAAGCTGTCCCCATATGGTGAGGCCATTCTTGGCCCTTACGCTCTGTGTGGGGGATGTTTTTCTTTCAGAGTGTGAGACAGAGACCTTTTGTTTGGCTATTTCTAGTAAGAAATCAAAACGATATCTTTATTCTTTGATAGAACAATAGCAACATTGGCCCTCTTTGTGGTTTCCTTGGGCAGTCCTCTGTTGGATCCGATCTCAAATTGGGCCTTGATCGCTAAGAGAGAGTGTTCTGCCAATGTAAAGTTTTCGTACGTGGTTCATTAAATTTATTAAAAAGGAAATCTTTAAATTACCTCTCCTGGTGCCGCTGTAGAGGAATTGGGGAGGTCACTTGTCGGTGCCGCTTGTACTGGTGACAGTGGCCTTTCCCACATTCCTGGTACTTCCTTTCTCTCCCTCTCACATGCTCGGCTCTCAGAGCAAGAATGTGAAGGATCTATGTGAGATGCTGCAGGGTAACGTGGATTTCGTCTTTCAGCAGTGATAAGGCATTGTGATAGTCAATTCCCATGGAATGTGTCCTCGTGGCCTTTTCAGAAGGTTAAAGGGCTCAGCACAGGGCCCAGGCAGAGTTGGAACATACGTTTTTTTAAGAAGTGTTTGTGCCTGGCCAGGAATGTCAGACAGCTCTCTCATTTTTCTTACCAGTGGGCTAAACAAATAAACAGTCCCAGTTGTGGGTAGATGGAAGAAGGGACCTTGAAGAGGCTGTAGAGAAAGGGGGTGGGGTAGGGTGAGTCCCAAGTGTGCCTGATATGAGAGGGGGAGAGACCAGAGAAATCGGTCTAGGAACGAGCTCGAGTTTTGGACTGAGAAGCTGCTTCCTGCGAGTCATGATTACTCACACTTTACAGGTTCATGCGCTTTGGAGCAGGAAGATCTGTGCAAGGAAGAATGGTCATTTGAGGGTGCAAATGCAAACAGTGTGGAGCGGGGTCACCCCGTAGTCAGGGCAGGTTTAGACAGGCAAAGTGCTGTTCCCTCAATGCCACAGTGTGGCTAGGAGTGGGTGGGGGGGGTCCAGGCAGGGGCCTCTGGTGGGCTCGTTTGTTCAGACTCAGTGGAAGGTCTGTACTGGCCTGTAAACCAAGTAGTCCCTGTGCACACAGGCATGGACACACACATGCACATGCACGCACGCATGCACACATACACGCTGATGCTGTTGGAAGGTTTGAAGGCCCCTCCTGGGGCTTAGTGTGGTGCCCGAGGGCCATTTTCCTGAGTGTGTGTGGACTGAGCCAGACATTCACCGGCTGTTGGCAACTTCAGCAGCATTAGGCCACTTTCTGAAATGAACTGGCCACCCGGCCCTTGCCTTGTAGGGATGGCTTTGTAAAGTCACAAGTGGCTTTAATCCCAACTCTTTGACTTGAGGCAGGATAAAAAGGCACCAGATGTTTTGCTTTCTTACTCTTTCATCGACTGCAGCCCTAAGGACTCTTGGAACGATGCATGTAAGGAAATGTGACAACGAGTGTGTGACAGGATGGAGCGCTGGGCCTCTGTGGTGCGTGTTCTCAGAAGTCACCTTAAAGTCTTGTGGAACTGGGAACTTGAGCACCAACACTGGGGTGCAAGCAAAACTGGATAGCGAGTTCTTTTGGGGTTAGGTAGGAGGGAGGGTAACCTTCAAATGGGAAGAATTGTAGGTTTCAGGATAAAAATCACTACCGACTTCTAGCATTTAGAATACGCAGAGTCTGGCTTTAGTCTTTAAGGGAAAGAGAGAGTTCAGATTCTCAAGGTGACGCGAGTATGACAACACACAACCTAGTTCAGAATCTTCCCAAAATGTCACTTAAAGAAAATTCTTGCCATTTATTGTCCAGAGTTAATTTTTAAAATAAGATCAAAACCGTGAAAACATAGGTCTCTGCTCCCTCCCAGAGAAAATCAGAATTTTTCAGCTCTAATGAGGAAATCCTTCTCAGAAGAGAAGAGAGTGGAAGTGGGAATACAGGAGCATCTGAAGAGCTGGGGGAGAGGGCAGGCAGTGGGTGGGGCTCCGTGCAGGCAGCAGGGAGCCCGTTTGGGGCACTGCTTACCCCTAGTCCTAGCCCAAAGGACTGTCCCTAGCACACCGTAGCCACCTTGCTTTTCGAATGCACAGAGGGATAATTCCCTGCACAGCTTCTGACTGGGGGGGGGGGGGTGCTAAGCTAGAAAAGCTGTTTGCAGGGGAGTGTTGTCTAGGTTTCTGGAGTTGGAGAAGCCAGCTGATGGATTATGCTAATGACCAGCAAGGCACGGTTGGGGAAGAGGAGAAGCATTATTTAGCCATGAAGGCAGCCACGGCATTGGTGGGAAGCCCAGGCAAGTGCAGTAGAGAATGGTGTTGGCAAAGCTTTGAGGTTTGGCGGGGGGACCATTGGGATGGGGGCAGGCAGGAAAAAACTTGGAGCACTTTTACCCATTCCTGTCAAGTGTTTCTCCTCCTCTGGCCAACAGAGGATATTTTCTTGGACATCTTCCCATGCTCGCCTCCCTTAATGAAAACAAAAATAAGACCCTGCCCCACTTAATCCAAGTGTATAAGAAAATCCACATTGTATCTTGGGATCACATGCTAATTGCCAACCCAGCCTTTGATATCCCTTTGCCTTTTTTTATAAGTGCATTAAGGCATCAGTAGTAGTCCACTGACTCTCCTGGCATGTGCACCTGAACTTGGGCAAGGTCTCAGGTGAGCTTGTACTGTAGTGGGGAGATTCTGCTCAAGAACTGCCCTGTTCTCCCAGGCTGTGTGAGTCCACATCTATGGGAGGCACAGAGAACATTCTCAGTTCATGCAGAGGTTACAGAGTGGCTGTAAACGGACATTTGGACATTCGTGTAGAAGAGGAGAAAATTACCGCAGTCAATTCTGGTGTAAGGGCTTTAAATGAAGGCCATAAATGAGTTGTACGGTAAGATCTAAGGAAGACAGGTTCTGTTTCTGGGGCTGGTTTATTTTGGGGGGTGGTATCAAAAGAAGCAAGACATAAAGAGAAACCGGTCAGGTAGCCTAAAGACTTTGAATCAGGGCAAACCAGAAGCCTGTTTTGCTAGAATTAGCCTTCTCTTGGATTATCAATATTCAAAGTCATATCTTTCACAAGCAGGAGGCTGAATGAGAAGCGTTTGCGAAAGGTAGTTAATGTGTTTTTAAAAACCACTTCATCTTGTCTCAAGTAGCACCTTGTACATGTGCACTAAAATTGAACGTTTAAATCCTATTTAGTAATCCTAGTTACCCCAACCCTAAAAACCATAACACAATAATTCGTGTTAATTGTTAACATAATACTTCATGTTCATTGTTAACACAATACTTCGTGTTAATTGTTAACATAAAGAAAATGGGCTAGACTAGGAAAGTGTCAACAGACATGTAGGGCTGGGAGAATTGGGAGAATTAAGTAGCATAAGGGCATGGAAAGTTCAGTGGATGGATAGTGTGTGCCTTGTGATGATCACAGGAGAACTGGGATACGCTGGAATAGGAGTGAGATCCTGGAACGGGGGATCCTCCTTTGCATAATGAGTGAGAAGAATATTCTTTGCATAGAGACGGTAAACAAATGGCTCTGTCGCAGGACATCTGTCTGTCTGGCTGGCCTTTGTGTGGGCCATGCCTTGATTTCGTCAACATGGCCTGTACCTGCAAGGTATGTAAAATCCAGTCCTGGAAAGCTGGCTCCTCCCGAGGCGTTGGGCAATTGGGGCCGGCCGGCAGCCAGCTTCTGATGTGGTTGACTGCCTGGCTCGTAGCTCTCAGGTGCTGGAGAGATGGTGCGATCCAGTGGCCCCAGGCTACCACTGAGGTGGGCAGGATGCCACCGCCTTCCGAGCCGCCCTCTTCTCTGTCTTCGGGAGCCCAGTGTGCGTGGGCCGTGGCTTGCCAGTTCTTCAGGCTGGCCCACCTGTGCAATGTGTTGGGCGAGGCTGCCTCGACCTGGCTTCTGTCCGTTCGATAAAAGGAACTATGGATTCTGGGAGTCTTCCTTGTGGGTATTTCTAGCCCAGTATGTCCCGTAAGATAAAATCAAAATGTAGCACATATATGCTGTTTGTTTAACTACTATTTTTCTGTTGTTTCCTTAGTTTATTTGGGGTATTTATGAATCTCAAATGAGTAAGCTTGGATAACAGTTTTCTTCTGGCTGATGGGACGATACAGTGCTAATGCCATGTCCTGTTGCAAGGACCCCTGTGTTATGCAGCCCACCTGGGTGATCTTGGGTACTATCCCCTATTGAATATCCTTAACTTGATCCTGTGTGCAACATCTCTTTCGCCGTGTGAGGTAACATATTTGTAGATTACAAATATTAGGCTATGGCCACCTTGGGGGGTTATTATTCAGCCCACTGCAAGGGACCTGTGGAGGAATTGGTGCAGTTGGCAAAGAAGGAAGCCTCTATACGGACCTGGAGTTAGGTGGGTGGGGTTTTTGGGGGTGGGGGGTGCAAAGCTAAACCAAATATCATAGCCCTACCTGTTCCCACAAAGGATATTTCCTTAGGAATGGGGGAAGAGGCTCTGAGGTGAAATTTGGTAGAACTTCATCCTCCCAAAATCACATGACACTGGTTTGTTAAATTAAATTTCGGTGTAGCCCTAAGAGCAGTACTTGAGAGAGAAAGAGAAGAGAGTGGTTTATAAAGGGTTCCCATGTGAGTTTCTGTAAAGGAAGAATCCAGGCCTCTTGGGAGGAAGAGCAAAGGTTCAGTGGAAATTGACATAGCACTTCAAAGGTCACTGGAAGGACATGAAGGCAGCCTGTGATGATGGTGGCTCCGTCTCTGCCCTCCTTGCACAGTGTCTTGGCCTGGGCACCCTCCCTACCCGTGAGTGGCAGGTCAGTGGCTCCCCATTGCCAGGTGATAACGTCTAGTCGCTGGACCATGGCTTGTAGGCAGCCTGCAGGACCAGGAGTCCAGGGGAAGGCATGTTCATAGAATGGAGATGATGCTTCTAGAACCCTCATGGATGCATTTTCTACTGGAAGTGATGTTCTAAATGGCAGTTGATTCCTTGGCCGGTCTCTGGCAGGATAACTTTGAACCATAAGGAATTGCCATTTTGGGATTTATTTAGAGTTATTAAATAACATCATGGAGGAACATGTTAGGTTCTAGGTAAGGATCTTAAAGGCACAATTTTGGAATAAGTATAGATGGTTGGGTACCTAGATTATGTCATTCATGCCAGGGTCTTGAAACATAAGATAAAAAGTATTTCTATCAAATTCTTATTTTTTATATCGACTTGCCAAGATTAAGAAATAAGTCGTTTCAGCCAAGTTCCAAGGAGGACTTGCAGGATGAAGGCCAGTTGCTGCCACAGCACGTGGCCGCTGCTGGGCGTGGGCCGTGGGCTTGGGGTCCTGTCATAACAGAGGCTATGCAGAGAGGGTCTTGCAGCAGCCGTGGAGTTGCATGGGAGTTATGGGCTGTCCACATACTATTCATTGTGCCTATTCCACAAGGTGTTCTGGTGTTGGAAAACTTGAGATCAAGTTCTCAGTCAGCAGTGGCTTCAAAGCACTGTCGAGAAGACCACCTGTACAGGTGCCTCTATTTTTAAGTGGCTATGACATTGGACTGTAACACTTAACTTGAATGTGCTTTTGTGCTGAGTGAGCTAATGGCATGCCTTCTTCCAAAGATAGCATCTCAGTAGTGGTGGAAAAGCCTTCTTCCTCCTTGGGTGTGGAGGGCAGCTATCAGCTTCTGCTCCTTGATAGAAACTTAGGTGGTGCCCCAGAATTTGCATGAAGCATACAAGGATCACCAAAAAAAGGGCATCCCACCGAACTGAGTGGAGGGAAAGGCATCTTAATTCTACTTGCATTTATTATTCCAGAATTATTTGGGGGTGGGTGTTAGCTTAAATGTTAAAAATCCATCAGGGGACTTGTGATACTAGAACAGTGTTAGCCAGATAGTAGAGCTAGATTTGGGTGGCTCCTTACTTTGAGTAGAGCCTGTGTGCCGGACAGCCTGGCCACGGAGGGGCTGGTTTCCGGAGACAGACACAGCATATCGGGCAGAGTGGAGACTTCTGGCTGCCAGCTCTGTCCTTTTATGAGGTGTCTAGAGTCAGCTCCCCAGAGAGGAGGAGGCCGAGATGAAGTAACCTGGTTCTGCAGGTCAGCAGGGAGGTTCTGCCCTGGGGCTGTGTGCCCAGCCCTCTGATAATGCTGCATTTTCGCTTTAATGCATCTAAAATGTGGATTATACTATTAATTACTGCTGGACAAAAAGGGATTAGTGCAGCTGGCACACTCTCCCCTCTGCACTTTCACACTTCTCATTTGCTAGGGAGTGGCCAAAGGGCCGTAGGTTTCCCTGTCATCTGTCTTTTGTTTTAGCGGGAGAGGTAGGTGGCTGTTAAATGTCCTGTGCTTGTGAATACGGGTGAGCAGGGGACAGTGTGGAGGCTTGGACTCCACTGGGCTCACAGGCGATGGGGGCTGGGCAGGTCCCTTCCTCAGTGCTGGGCGTTCTGTGCCAGGCTCTCAGAGTGTCTAGCGGATGGCTAGTCCCCAGCAGGGAGAGTTGCTGTGTCCTGCAGCCACTTAGCCATCGGGGGTCTTGCTCTGTGGCAGGAGCTGAGTGCATCCTTCCTGTGAGGCGTGCATGCCTCTGGGGGGGTGTGAGTGGAAGCCCCCAGGTGCTGTGTACCTTTATGAGTTTCTTAAATGTTGAGGTAGCCACAAAAGGATGGCCGTTCCTTGTGCTGCTAGAGGGTGGAGGGGTTGGTAGCCAGCAACGAGCTAATGACCTTGTATTTTGAAACATTCTGAATTCCTAAGCTGTGGTGCTACCACCTTATTTTTGCATAAAACGTTATAGATTTTAAGTAATATATGATTATGTTTTCTGTTTTTCCCATATTCAGGCTAGCATACTCATTTTTCATCCATATGGAATGAATTTTTTTTAAATAGATGAAGCATTAAATAACCACATCTCACTAATAATGCTCCCAAGAGTGCATAACTTGGTAGTGTTTGCAATTACATACAGTGTAATCTGTTGTGTGTGCAGGCGTGTGGATTTCTGTTTACTGGCATCCTTCATTATATGGTAACATAATATACAGAATTTCCCAGTTGCAGAAATTAGAAAGTGGGGAAACAGATTTTTTTTCAACATAAATTGGAAAACTGATTTATGGAGTTGAGTTTTTTTCTTTTCTTTTTTTACTTGACAAAGTTTGTGGGAAGGAAGGGAGTTGATATGGCATAATACTGGCAATCACAAGTTAATTCAATTAATTTGGGATTGAAATTCATTTTCAGTGTTAGTGGAGAAGTTTGCAGCTACCAAGATACATGATAAAATGGGAAAGGCTAGGTGAGGTGGAGGAAACTGAGAGTTATACCATCTTCTCAGCTGTATGTTCATGAAGTTCAGGTTTCAGAATGGTAGCCTGGTTGAAACCTGATTAAACTTTTTTTTTTTTTAATGTACTTTCTTTTTCTTGATGCTCTTAATTCTTCTGAACTTGAAGATTACAGAAGAGAGATCATTTTGTTCCCCTCCAACCTTCTCTAGTCACAGATGAAATCATCCTGGGGACAAGTCTTACTCAATGAAACCATCTCTAAATTTCATCAAAGTATGAAATTTGGTTATATACTTAGATAGTGTGTCTGGGATGGATTTATTCCATTTATTGAGAGATGGCTTTGCTGCTTAAATTTTTAAAGAGGCAATATATGCACCTCATAGAATTTTCGGAAGGTACAGAAGAGACTTCCTTTTCCTTCCCCCACCCTGTGCTGCTGATCTGTCAATCTCTCAGTTCCCCAGAACAAGCTGTGGTTATATTCCTTCTAGAAGGGGTATCTGTGGATATGGCCATTACAGCATTATATGAGAAGTTTTTTTTACTGCTTTAAACACTAAGTAGGTTTTCTGTTTAAAAGGGTTTTAAAGGTTTTTTTTTCCTTTGCCAGAGTTTCTCCATCTTCTTTCAGAGATGTTTTCATCCTTCATAGGATACTAAATATTAAATATGTTAATGAAATCCAATTACTTGAAAATTTAAAACTATTCTCCTAAATCACACTTTACAGTTACAGAATCATTAGGAAGTGTTGAGAACTCTGTATATCTAAATATATGGGTTATTACCAAAGTTATACTCAGGGGCACATTCGTAGCTTTAACTCCTTTCATTATTAAATAAAAGAAAATGAAAATAAATGAATTAAGTGTGCAACTCAAACTCAAAATACTAAAACAAACCTAAAGACAGCTGGAGAAAAGAATTATAAAATACAAGTGATATTAATGAATCAGAAAAATGGATAACCATTGAACTGATAAATCTAAGAGCTGTGTATTTGGGGAAAAAAGATTAAAGAAACCACTATCATGTCTAATTGAGAAAAGAGAAAACCGAAATATGTAAAACTAAACCCTGAGTTGATACGCTAGAAAAAGAGTAACAAATAATATTCAAAATGGTTATTTTGTAATATAAAATGTAGTCACTTAAAATACAACCACTTTGAAAACCTCAGTGACGTGGCTGTTACAGGGAAGTGATTCAGAAGTCTGAAACTTTAAACCAGGAACCAGAGAAGAAACCAAACATTTAAAAAAAAAAAAAAAAAACTTCCAAAAAGGGATCTGCATACAAGAAGTTTAATGGATGAGTTATTTTAAACTTCGGGGGATGAAATAATTGCCTGCTAAATAAACAGTTTCAGAGCACAGAAAAAGAGATAAAGCATCACAATTGATTTTATAAAGCTGGCACAACTCTGGGAACCAACACCGTTACAAAGATTTGACAGACAGAATGCTCAGGCATGAGTATGGATGCAAAAATGCCAGATAAATCAGTTGCAGATTGAAGTGAGCAGTATTTTAGAAGAATTATAACCACATAAGGGTTATCCTGGAAGTGTAAGAAGGGCTTAATATCAGAATGTCTTCTCTTGAAATAATCATGTAAGTAGAGCAAGGAAGAAAAACATAACGCAACTGGCCCTTCCATCCATGGGCTAGATTCAAACAATTGCAAATAGAAAATATCTGGGGGAAAAAGTGGCATTCGTGCTGAACATGTACAGACTTTTTTCTTGTCCTTATTTTCTAAAAATACAGTTTAACAAATATTTGTATAGCGTTTACATTGTATTAGGTGTTATAAGTAATCTAGACATGATTTAAAGTATACAGGAGGTTGTGCATATCTTACATGCAAATATTACACCATTTTATATCAGTAACTTGAGCATCCACAGATTTGGGTATCTGTAGCAGGTCCTGGAACCAAACCCCGACAAATAGCAGGGGACAACTTTGTGTGTGTGTGTGTGTGTGTGTGTGTGTGTGTGTGTGTGTGAGTGAGATGCAGTTGATAATTTTCTACCCATATTCTTAGTTTGCTTATTAGAATTTTTAAAAAATCAAGCTGGAAAGATTGCGTTAACTTGATGAAGGAACCAGCAGCCAACAGCTTCCAACTTAATAGTGAGCCGTGAGAGGCAGCATTATGGAATTGGGACAAAACAAAGGCTGCCCGATATACTCCGTTTTTTTCCCTGCCTTATTGACTTGGCCAGGATGTACAAACCAAAGTCAAATAATGGTTAAAAAGAAACAATGAAAATTATTTGCAGATGTTACTGTCTTCCTGGAGCACCCAAGACATATTTAAATTGAATTAAGTAAGGAGTTGAGTTACAAAATAAAATTTAAAAAAATAGCTTTCCCATATATACTAGGGAAAACTGATTAGAACATAGATCACTCAATGGAATGGAATCAAATAGCAATGTGTCTGATAAAGGTAGCATTTCAGGTAAGTGAGAGGAATTAGACATTCCAGATGAGTTGGAAAGGTAAAAGTAAAACTGAAGTCACCAAAAAGCTAGAAGAAAATATATGTTAATATTGATATTAATCTGAATATGGGGCAGGGAGGCGTATTTGGCCTCACCCTTCTAGTGAAGAAATCATAACAGAAAAAGATTGATTTACCAAAAAAATTCTGCATGCTGGTCACTAACAGCAAAATGTAAAGGCATATGATGAACTAGGAAAAGATGTTTACATGCAATTGACAGTTTGTTTTCAGTCTTTAGTATATACTATATAAATAGCTTTAAAATCAATGGATAAAGATAGAAAAATGGGTGAAGAACAT
This sequence comes from Lemur catta, assembly GCF_020740605.2. Classification (NCBI taxonomy): domain Eukaryota; kingdom Metazoa; phylum Chordata; class Mammalia; order Primates; family Lemuridae; genus Lemur; species Lemur catta. Next base: position 20,652,931 of record NC_059147.1, on the reverse strand, counting down.
GATTGCATAACTCAAATGAAGAATAAATTTAGGTTGTCCATTTGAAGAGTCAAATGATACCTCATTGTTTTTAATTTACTTGAATACTACTAAGGTTGAGTTTTTTTGTGGTTTTCAACCAATATATATATTTTTTAATATAAGACAAATATCTTGTTCTGGTGAGTGGGTAGAAAAATTGGTACACCCTTTTTGGAGGTGCGTGTGTCAAGAAACTTTAAGGTTTATTTAAATTTGTAGCTTGTTCCCCTGCGAATTGTTGACTCCCCTCACTCTGTTCTACCTATTCTTTCTTCTTTCTTGCCCATACCATATATCAGCTAGTAAAGTACCATATAATTTTTAAATTTATCATCCTTGATTGTTTTCCCTGCTAGAATGTAAGTTTCACAAAGGCAGGATCCTTTGTCTTTTTTTTCCTTTGGTTTTTACTAACTTATCTCTAATATCTGGAACATGACTGGTGACCCAGCAACTCCATCTGTAGTAAGGAAACCGTGAGAGTCGTGCAAAAGAAATTTATAAAGATTTTTGTTACAGACATTTATAACAGACATTTATAAAAGTGAAAAATGGAAACAATAAAAAATATCTCACGGGATTGATTTAAACTGTGGTGCATCCATATGGCAGATTCTTATGTGGCTATTTAAAACTCCTGTCTCATGGTTATAAATGTGGGAAAACAGTGATGTAAATTAAGTGGAAGGAGGCTCTGTGGATTTTAGTTTAGTTTTAAAAATATGCATAAAAGAGAGGCTAAAGAATACACATAATGGAGTATTAGCTGAGTGGTTGTTTCCAGCTGGTAGAAGTACAGGCTACTTTTAATACTTAGTTTTCTGAACTCTGAATAGTGAAAAGCTATTACTTTTATAGTAAGAAAAAAATATATGCCCAAAAGTTAGCAAGAATGTAGAATCACTCGAATAGTGCTGGTCTGTGGCTGCATCTGGAAGCTTTTTGGAGATTATTCAATCTTGTGAATTAGCCAGAACCTAATTTTAAAAAAATCGGCAAGAATGCTTCACAAAATGTCCTTAGGCTACTTAGCTTTAATTATTTATATTTACTGTAAGCATCTGTGGCATGTGTTTATAAAATTAATGGATGTCTTAGTGGTGTGCAAGCTAGTAGCACCATCCAGGATATTTGAGGACACCTTTGCTCAGGTTTGCTGTCTTGATGGAGGTATTTGTGCTGTCCTCCTGAGGTGTCATTGGATTTCCAGGTTCCTAGATTACACCTCAACATGAACTGGATGGGGATGTACTGTTGTGAAAATGAAGGTTTTTGTTTTTTTTTATTCTCATGTTAACCGAGGGGCAGGCCGTCTACTTGTGCAGTATCGCTGTGTGGGGATACTTAGGGGGACAGGTGTAGGAGAAGCTGCCAAGTCACAGGAGAAATGTCTGTAAGGAGTAGGCTACCACTGAACGTTGACCTTGGTGTGCCAAAAGAAAAGAAAAGATAAGATCAGAGTTACTGATGGAATTCTCCTGACCAACAACATACAGCCAATATGTTCAGCACGTTTAGGCTGCAGTTTCCCAGCTCCTAAAGATTCACGTGTTGTACTGGCTGGGTTTCGAATTCTATCTCTGCTACTTTGTGACTGTGGGTTTCTGTTTCTTTATCAGTAAAAGAAGGTTAGACTAAGTTCTCTCTTCTTTTGGCTCCAACATTCAAAAGAAATCTGGTGTGTTTTTATTTTAAGGCATGCGTTTTAGGTGTCTGTGTGTCGTCTGTGAGGATGGAGAGGCTCAGTGAGTTTTGTTACTTTTGTAGCTCCATGGGCCCATTTGATGGCCAAAGTCACATGGTGAGGGGAAGGTGCCTGTTAAGGATCAGTCTGGCCTAACTGAGCTCTGCCCCTCACTGGCTAAAATTATATCTTTTCATTTGCAAAATGGAGGGGTGTGTTATTTATTGCTTCATAACAGATTACTCCTAAATTTAGCAGCTTAAAACTGTAAATATTTATTATCTTACAGTTTCTGTGGGTCAGGAATCAGGCTGTGGCTTAGCTAGGTCCTCTGCTGCAAGATCTCATGAGGATGCAATCAAGGTGTTGGCTGGGGCCATGGTCTCATCTGAAGGCTTGAGTGGGGACAAACGCAATTCTAAGCTCACTGACGTGGTTGTTGGTTGACAGGAATCAGTTCCTCAAGGGTTATTTGGATGGAGGGTCTCCTTGTTGATCCTTGTTGGCTGGAGACTGCCTGCCGTTCCTTGCCATAGAGGAGCTTTTACAACATGGCACTTGGCTTCCATGAGGGAGTGGGGGAAAGGTGCAGAAGACAGAAATTATAGTCTCTTGGTAACCTCATCTCAGAAGTGACATCCTATCATGTTTGCCCTGTTCCATGTGTATGCTATTGGTTAGAAGTGAGTCACTGGGTACTGCTCATGCCCAGGTGCAGGAGATTACACAAGGGTGTGAGTGCCAGGAGGTGGGGTCAGAGAGCTGCCTTAGAGACTGCCCACCGGGGGTCATAAGGACTGAGTGGGGTGACGGTTTGTCAGTCAAGACCACCTTAGCTGGTCAGTGTTTAGCTCTTCCTCCCATCCCCACCTTCAGTTTTAAAACTGCTCTGTTTCTGGAGTTGGTGGGGCACAGCAGAGACACCAGGAGTGGGTGGGAATGTGAAGGAGGGTCTCGTCACATGTTGTGATGTCCACCCACCGTCCTCTTCCGGTGAGGCCTGGAAGTGTCTGCCGGCTAGTCTGTGAGGCCCAGGACTCCTCCTCACCCTGTGTCTGCGGGGTGTGGCCTGTCTAGCGTCATTTGAGAGGGAAATGGGCGTTTGGCTGCTGAAAACATCCAGTTTGTGTTTCTGTGGGTTCGGCAGCTATTCAGAGAAACACCCAGGAGCTCTCTGGGAGCCCGTGGGCAGAGACAGAAAAGCTTCCTGAAGTTGTCCCTTTTTTGTGTCTGAATGCCACCACTTATGCAGTCAAGGAGGAGGCCATGCCTGGCACATCCTCTGGTTAAGGGGTACTCCAGCGGGTCGAGCTGGGTGCCAGACATTGCCACAACCCTAGGAAATGAGTAAGGAAAAAAAATGGAAAGCAGAGTCCTCCCCCTAGAACAAGCTGAGCTTTGTGCAGAACAGGCTCCAAATATGAAAAGACCATTGTTCTCAGATGGCTTTTTAATTAATGCTCACCACTCACACCCATCAGCTCGCCAAGAAGAGCCGCCTCCCTCCTTCCTTTCTCTGTGTGCTCTCCGGCCCTCAGTCCTCTCCCCAGTGCCTCGGGGACAGGTCGAGGGACCCTTGGGGGTGGGACGATGCTGAGGAAAGTGCTGACAGATAGTGGTACCTGCCCTTTTCTCCTGCCCGGGGTGCTTTGTTGGGTGAGCCTCCACCTGTTGGAGAGCAACGCTGTGTTTCTAGGTTCGGAAGCCAGCCCTGTCCCCTGTGGGGCTCTGGGAACACAGCCCAGCCTCAGCCTGTTCCAGTCCTTTCCTCCAAAGCTCTGCATGCACCTTCTCTTGCCTACAGCCAAAACAACGAGCCAGAATTGAACAGTTTTCTGTACGTTTCCGTTTCCCCCGGGTTGCCCTGCTCTCAGAGCTGAATCCGGATTTATGAGCCTGCAAAAGTCTTCAGCTTGCCAGCGTTGCTTTCTAGATCAAACCCTGTGCCGCTCTGGGTAGGGTGGATACGAATGCCGAGGAGAGAGAGCGAAGCACCTACTTACAGCATGAAGGAAATGGGCTGATTCAAGAGTTGCCACCAAAATGTATGTGTCTCCTGGGCTCACGTGGGACCCCTGCCCACCCTGGCATCGAAAGCTTGTTCTATCTCTGTCTTGTGGTCTGTTTACTAGAGTTGGGGTCCTGTCAGTGCTCAGGAGGGATGGCCCATCCCTGAGCCAGCCCTGCCCAGATCTGGACTGAGCCGGCAGTGTCTTCCGGTTGACAGTCGCTGTGAACATGCCTCAGAATTTTATCTCCCATGGAAATTTTTCTTCTGTTTATAGTAACCCCCACGCCTGTGGATTTATCCCCTGTCCATCTGTGCCTTAAGATTCTGCAGGCTCAACCTTAGTTATTCTGTGTAATTTCATGTATGTAGTATATACATCGTGTGCGACTGGGGCAGAGATAATTCAGCACGATCTTGAATTGGGTCACGGTTGTAGGCTCTCGTAATCAGGAACACGCCAACATGGAGATGTTTATGTGGCCGTCAGAGTTAACCGGGTGTCATTGTGAAGATGGTGACTTTTCAAGTTACAGGGTTATGAGGATTTCAAGTTAAGAAACCCCAGGGGTCTAGTTTAATGGTGGACAAGCCCTGGAGAGAAGATTGGATGGACCCGATAAGTTGCACACGATTCCTTGAGAATCTGTTAACTCTAAGCCCAGGCAGCTCAGCTTCTTGACATGTCACCAGATATAATTGTTAATGCCGTGGGAAAGAATCTGGAGGAGGGGTAAGTTCTATGAAGTCTGTGAGTGAGAACAACAAGCATGAATTATTACATTGAGGCCAGATTAGAGTTATGTTTTAAGTTCTCATCAGCAGAGGAGCCAGTGTTTCAGATGGTTGCAACACGTGACCCCTGAACACCTGAAATGCGCCTGGGCCGCCCTGAGCTGCACTGTGTTAAACACACACCAGATTTCCCAGGCTTAGTATGAAAACAAAGGGAAACTATCTTAATAAAATCTAGATGGATTACATTTGAAATAATATGTTAGACATATTGGGTTAAATAAGATATATTGCAATGAATTTCACCTGTTTCTCCTCTTCCCCTCCCTCCTTTTTTTTTTTTTTTTAATTGCAGCTACCAGGAAGTTTAAAATTATATATGTGGCTCTCATTTTAGATGAAAGACGGTGAAAGAAGGGAGCCCCCAAAACATGTGGGTTATGGTTCTTGGTCAGTGAACTTTGTGGAAAGTCATGCACGCGGCTCTAGTTGGGAGCTCTGTGAATAATTTCATGGGGGACGGTCTGTATTTGCTTTTCGGATTAATCCACCTTAGACAGAACTTCATCAGATTGTGTCCCTCCGCCTGTGGTCTGACTGTGAAATTGTGAGACAGACGGGCGGCCAGGAGAGTGAGTCGCCCCATGTCCTTGGTGAGGCAGAGGCTGCGGGGCCTTGCTTTGGGAAGCCGTTGACAGCAAGGGCGGTTACTCAAGAGTTAGAGGAGCCCTTCAGGGTAAAGAACTCTGTTGCTCAACTGCGAGACCTTAAGAGAAGACAGCTATTGCTCAAACAGACCTCTGGACCCTCTGACTCCAGTCGTTCAAGGTACACAGCCCAGGGGCAAGACAGCACCATTCTTCAGTGGTATGAAGGCTGCCATGATATGTGAGACAGAGATCTCACCCCCACAGATATGCATGCATGTGATAGGGCAGTTTTGCTTAGAACCTGTTTGTGAAGGTGCAGAATGCTCTTGCAGTGTGACTTCATACAAAGCAAAGTTTGACATTTTTGATTTCCTTTCTCAGGGTTGGTTTGGGAGGGTCTCTTTTGGAGCAGGGCGCAATGGTTCTCCTTCAAGAGCATCAAGATCTTGCCCCCTGCACAGAAGGTGGGTAGCTTCCTTGGCCACGCCAAATGTGCCACCTCGCTCTTGGCTTTTACCAGCTGAGAAGTCAAGGGTTCACCATCCCACTTGTCAGCAGTAATATCTAGAGGGCTAGCAAAACGAGATTGGCCTTAAGCTTCCTTTAAGTTTGTCTTTGTTGTGATCCTGCGTCCAGAGTACTGGTCAAACCAGTCCATACCTGGCTGATGCTTATCAATAAAGTAAACTTAACTCTGTGGCCAGAAACAGTCTCTAGCATCCGGCAGCTTAGGTTTACCAGATGAAACTGCCAGCACTGTGGTTGCATTACACGGAGAGTAGTGTCTCTTCATGTAGAAGCTGGGGCCATGTCCACACAGAGGGGAAACCGAAGCCCTCCACCCCTTCCCACCTTGTAGGCTCACAGCCAGTTATGAATCTTACCTTGTTCCGGGGTTTATCTCTTTTCATAGAGAGTCGATGGATAGTTGTTAGCATATTGTTCTTGAGAATGTCTCCGTAACAACGTGGGTTGTAGATTCTGACCCTTTATCAAGGACCTCCTTGGCGCTCTGGACACACTGGTTTGCAGGAGATGAAAATACGCAGTCTCTGCCCTTAAGGAAGCCACGGCTGGTTGGACCAATAGTTATCCGCACAAATAATTACCTACATCTAGGGGCTTAGGAGAAGTAAAGGAACTTATGAATAAATGTCCATAATTAAGAGGAAAGCCAGGATAGGACAGTGCCTCTTAGGCAGCAAATTGAGAAATTCCAGAGCCTAAGGGCCCCGGGCAGCCAGGATAATGCCAATGTTTATATGTGTTTTCAGTTTGCACTGTACTCATACGTGCTCATTTGACCCTCTTAACAATCTCAGAGGTCGTTTGGCCAGGCCAAGACTTTGCCTGTGTTCGGAGTGAGATGCTGAGGCCCCCGTGACGTCATGTGATTTGCCCACGGTGTTTCGGCTGGGGAGTAGCAGGACCCAGTGTGGGGTTTTGTGGGCTGATCCCCGTGTTGTTGCTGCGCACCGCGCCTCATCCCCGGCTCACAGACTCTGCAGAAGCTTGGAGAGCTCTGACTGACAGCCTTTTGCGTATTTCGTATTAGAGGAATTGGGGGGCTGGCCTTGGGAAGAGGAATAATGACAGCTATGGTTGTGGTTGTGATAGGAGGGACAAAGAAGGTGTCCATCAGAGAAGTCTGTGCCAGCGGTTTAATTTCCTTTATTTCAGGACTGGAAGTTATTTAAATTACTTTATAGACTTCCTGTTTCCTTACAAGAGCTCATTAAGTCCAGGCTGAATTGCTTGCTGCCTGGCCATAGTGCGGCGCCCAGACCTGCAGTTCCCATTCCGTCCTCCAGGGCACCCAGCGTGGACAGATGCATGCTGAGAATGGAGACCTTTTAATAGGCATCAGTTATGACTTCCCATGGGTGGTTTTCCTCCAGGGTAAAGAATTACCTAGTACTCTGGACGCTGCAGACTATTTTTTAAAACTGGTTAATTTCACAATCATGGTAAGGAGAAGTGGCGGGCACGTCTCATCAGGCCATAGGAATTGGGAACACTGTCTAGTCTTTGGTGACGGGAGCACAGCCTTGATGGAATGACAGAGTGTTGGAAGCAGACGTACGTACCATGAAGCCTGAGGATTCTGCTGGTGATCAGGAAAATGCGCTGATATAACCACGGATCGCATTAACTCTCTGTTTTACTTGATGGGAAGGATTCCAGAATTGTGCTACAGCTTTTGAACCCTGCCCAAAGGCAGTTCTTGAAGAGATACGTATTTGATGAGATGATTTACCTTTAAACCTGCCAAGAAAATAACTTTACATGACCAGGAAACACCCCCCCCCTCCACCCCTTGTGCATCTTTAATTGTTCCATCAGGGGAAACCTGAGCCTCAGCTCAGCACTGAGTCTGTTGCAGAGTGCTAATTAGAAATAATAGCAACAACAAACAGGTGTTAGGAGAGAACATAAACGGTGTCAACATCAAGAAGCTATCGATGGCTCCCTGCAGATGTGTGGGCCAGCTGTGAGGCAGGGAAGCCCATGTTGCTTACCTGCCAGCCACCTGGGGAAAGGTAGAGGTGGCAGACACTGGATAGGCCCTGTTAGGACATTCTTTGGCTTGATGACTTGTGTTCCTTGGTTTGAGGTTCTTTTAATGCACCGTTATGTGTGTCCTATTGGTACTCAGTTGCAGCTGGTCCAGACAGTCTTGGGGGAATCCCAGGAACTGCCACACCTGCGGGTTGGGGCGAGGGAGTCATTCTTTCCTAGTAGGCAGACAGGGATCTTTCTAAAGATGGAAGCAACACAGTGACTTAAATATAACCTGAGTCAGACTTGCATGTCTGAGTGAATGCGGAGTCTTAAATATTCATTTACAATGTTAAAGTCTGTAATTTCTTCATAAAGAATTCTAAAATAATAAAGATGACCTGGTAGGCAAAATTCACTTGTATTTTCTAAAAGCTTTTGATAAGGTCCCTCATAAAAGATTAAGAGAGAACAAAACCACAGTGTGGCGCAAAGTCCTTGTTGTGGATTAAAAAGTGATTAAGTGATAGGGAACAGAAGAATTCCGGTGGAGACCCACTGCTTGTAGTGGGGAGAGGTTAATAGAGGGGTGTCTGAGGAGTCTGTCATCGGGGCCAGAGTTATTAAGTATATTAATTGTTTGGAGAAGGAAATGGAGGGTGAATTAGTGCAATCGCTGCTGCTACCCTGGTTTTTGTTAACTGGAGTCAACCCAGAGAGTCTCTGCAGCCTTGAAGGCACTAGGGGATCGGTCAGCGCAGTGGCAGAGGAAACGAAGTCTGAAGGACTCTACAGTGTAATTCAGACTGGCAGAAAGTCTAGTCCATGTGGGAAGGTTGCCATCCCCCCTGAACTTGCTGCTTTTCCTGAGAAAAGAGGTTTGGGAGTTATTATGGGCAACAGCAGTTCACTGAAGGGGCTTTTTTAGTAGGAAGCAGATAAGGGAAATTGGAATAGGGTTGGGCTTGAAAAATAAAAGATTTGCCTAGGAAGGACGAAACAGATGCTGTTGGACGTCTCTCACTGTCCTGTTAGAGTGAGGAGGGACAAGTCTTCAGTCTGACAGTGTTCTCTTTTGTGTAGTTATTTTTAGAGACGTGAGGAGGGCAGCCTGCTATATACAGAAGTGCTCACCCCTTTATTTCTCGGTAGGGACTTTGCATGTTATTGCAAACTATGTAACCTATGTGTAGGCAGCTGGGGTGGGGAAGGTATGGACAGGTCTGGTGGAATTACCAAATCATAGCAGACGACACTACAGATCTCTTAGGGTAGATCACATGGCCTAGCATCTAAAATCTTCTCAGGTGAACAGTGGGGCATCCCAGCTGTTTGGGAGAGGAGTGATTTTGGCTGAGTAGGTGATGTGGGTGTCCCAGGGGAGGGTGTAGGCCAGCTGAGCAGGGGACCTGTCATTGTGTGACCTGCCTTTTTGTGGTTCTTTTCGATGCCTCTCTAAGGCTGCTTGCTGTATTCTTTCTGTGGCTGAAATGAAAGTTTCCAGTGCATGATCATCTACCTTGAGAGCTTGTACCTTCCTGAGTGGGCTCTTCCAGGCAAGCCACAGATTTCTCTCTCAGCCACTCTCCTTTATTTACTAACTTGCTTTTGTAGCTGTCTGTCTCCTTACCAGGGTCCCATTTTAATTAAAACCTGGAAAAGTGCTGGCCTCCCTCAGAAATGTTGCTGAGTCCCTCCTTTTGGCTGTGAGCAGATGCCTGTGTGTGGGTTGGGGTCCCTGACAACCCCCCTCACCCCTCCCCAAGCCCCCAGGGAATTTTTGCAATCTTGGTCCAGCATAGTTAGAAGCTGCAATTACTACTTGGTTGCTAATTACCCCGCCTAGCATTAGATCGGTTTACAGAGGGAGCTTGGAGCCTGTCAGCAAAGGTCAGCCGGAGGTCCTCTCACTAAACAGCCCTCTTGTGATAGCTGTACAAGGGAAAAGGCATTAATAGGGGAAGGCTGGGGAGCCAGCTTGGGGTGGGGGGAGCAGCAGGATCCTGGCTGGGGGGGATGGGAGAGGCAGAAGTGCTATTGATGACTGAAGAGGTCACCCAGGCTCAGAAAGCCTGGAGGAGGGTGGAGAAACCCTTTCATTGGGAGGCTGTGCTTTAGCAAGGAGGGAGATAGATACTTAGAGCAAACCAGGACCTGCCAGTTGGTGACTTTTAATGGTTAACGCTGTTAGAAAAGATCAGTTGAGTGACAGCCCCTGAGAGGGGTAAAGCACTCCCAACTTGACATCATTTTTTGCTCTATGTTGGTACCGCCTGTACTATATTATTTGCTTTGCATTTTTTTTTAATGGGCTCCTCTGTTAAAACCATAAATACCTGCTTTTGCCTCATTGTAAGCAGTTATAGCCGAAGAATCACAGATCTGTGCCAGTTGTATTGGCTCGAATAAACATGAAATAGATAATGATTAGAATTTAAAATATTCACCCACTATCGCCTGGAATCATCTAGCCCGTGGCCAGCGATGTGTGTATGAGCCCCCAGGAAATAACGATGGAAGAGACACTGGGCTGGAGGTCTGAGTGCTCGTTTGCAAGCCCAGCATTGCTGTCTCATGAGGTGTGTGGCCGTGGGCAAGTCTCTGCCGCTCTGAGCCTCAAAAATGAGGATATGGCCTTTGTTGGATTGTTGTGCAAATGAAATGAGAACGTGTTCTTTCTCTCTTTCTCTGTGTGTTTGTGTATTAATATTAATAGCTAACACCTATTAAGCCTCTGCTGTGTTAAATACTTCACTATCTCCTCGGTCCTTATGTGATCCCTGCACCCATTATACGTGATGATGAAGCTGAGGCCCAAGGTAGGTTGAGAACTTACAGCTTTTAGACGGCCTCTGCTGGGGTGCCAGCCCAGAGCGTAGACTCTTAGCCACTACAGGAGTGCCCTCTTATTTCTGGGGGATACATTCCAAGACCCCCAATGGATGTCTGCAACCACGGATAGTACCGAACCTTATGTATACTATGTTTTTTTCCTATATCTGCATAGCTATGATGAAGTTTAACTTATAAATTAGGCATAGTAAGAGATTAACAGTCATAATAAAATAGAACACTTATAAGAGTATACTGGAATAAAAATTATGTGAATATGGTTTCTCTCAAAATATCTTACTGTACTGTACTGCGGGGAACTGGAACCATGGAAAACGAAACTGTCCTCTGCTGTACTAACTGTCCTATACTGTACTGACACTACACTATACATACTGTACTCTATAGAGGACTTGTTTGTTATGGACCTACTTCAAGGTATTAGTTTAGTCCTTCTCTGACGTCTGTCGTTGGGTGCATTATTAAAACAGTTTAAATCAAGAAGAACTGGAAAGAGAAGAGCGTTCAGCTCCTGTCGGGTAGATCTCTTCTAAGAGCCCTGAGCAGCTGGCAGTGACGTCCTGAGTGAACAGTTCCAGTCTTCTGTTTGGCCCATCCCTGGCTGGGACAGGCCTGGACTTCACCATAGCTCTCCCCCCTCCAAATCAGGGCAAGATCAGTATGCAGCTGATGGGGGCCTCGCCGGGTACGATGTGTTATGTTGATAACATTCTTGCAGTCTGAGACATGGGCTTCAGAGCAGTTTCAGAATTGTGTGTTCGATCTCTTTACAGGTACAACTCGTTTCCCCGGCATCAGAGAGGCCAGAACCCAGGGGAACACTACGCCGACCTAAACCTCAGGAATTGCCAAGGGGGACAGCACTGGGAGGTTTAGTGTTTTCCCCTCTGTCACTGGAAGTGGAACTGCGCTGCCCACGCTGATGTGTTAGGGAGTGTGCCCCTCTCTGGACTGCTTAATCTGAAATGAGCCAAGATTTAGCACTTTTTTGATTTGTGTAACAAATGAAGAGAAAGAAAAAGAACCTTGTGCCATTTTGTAAGTTAGGAAAGTTCAGCTAGCAAGGTCCAGTGAATTGGCGTGGAAGCCCTGTTAGGGGAAGATTTGGAGAGAGAGAACTTGGGCCTTTCGGCTCCTGATGCCTCCTCTTCTCCCAAGTCAAAGGAGCCCCAGGCCTGTGCCTGAAACATGCTTTATAAAACCAAATTTTTACTGAACTTCCACCCCCCGGGTGCTGACTAACACCACTTCCCCTCATATAACTTCACGTTCGTGTAATTAACATATAATTTGATACCTGGAAATTCATGCTGGGTGGAACTGGAAAGGATTACTCAGCCTTTGGCAATTCAGACTCTTGGGTTATAGAACTCTCTGTGCTGTATCCTGGTTCTCCTGTTACTGAGGACTTGTTTTGCCAACATCCTTGCTACTTATTTCTTCCTTCTGTCCTATAAAGACGTGTGAAATAGTTATACAGTATGTTTTTATCCTTTAAACAACCGACGCATTGTTGACTTATTCCCTTCGACTTCCCAGTTACCTAGTACGTGTGTTCTTAGCTTGCTTCTCCCGTTGGCAGGTGGAAGTTGATGGTGCTATAGTTTATTTCACTTCCTGCTTCTTCGGCAAGGCAGTGCCATCAGTATTCAAAAATGCAGTAAGTAATTATCAGTGAAGAATAAAGATGAAAAATTATGACGGCTTAGCAATTTAAATTTATGGTGTATGATGATGGTTATAAGTTTTGTTGGAGAAATTATTTATTGTGTTGACACATATATTAATGTGGGGGAATCGTAGTTCTTAATGTATATGATACCTGCCCATTTAAAGATATAAAGGCTGGGTGAACCCTGACCCATTGCTGGGAATCAGTTAGCACAACTGAAAGCCAATCAGAATATCTTGGAAATGAATCTAATGTCCGCATTTTTTTTTTTTTTTTGAAAGAAGACTTTTGAGCAGTGCAGATGTAAAACTGTATATGATGTGAACTCAGAGGAAGGAATAGAGTAACTCCCTTAAACAGTGGGGGCAGATGGGCTACCACTTGCATGCCGACTCTCGATGGTGATGGCTTCCTGATCCAGTGACTTGAGAAGGACCCTGAGTCCGTGTCCCAGCCACGCATGTTCCTTTCGGTCGGCTGCAAGGAAGTGGGGCAGCAGGAGGAGTAGCTCCAGGGCTGTCTGTTCCCTGCCCTAGATTGTGCTTCTGAGCCTTTTAGGGTTTGAGAACTTGACTTTGGAAAGCTTCTAAATTTGTTCCTAGTGGGTTGATTTATTTTGTTGAGGTCAAATTAGAGCTAATGGCCCTAATGGTTTACAATGCTCCTAAATGGTTCTTAGCACTTAGGCAGGCTCTGCTGGCCATTGTGGGCGGGTTTCCAAGTATGGACCATATCATTCTTAGGGTATATTTTTTGTTGAAGTTATTGTTTTAGAGGACAGCTTATATACGGGCATGTGAGGTTAAAAGGTAACAGCAGAATTAGTCGCTCTTAGTACTAAGCTTTCTTTTGGTATCCAATCCAGGAAGGTGTTTGTTAACACGAGCCCCAGGGGCACATGTGAGTGAGTAGGGTGTCCAGCTTGGAATTTGGTAGACAGTGGTTGTTTGTCCTTTGCCGCTTTGCTCAGGAGCATATTGTTCATGACATGCCATAATAGGGAAGCCTCACATTTCCCCTGGCTATTCCTGCTTGCCAAATGGTTCCTGTAAGAGCAGGTAACCGGGTTAAACACATCCCTGGTGCTTCCCTTCCAGCCACGCTGTGGTATCTGTGAGTTCATGGCAAGGTCTTTGGCAAAGGGATTATACTCTACATAAAACTGGCTCCAGTTTTCTGATTTCTGTGTGATTGGGAGTAGGCGGGGCAGAGCCAGCTGTCTACAAAGGAGCTGCGTGTCTCTACGGGTTCACGAAATTGAACCGTGCATGTGTACGCAGGCACACTCTATGGGCAGTGACTTCCCAGGGATGCTGAGTGCAGCCAAAAAGGAAGAGAATCAGGAGGGTAGGGGCTTCCCCACCTAAGCTAAGGTGGTGACGGCACAGTACAGATGGGAACGCTGGGGAATGATTTCTCCATGCTTTGATTGGAGAAAAACAGACAAACAAAAAGCTCCCTCCAAATCATCCTACTTGGGCCCATTCACTCTCAGAGCAGTGTTCCCTAATTTGCAAATGTGATTTTTAAGGCCAGGTTCAGTTGGAGTGTAACCGTACAGTACTGTTGGCTGCCATGGATTGAGCGAAAGCTACTGAGGGTTGAGTGAGAGATGAGGGCTTAGCCTCATCTAATGGAATTGCTGCCGGGTTCTTCTTAAAATGTGAGTTTTTTCCCCGCTTTCACCCTCCAAAAACACACTCTGGTGTCTTTGCAGAGCTTTGCAGTCCTGAGGCTACCATACTTCATCTTACGTCTCAGTGGGTTTTTCCTTGAGCAGTTTGAAGAACATAATTATGCTTCCTGTGAGATGCTTGCTTCTTCCATTGAGAAAAATCTGCACATTCTGGTTCATCTTGAACATGTCATCACACCGTGGGGGCCTGGGATGGTAATCCAGAGATTTGGGTCTCGAGGCAGACAGCTGTGTTTGTGGCCAAGCAGGAGTTAATTTCTGCTGCTAATAAAAACTAAATGGGTGCATTGGACATGATAGAACTTGAGACCTGGGCCTGGTTCAGCAGCCAAAGTCACCATGGTGTCGGCAGAAATACATTGTAGAATCGGCGTTTGACCCTGTTCAGTTAGTTCCATGGCCACCAAGTTCTCCAGAGAAGTTTTAATTACAAACCAAGGTGGTGTGGTTTCTCAAATGTGTTGTAACAAATGGATGTCAGCCCAAGGAGCCCTGAGCAGCCCCCCTCTGTCGATAAAACCCCACAATTATCACATGGCGGGCTCGGAGAGGAAATCTGAACGGCCTGAGTGGCTGTCGGCTGTGCTTCCGTCCTGCCTTTCCTGGAGCTGGGGGCAGGGAGGAGGACAGTGTGTTCCTTGGAGGCTCTGGGAGTGAGGCTCCACCCAGGACAGGCCACAGAGTGCCTGTCCCTGGGAGGAGCATGTCCATGGCCTGGGGGCGCGGTCTGCTGTTTGGTGGTGGGCTGGGGGGTGAGGGTTTGGGAGGGAGGGGCTGGTCAAAATGGAAGACCTTGAAATGGCAAATCTTTATTAGTTTTGTAAACAGCTTTAGGAAGCGCTGGGAGCATCTTGCAGGGACCCTGCAATTATCATAATAAACAGTTTTATCATCTGCTTGGCAATCAATATTGTGGCTTATGCTGCTTTAGTATCTCAGTGGTATTGATTACCTTAACAACTGTGCTGCGGTCAGCTTCCATTAACCCCTGCTCTGCTGGCAGGGCCTGTGCCTTCCACGGCTGGGTGGAAGACTGCTCTGGTCACAGCCTCAGCCAGGGCCTGAATTTGACAGCTGGCCAGTGAGTCAAACTCGAGGGGTTTCAACAGGGGCTCTGGAAGCCAATGCAACTTTTTAAAGGTGCCTTTTTCTGTATAGAGAGTGTCTAAAACAATTATAGCAGTGGGGTTTCAGCTGTGACTCAGGAATTTGAATGTTAAGAGTGAAAATTCAGTTTCTTCCCTGCCTTGGGTCTCTCCATTCCACTGTTTCTCTCAGCTCCAGCTCCACCCTCCCTGGGGGAAAAACTGACATGAGTGGAATTCAATTGAGGACTCCTGCGCCTGTGCCCTTGTGCAACAGACATTCCTGGGACTCTTCTGGCATTTGTTCTGTGATCCGCATTTGACTTTTGGAGAGAAACCACTTATTTGGGCACATCGAGTTCTGGGATTCAGGTTCCCCTGTACCAGTACATGTCTGGAGTTACATAGTTGACCATAAGATGACACAGTGCTGGAGATGATATCGCCCTCCCTGGCTGCCCCGTCTCTGCTCTGGTTCATGTTTACATTCCCCTTTCCTCCCGATGAAATGATGGTGACAAGGACAATTTGCTCTGGGAGAGCAGCTGGAGTCCAGCCCCCAGAACAAGGCGGTAGGCAGACCCTGCCATTTAGGGATTGGGTAGTATTCAGTGACAGCCATCAGAAACTCTGGGACAAGGTCTTGCCGGTGGGATCATGGTGATGGTAGAGGCGGGTGTGTGTTAACTTTCTATGGTATTTCTCTTTTAATTGCTCTATTTTGTTTTGTTTTAAATGAAAGATGTGTGTATATATAGATACATACACATATTTGTGTAAATAGGTATACACATATATACTATATAGGTACATATATACATATGTATATAAATATATAATATGTATAGATATAAATTTTATGTATGTGAATTCTCTTGTGGGCTGGGGGTGGGCTTAGCCCCTTTGGCCCAGGCTTACTGCAGACTGTCACAGGGGTCTTCAGTGTTACAGACCCCACAGCACAGGTGCTGCTCGACCTGAGTGACACTGACCTCTAACAGGAAGCCATCTGCCACACCTCAGGAGTGATTTGTTTTGTTTTGTTTTTGTTTTTGAGAAGGTGGAGGAAAGAAAGAGAGAGTTTACTTTGCCGGCAAAGGAGGAAGAATAGCAGACCTTCTCATCTCAAAATCCATAATTTCCTGAACATTGACAGAAATACAGAATTTTTAAAGGATGGGTTCTCGGCTTCAGGCAATTACTGTTCAACTACAGTTGATCATTCTGATCATGCCATTTCACGATGACAATTTACAATCTCATGATCTCGGCCCAGGATCCCCATTTACCAGGTCATGCTGGGCCATCTCCTGTTGCACAAATCAACCAAAGACTTACCCCACCCCTCCCAACCACTGGCCTGAGGCAGAGATGCAGGCTTTAGAGACAGAAAATATTAGTGCCAAATTTCCCAGGCCATTCTATCTGTTACATATTCCCCGCTCTCAGTATTTCCCTTCCATATCTGTGGGAGGAGGGACAACATAGTCATCAGTCTACTTCCTGCTGATATGGGACGATGTGTCAAATCAAAGGTTTATCCTTATGTATATCATTACTAAGCTTTGATAGTATGTTTTCAACAACAGATTACCACGTGAAAAAAGTTATAGGTAACAACTACAACAGTGAGGATTGACAAGGCAACATGGACTATCACCTCATACACAACGTCTGCTACAGGGATGAGCTAGAAAGAGACACGGGACCTCTGTGTGCAGAGCTATTACTTGCACTCTGCAGGTGATCCGAGATACTGGCTTCTGTAAATTCAGAAATCATACACAGCACTGAACAAGGTTTAGGATGACAAATACAAATAGAGGTCACTAGAAGAGGCAACAGCCCAGAGAGATCCTCACTAAGGAGTTTTCTGTCCATCTTATAGACAGGACAAATAACCAAAGAAAGATTAGCAAAAAATATCAACATTTTCATTTTTTCCTTTCCTTAAACAGTTACTTTATATTGCCTTAAATGCTGGCCCCTCCACTGGGAGCCTAGCAGTGAATTTTTAAAGTTTGTGAACAGAAGTTTCATGTAGTCACTGGGGAATGGAAGAGGAGGAAGCCATGCTTGGACTGGGAGGAGGGTGAGTTGAGGGCAGCTCTCACCTTCCTGCCTGTCTTGCCAGGCTGCGGCCTTTGGCTTCCTGATTCCCCATGGTTGCCCAGGAGGGGCCAGGAGTGAAACTGTGAGATGGGGAGGAAGCCAGCCGGGAGATGAGTAAGGTGAGGGCAGGTATAGGCAAGGGGGTCACAGGTGTCTAGGATTCCTGCCTATGGGATTTAAGCCCCAACTGGTCAAGGGTCCATGCAGGAGAGAGGGCCAGGAAGCCCGGCCATAGGGTCCGGCAGCAAGATGGCAGCCCATATAGACTGTAACTGGTGCAGCCAGAGGAGTAATGGCAAGATTGGAGTTGAGTACCAGACCTTGCTGAGCAGGGCCTCCCTCTACCTCCTGGCAGGGGCCAAGCCCACATAGGGCAGTGAGACAGGCCTGTGCTGGTGAGGGAAGGGCCCCAGGGAAGAATGGTAAGTCTCCTCTATCCCCAGGGGAGCTGGTGGGAATAGTCTTCTACCTGTGGTTGGAGAGTTCACACAGGGGTGTGGCTTATGCAAGCCTTCCCTCTTGACCCCACCTGACATGGTCATTCTCCGTCCTACTGGGATGTCAAAGGATCGGTCACCACTGCCCCTATCCATCTTCTGCCCAGATTACCTTGTTGCTGTAAATTGGAAAGTTTTATTTTGAGCATTAATGCTCTTCCTAAAAGTGTCAGCTCAATTGATTAGCTTCCAACGGTGGTTGGTGGTTAAGTTGCCTAATAAGCCTTATTGTTTTCTGTCATGGTAGTAAACCAGGCTCCGAGGGCTGCCCCATGATGCCAGATGGTAGACCAAAGAGACTGCTCTCAGCGGTGGGATAAATGACATTCATGATGGGAATGAAGACAGTTTCCTTCTTTCTGGTCTCATATAGATATGTGCACGTTTGTGGGGTTGTGATATAGCAGTACTGTGGCCACTGTCACCCTTCACATGACTCCAGTGGTCTCAGCTTGAACTCTGCATAGACACCAGCCCCTCTGAGTGCAGTCTGGTTCATGGGGAGCCCCTGCACGTCAGCACCTGTTACTTGCCTTTACAGACGGCTTCTGAGCCGAGTGGTTGGGCAGTTCTGGTGGTGTTGTCTGCACAGTGAGGGTCTTTAGGAGGAATCTCACTAGCCTACTTGTGCCTCACCCGTTTTTGTGTCCTAAGACCCTTGCCTCAGCATTTGCTGCTTTCCTGGCCCTCCAGTGCTCTGAGCTACATAAAAGTTTACAATTTAATGTCTTCCCATCAGGGTTCTAGTCTGTGTGGAGCAGCTCAATATTTGGTGTTATTGTTGACCCTGTTCTGCTTTTTAGGTGTGACTGGTGAAATACCTTTTCTTTGGCATTTGGTATGCTCATATTTTTTTTCTCTTATTTAGATAAAATGTGTTTTTGAAGGATTTGGAAGCTTGGGCCTCTCTTCACGCATCACGTTGATCTCTGTCTTTATCCTTCCTGTTTCTCTGCAAGTTGGTGACTCTCTTTGAGGAAGTGATGTCTTCACAGAGAAAAAAACCGCTATAGTGGAGGCCTAGAGCCTGGATCCTGATCCTTGTGCCCCTAGCTCGCTGGGGGAGGACCTTGAGAAAGAATGACTCTACAGTCATCCCTGGAATGTTTGAATGTAATTTTTAAAAACCTGTGAAATCTGAAATCTGATTCCCTTTCTGGCTATTTAAAGAGATTGTTGGAGGTCAAATGATAAGAGTGCTCAAAAAGTGTATTAAGCATTGTATGAATGGAACGTGCATTGTTTATTGTTCCTTGGGAGGTTGGTGCTGGGTGGGACTGTGCCTTCGGTCAAATATCGATGCCACTGTGAAAAAGCCCGATGCACAGAGTATTTCTCAGGGGCCCACAGCGTGGTGATGGCCTGTCGAAGTCAGAGGGAGGGTGTGCTGGATGATCGGGGCAGGGGGTGGGGGGGAGGCCCACATGTGGCGACAGGCCTCACTTCCCACTGGGTCATTTACCTACAGATCAGCACCTGAGCAGCAGCCCAGTGGGAAGCAGTCCAGGCTTTACAGAGTAATTAAGGTGGCTTATGAAACATCCATGCTGAGATAAAAGACAGGGTGCCCAAAACAATGGCTGGTAAACATCTCCTTGTTTTGTAAACTCATTGAAAGTGTTACAGATAATTTTTAACTGCATTAAATCAACAGGTGGAGGCTTTTAACTTCTCAAGGCATGCATTTTTTGTTTTCTTAATCAGACTTTGACTCAAAGCTCTAAATCAAGCTGTTGTGTATTCTTAGGCTATTAACTTTTGTAAACAGGCTTATCTTTGCTCGGTAATGATGATAGATACCACTTATAATTGTGTCAGGTACTGTGCCTAGAGCGGGATGCATGCTTTTCCTGTTCTCTTCTGAACATGAGCAGCGTGGTGGGGCTTGGTGTCTTCTAAGGGTAGGAATAGGGGTAGATTCAGCAGATGGTGAGTTTCAAAAGGGGCCTCAGAGATAGTGGGAACTGAGGGAGTTCTCAGGAAGGAGAGCTCTTCCAAAGAAAGGAGAACTCATGTTTCTTTGGGGGAGGTAAAAAAAAAAAAAAAAAAAAAGTCTTGGCTTGTCATGAACATATCAACTCAAGACTGAGTACCTTCATCCTAGTCAATGCTCTTCTTTCTTTCAGAACATGCCCCTGCTAGCTAATGGTCACTTTTAAGGCAGAAAAGTAAAAATAAAGAGACTAATAAGACAAATTTTTCTATAGCTTTATTACCTAGACTTGACAATGAACTTTTTGCCAGATTTGTGTAATCTTTTTTGTGCATTGCTGAAATATTATAAAGTCAAAGATACCATGATGTGTCATCATTTTGTAATGTAAACATAATGCCATTATTCCCTGACAGCACTGACAAATTCTTAACATCATCTAATCCCAAATCTTGATTCACACTTATTTCCTTGTCTCCCAAATAGCTTTTTCTAGTTGGTTGGTTAGAATGGGTATCCAGATGAAGTCTACAAGGTGTGTTTAGTTGTTTGGTTCTTAGGGTCTCTTTTAATCTAGCACCGTCCTCCTCCTCCCCTGGCCTCCATGTGCGCCCCCACCCACCAGCCAGCTCGGGGAGTGAAAAAGATGTTGGAGGACAGACACACGTGGAGGGAAGAACAGTGAGTGTGGTGCGAGGAGACCCAGGTCCTGGTCCGAGCTCCGCCACTGACCAGCCACCTGACCTTTGGCAAACCACTACCATCCTCTGGGGTCATTATTCTTGTCCATCAAAGGAAGAAGTGAGACTAGACGGCTTCATACTCGTGTATGCTCATTATTACCTCCTAAATAGATCGGGGACATGGAGTTGCAGGCCCTGCTTGCTGCCAGTCTTACCCCACTTTAGACAATTGGGAAATCACTGGAACTAAATCATCCTGACCAAGTGGCTTGTTCTTTTCCTCTTGGACATTGTGAACCGTGTAAATAACTAGGTTAGTATGCTTCTGTCTTCTTGATTTTTAGGAAGCTTAGAGTCAACTTTGTGACTCTGTGTAGGTTCTTATTGTACGCATTTTAAGCTTCATTTTTGGCTCAAATTTTCCTCCACTGTTGTTTTTTCTTTCTTCTTTTGCCCTGGCCGCCATCTGTGCTATGAGATGTTGTATATTTTTGTAAACAGCACCAATAAATAACTGTGTGCTGGGGTTTTTCTGCGACTCTCACCTAGTCCGTGAGCTCCTTGAGGCCGGGGTCCATGTCTTACGTGTTCTGTGCTTTGTCGAGGCACAGAGGAGGTACTCAGTAGAAGCGTACTAGTAGATTTTAGTTTGACACATTGTCGTCACTTACTCATTGAAGAATTTCCATTTAAATGATGAGGAGCTGTTTGGAGCAGTATTAATTTTGAGGCTGTGGCCTGTTTCTTCTGTGATGCACATTTTGTATGGCGAAACAGTCAACAGAGGTCTGGTGAGCCACCCAGCTTGTGGTGATTTTTGTAGAACTTGCCATCTTGAGTAGCTCCGCACTGTTTTTTTCCATAGGCCTTCGATAAGTGAAGCAGTATTGGCTGGGCAGACAGCTGGTAAGGGCCTTAACTGCTCAAGCAGTAGCTATTCTGTGCATTCCGAAGAGAAGTTCGCTTGTGATTCCAGCCTTGGACACAGGAGCGCTGTTGTTCAGGTGTTGAGGCAGATGGAGGCAGATGAATCAGAATCTGGCATCTGCTACATCTGGAAAAAAATAAGCTAGTCAATCAGATGTGCTTCATCTTCTCTTAAGTCTCATGTGTGAGCTGCCTTGGGGACTCGCAGCCTGCCTTTGCTGGTGATAGAAGTTGGGGCTGACCCTCAGGCGGGTGTGGGTACCAGGCGTCTCTCCCTGACCTTCCTGGGTGTGCCTCCTGGTCTGTGCAGGAGAAGGAGAGAGAACATTCACCCCAGGGGGTTAGGGGAGGACTGCAGTTCCTTCCTGTCGAGCACCTAGCCCAGTGCGAGTGGTTGGGGGACGTATTTCCAACTGTTGCTTGGCGACCTTCCGTTTTCTTGTTGGGTGCCATTTGGATCCCATAAGCACTAGTGTTGAGGGGCTGGCTATCAGGGAGCCTGTCCTGGGTCCCTGGGAAACTTTTCTGTAATCCCAGAGAAGAGCAGAGGTGCCCTTGTGGGGTCAAGGGGCCCTGCTCTCCCAGGCCAGCAGTGTGGCTGGCACTGGTCCTTCCATGGCTCTTTGGAGGAGAGGGCTTCTGATCACCCTGCTCAGCGTGGACTTCGTCTGGAGGAAGGCTGGACCTCTGGGGGTCCTGGGTGTGGCTAGGAAGTTGAGGCCCATGGCTCGCAAGTTTTCTTCTAATGGAATTTCCCATCACTTACTGCCCTGCTGATTTCTGATCAATGAAAATGAAATTGCATCACCTCCTCAGAGGCTCCACGTATGCCTGCTGCTTCCAGCTGTGTCAGTTCCGGTAAAATAATCTCATCAGGCGTGCGAGAGGGTAATAGGAAATAAAAATAAAAACCCACAATTAGCAAGAGGCCTTGCAGCTGAGTAACACTTTCCATCCCAGAGGCAGAAGGGGCTGGGTAATGAATGCTTAGGAAAGAGGCCCTTTAAAAAAAAAAAAGAAAGAAAGAAAATCCCTGGTCCTTTTCTTTTTCCTTCTTTTTTTCCCTAACTTCCCCTGAATTCCAGCACCCAGCCCCCTCCCCACGTGTGGATGGCTTGAATTGGGCACAGGTTTTGCTGCCCTACTTTTGGGGTCAGTAGAATTTCCATGTGATAAGCACATGCTGGTGTGGCTTTTGGTTTTTTGTTTGTTTGTTTTGTCCTCTCCCGAGTGCCCTGCAGGTAGACACCAAATGCATCCTAGAAATCCCAGCCCCTCCTGTTCACCTGTGTGGAGTGTGGTTTTTTTTCCCCCGACCTGTGGCAGGGAGCTGACGGTTGGGGGCAACTCGAAGCCAAGCAAAGGTTGCTGAATAGACTTCTCAGAGGTGGTTCATTTTAATTCCTAGACTTTATGCTTCAATTATAAGTCCATTAAGAACAAGACTCTGTCCTCTGCACCATTCCCATAACTCTCAGTACGTGTCATGAGCATGACACTCCATAAAAGGACACTGTTTGGTCACATGAAAGCTAGGCCAAGACACCACCTCGTGGAGGGCGGTGAACTTGTTGACACCGCCGACCCCAGCACCTCTTAATAAGACTGCGGGAGGCTGGACGCTGCCTCTGGAACGTTCTGCTGCTTGTGTGTGGGGAGCCTGTAACGTCACAAGGCCCAGCCCAAAGAGGAACCAAGGCCAAAGAAACCAGGATGGGAACACAAAGGGCAGGTGAGGAAGTGGGAAGCCTGTTGGATTGCCTAAGAGGAAAGGAAATCATACCCTTGCTTGTCAACTCAGCAACATCAAAGGAGAAGAAATGCTTGTGTGGAGGCCAGTTGTGTGGTTCTGACAGTTTCTCAGAGGTGTCTGCGGGACAGCGTGCCTTTCATCCTGCAGGGAGAAAACGTTGGGCTGTCAAGAAATGGTCGATCTCAGACATCTCTGCCTTTTCTTTAGCCGGTGGCTCCCATGTGGACTGAGGGCGGAACCTCCTAGGAGGGACGAGAACTTCTAGGGGACCAGGAGAGATGAACCAAAGTCTTGGGGCCTTCGTGGTCCCCAGGCCCGGAGCGTCTCAGGGCAGTTGCTCAACTTGCCAAACCACAGGTTGCAATAGTCAAATCAGATTTTTAAGCATCGTAGAGGTCAGATCACTGTGAGCACACCTGACTAATAGAAGGACAGTTCTGGCATCAGAGCAGGAAGACTCTGGAATGGAGGGAGCAGTAACCCAGATAATTGTGTGATACAGTGGATCCTGGTGGCTGTGTGCAGCGCTGAGTCCGTTTCTATAGGTGCCCTGCTCGGTGTCTTCCAGGTTCTTCCTTTGCATGCCTGGACTTTACTGGGAGCAAGCTAGGACGAGTCTGCATGGATAGGAGGGGTGCTATGTATGTTGTAGGCACTCAATAAATACTTGCTGTGTGAATGAATAAAACTCGTTAGAGCAGCCAGTGAGTTTTTGGGTAAGCATTCTGCATAGGAGTTTAAAACTGAGACCAATAGGGCTAGAACTCCAGTAGCCTTTGTATCATTGAGGCCAAAGACATTGGCCCCATTAACCAGCCAGTTTTGGTTTCCCCTATCTTGCCACGGCTTCAAGTGGGAATCTTTTGGAGCAGCAGGAACAGTTCCCCAAATTTTCTCTTGTTCTGGCACTGCGAGAGGTTAGAACTGCTGGGTGAAAGTTTTGGTGAGGTGAGCAGAGCGCTAGGCACAAAAGGAGAAGAGCACTTTCAGAAAGGAGGGTGAGGTTCTTTATGCGAGCATGCATCTTTCATATGTTTGTGTGTTTGCACAAATACGTTTCTCTTCTCTCTTCCTAGACACTTAGCACAGGGTCTTGATCTACATTGATCACATTTTATGACTTGAACTGGCAATTTCCCCCCTGGGACCAGACCTAACCAGGGTGTTCAGGAAGCCATTAAGGAAAAATATGTAACCACACTCATTCCCAAACTCAATTGTTTGGTCTTAGCAGTGCTCAGATAAGAGACTTTCAAGCATAATTAATCCAAGTACTATTTAACGTGGCCCTGGTGATTCTTCATAGCAGCTGTTGACCCCAAAGCAGCATTTGGAGCAGTGAGAGGAGAAAGACCATCTGTGCCATTTTGGCCTAGTCGGTCAGGGTGTAATTATGAACCGTGGTTACTTGGTTCTTTGGGTGGCTTCTGGAAGTTAATAAGAAAGTGTGAAGTCTTGGATCTTTACACTTTAAGAAGAGATTTTCCTTTGTTGTTTTGCCTAATTACCAAGGTCACTCTTTGAAGTAGGCAATGGTAAATATATCCCAATATGTTTTTCTTGATTAAAAGTAACAGTGCAAATAGTGGGCTTTGTAATTATCATGTGGGATGGAGAAGGGGGTGTGAGGAATGGGACATGTGATTAAGGTTCATTACCCCCCTCCCTGCCCCGTCCACACCCTTCTCCCTCCCATTTGGGTTTGAAGTGTTGGAATTTGGAAGTCTTTCAAAGGCACTCAGAGGGCAAACAGGGTCTGCGCCCCCTTCAGTCTGTCTTAAAGCCCTCACTTCGTCCTGGTGGTGGTTCTGGCCACTGTTGGTGCCTTGCCATCAGGAGGAGAATTGAATTTGGAAATAGATCCCTAGGCCGCTAGGATTTGAGGACTACCCATCATGAAATATGCTTCTCAAATCTTCAGTGTAGCCACATGGGTTATGTAGGAGGGAATCTGCGCTGGCATCACTGTCTGCAGCGTGCCCTTCGAATGGGAAGTTGGGGGCAGCTTGGCACACACAACCGAGGGGTCTTTTGAGGGTGCTCACCCAAGGCGCGCCCTTCCTGGGGGCACGGGGCAGACCATGTGTGCATGTGTGTGGGGGGGGGTTTGCCTTTGCTGGGGCTCAGGGGAGGGTCCTTTCTTCATCTGCTTGCTGATGGTCCCCCTTGCAGCGTCCCTTCCTGCCGTGTTTAGTGGTCCCTTGTGCTCCCACTGTTCAAAAGGCTGCTTGTGCTAAGCGGCCGGGGCCGTCTGAAGGGCTCGCTGTGCCTGTGCCGCCCTGTTAATGAGTCTTCCGAGGGCAGCCCTTGTTTGCTTTGTCACAGTGCCAATTCCGGAGCCTTGTGCCAGAGCGAGCTGCTCGTGGTGAGCCCACCGTGTGGCTTTCTTCCTACCGGGAGGAAAACACACTCCTTTTTACAAAGAGTTGCTCTGGAGATGCCTGCAGGGGAAGACTTTCCTTTGCTCAAAGCCACTTCTCACTGCACCCTTACCCGGCTTCCCCATTGCCCTGCAGATACCAGTTGGCGGAGTTACCTGAGGGGACATATTTCCTCTAAGAAAGTTGGATGAGTTTCCTGGGTGCTGGAAGTAGCTGCCACAGGACCAAAGAAAAGCAGAGTAATATATTACTCATTTTGTTGTCATGTATGTCAGATCTGTATATGGAAACCTTAAAGCCCGTGGCTGCTTCTACCTGCATCCTAGAAACTGTAAGTGCAAACGAAGAATCTTCCCAAGTTCACTTTCTCCTGAGTTTGTGCAACCTTGAACTGTAGCAGTTACTTCTACTATTGAAGTTACTGTTCTGCAGATTAAGAACTACCTAATAAGAACTCAGGAACCGTAGTAGATGCATCTTTTTGTTGAAATAGAGAACATGGCTTTGATAACCCCTTCCAAGCGGCAGAAACCCAGGAGTTCACTTGCATATATACAGTTCATACCTGATTTTTTCCCTCTTCTAAACAGAATTGTATTTAGGGATTAGCTTGGCTTCCTGGATTTCTGTTTCATTGACCAACTATTTAAAATGGCTTAGAAAGAGGGCTGCCTCTGCGGACTTCAGGCCTTCGGTAATTTTGGAATAGGATATAATAAACCTAATGCCATAAACCACAAAACAATGAAATACTCAAGGGTACCTGAGCCTCAGGATTAGGATTATTGGGTCTTTTTGGATCATATATGTATGTGTGTATATAATATACATATATAATGTTGAGATCAACATGCTCCTGCTAAGGTTATTTAAGATGTCTTCTAGAAATATTAAGTGTACAATTAATCAAGTGGTTTTTCCCATACTATATTCTCAGCACTGTGCTAGGAGATAAACAAATACAGGCTGATTTTTGCCCTCAAGCAGCGTATAGTCTAGTTGAAGAGATACAAGCAACCAAAGTCAAACAAGGAGAGATTGCTTTAGTGATGCCATGATGATGATTACTGTAGGAGCACAGAAGAGGAGAGAGATTGTCGTGGGTTTGAATGATAGGAGAGGATTTTTATTGCCTAAGTGAAACTTGAGCTTGTGCTTCTTAAAGAACGTCCCAGGTTTGGATAAATGTTGAGGGAGCAAAAGGATATTCAAAGGGCCTGGGGCTGCAGGAACAGAGGCAATAATGTATAAGGAGGAGGAGATGATGGAGACGAGACCCTCCTCATTGGAGGGAAGTGAAACAGATGATTGCATAGTAGTGTTGGGGGATAGATATTAGAGTTTTGAAACCAGTCTGGTGTTTAAGTTTTCATGTTTTGGTAATTGGTTCTTGGATAGGGATGGACATGACATAGGAAAGGCCAGACTGATCTCTCCTTTCTGTTTTCTGCTAAGATGGTACCACAAGTTCCTTCCAGAGAGACTGGGGCAGTCAGCGAGGGGCAGTTCCCTTCGGATGTGTTGAGCCATTGCTGAGTTTGAGTGATGGGAAGCTAGCCACTTA
Source organism: Lemur catta (assembly GCF_020740605.2). Lineage (NCBI taxonomy): Eukaryota > Metazoa > Chordata > Mammalia > Primates > Lemuridae > Lemur > Lemur catta. The sequence goes on along the minus strand of NC_059147.1, from coordinate 20,626,178 downwards.
CAGATATCTTGTGGTCTGCTGAAAGTAAGAGATGCATATTCCAGTGCTAAGTCAGGAATGGAAATTTTTGTTGGGGAGTCAACTCATAATTTCAGTAATTGAAACCACAGAAATAGTTAAGGTAGTTGACGAAGAGCAGAGAGCCTAAGGGGAAAAAGTACGATGATACTTGAATACTATAGGAGAACAGAGAGGAAAGATTTCTGTGGGTTGAAATGATAGAGAATTTTATGGAATAAACGGAAAAGTGTATTCATGCAGAGCTGTAGGAATGGGAAGAGGGCAGGCAATGCAGCGATCGGAGAGGTAGGAAAAGCATGTCAGAGAAGCAAAGGGGGCACAGGACTTCAGGAGTGAGAGTCAGCGGTTTTGAGTGCAGGGGAGAGGGAAGAAGATGATGGTAGAAGAGGACAAGCCATTGATCCAGACTAGGAGGACACTGGCGACCTTGGAGAGAGCGCCAGATCTTGGAGACGTATAGTTTTCTAACACACCTGAAGCAGATGCCCAGCCCTCACTTCAGAGAGCCGCTCTTGTATTCTGGGGTGGGGCTGACATCTGTGTGTATTTCCATTAAGTCCCACAGTGGGTTCTGCTACACAGCAAAGCTGGAAAATTATTGGTGCAGTTTAGCACTCTGCAGTCACACAAAGGAGGGAGAACTCATTGGAGTTTAGAAAGACGGATGTTGAGAAAGTGAGGCAGCGGGCAGGGCCCGCTTGTTTGCAGGAGTGGAGATCCGAGGAAGGCCAGAGAACATTGTCCAAACTGGTGATGTGAGTAGGTCAGATTGGCTGGCGTCCAGGAGCCCATGGGACAGTGGACTCTGGCAGGGAGTTGAGTGATCGCCAGCAGAGTCCTAGAAAGCCTTCTCGTTAATCGCAAGGAAAGGACAACATACCCCTGCCATAGAAGTAACAGGCAATTCATGAAAGAAATATAGATTGCCAGTAAATATCTGCAGGTGGGTTCTTACTGGTAAAAAACTTAAATTAAAATGAGATGCCATTTTTTGCCTGCCAAATTGACTTTTTTTTTTTTTTAAACGAAAGTAATGTCTCCTGTTGATGAGGGTGCGGGAAAATTGATGCTCATGTACCAGTGCAAGCAGGAGTTGAAAGGACTTTCATGGAGGACAGTTTGGTACATTCCGTAGGGGTCTTAAATGTTTCTGGCTTTTGAGACAGCAATTCTCCTTCCAGGAATGAGTCCTAAGGAAATAGAGATGGAATGTCACAGTTAAGAGCCTGGGTTTTAGAGTAGTAAGAGAGGCTTACCTGGCTTCAAAGGCTGACTAACCTGTGTGCAGATTATGCAAGGTACTTAGCCCTCTAAGCCTCACTTTCCTCATCTGTAAAATGGGCTGTTGCAAGGATCAAATGAAATAATGTGTTCAAAAAAAACAATGCCTAAAACCATGCCTGGTCCTACCAGGTGCACAGTAGAACTGTTATTTATTTTTATGGTTTGGTTATTATATGTGTACAGAGATTTATGGGCATTTCCTGCAGAATTAGCAAAATATTGGGAATTGTTTAAATGTCTACTAATAGCATTTGGTTTAAATTATGCTAGTCTATAGGATGTAGTATCTATACAGTCATTAGTTCTCACTGAAGACAGTATTTAATGTCATAGGAAAAATTGCATGCTAAATCAAGTTAAAAGGGCACCCCATGTAAGGAGAAATGCGATCAGAGGTTGGTAAAAGAAAATCTGTAACTACAGACAAGCAGAGGGAAAAAAGCCTGAAAAACTGTCCACCTACTATGGTTCTCCAGCTCTCTGGCTGGTGGAATTGCAGGTGATTGTTACTGGAGCTATTGAGTCTTTTGTATGTATTCAGATTTTTTATAATGAACTCACATTCTTTTAATCAGGAGAAGTTATTTAAAATAAATTGAACATCATGAGATGCCAGATTGAAGCTGTAATGGGCCAGATGGCATGTTTTTACATTGCCTTCTAGCTTTTGCTCTGCAGCCCAGGAGTAAGGATGGAAAGCTCAGAAATGGGATCTTCTGTGAGGGACTTTGAGGAAATGGAGAAGAGATGAAAAACTTTTGGATGCTGGCAAAGGAACACGCTGGTTACAGTCAGTGTGGGAAGGTGTCCAGTTTAGCCAGAAGGCACCAGGAGGCGGATGAAGATTGGGACTGTGAGCTGCGTGCTTGCTGCGTGGGAGGGGCGGTTGGCGCGGTTGGGTAAAGCTACTGTGTTGGGTGAAAGGAGGTGCTGGTTCACATCTGGGACGCGGCCTGGGCTTTATGGTGATTAAATTCAGGTGAGGAGCACAGTCAAATCATGACGGGCTAAGGATGCTGGCCTTCTGTCCTCAGGGCACGGCGGAAGGGCCTCCCCATGACCAAGGATGGATGCTTAAATGCCTAAGTGTCGGGATACAATTACTGCATAGCTGGTTCAGTTGCCCCAGATCCTTTTTTAGAACAAGCCAGAGTGTAAGTAATAGCTGGTTTGTCTTGCATTTTATTATTATATTCATGGGTTTGGTAGTTGTTGAATGCTGGGTATATCGAAATATATGTAGTAAAAACCAAAAAATTCTTATTCCTTTAAGTACCAGCTCGTCTCTTCCAGCACACACAGCCCGGGTTCCTGGACCTGGCTCTGCTTTTCCTCTCACAACTCTTTCCTCTCTTCCTCCATGACTGTGTTGCAACCAGAGTATAGCGGTGGTTGTGGATTCCCTGCAGAACGGGCTGAGCTAGCAGTTTTCACTTCCAGGCTGATTTATGTTCACGCTGGAAATAGCACAGATGCACTTATTAGCAAACATGAAGCCCAGGGCCTGGGCGACTCTCTGGGCCTTCCAGGCAACGGACCTCCTGCAGCACGAGGGGCCCGATCAAGCACGTGTGTGTTCTTTGACCTGGCCACGGTGACAGAATAGTTCCTATGGCTGCTGGGACATTGCTACCAAGCGGATGGAGTCTCACCTGTTTATGGTCTAGCACTTACTGACTTAAGCACAGCAGCAACAGACACTGTTGTATAAAGCACAGAGTGGAACTGCATGTGGTTCTTCAGTGGATTCCAAGCTAAACACATGTGGGTATCATTTCTTTGCCCCTTGAAGGAGGTTTCAAGTTGTCTTAGAATCTGGGTTGCCTTTGGTGTTTCGTTTCTCCTCGATGTTTTTGTTTGTGTTTTTGAAGAGGTGGGGTTAGTGAGGGGATAGTTTATTCATTGTTGTGTGTTTTTCTCACTGGTATGTTTTAGTCTGGATTTAACAGTGCTCACGCTCTGTAGTCTGCTGGAATTCTCTTTTGTGGTAGCTACCCTCGTCCTCTGACTTAGATCTGCATTTCCCAAAGGTAGGGAAATCTGCCCAAAGTCAGAATCATGGATATCTTGGGTGAATGGCTCAGTATTGTGTTGTTTAAAATTCTACCCAAGATAGAATGGACATTTATTTGTCTTCTCCAACTCGTGGGTTCTACCTAGAAGCCGCTCGGCTGGAGGAAGGGAAGACCAGTTTTCTCTTCTTGTCTGTTTGTACTGCCCTGTCCAGCCTCGAAGCCTCCTCCCTTCCATGAAGCTGTGTAAGGAATGGATTTCATATGGAGACAAAGATATGCATATCAGGGTGGGTTGACTATTCATACATATTTCTGGAGGTTTTTACTATGTAGAATTTTACTCTGGTCAGTTTCTTTTGACATAATTTCAGGTGTGCAGGACAGTTGTAAGAATAGAAGAAAGAATTCTCATACCCTGTGTTAACAGCATCTCATTAATTCCTGCCATTTCTGTGTCTACATGTATGTGTGTATACACATATGCACACATACGTATACACAATACATATACACACTCTCACACATAATATTCCCTAAGCCATTTGAAAATTGAAGCATCATGCATTTTCATCGCTAAATAAGGGAGGGTGCATTTCTTAAAAACAAAGACATTCTCTTATATAACCCTACTGCAGTCATCAAAATTAGGAAATTAACATTGATATAGTACTGTTGGCCCATGTACAAAGCTTACAGATATTGCCGGTTGTCCCAATTATGTCCTTTGTAGAAAAAGAAAATCCCAGGTGGTGTGTTACGTTCATTTGTCACGTCTCTTTTAATCTGAGACAGTTCTTCAGTCTTTCTGTTTCATGACACTGACATTTGTGAAGATGGTGGGACGTTTTGTGGACTGTCCTCAATTGGGATTTGTCTGATGTCCCCTCACGATGAGATTCAGGTTTTGCATTATTGGAAGGAATACCAGGACAGGGCTGTTGTGTGCTTCCCAGCATAGCCTGTCAGGGGGCACGTGATGTCTGTGACTCGTTGCTGGTGATGTGAGCTTGGATCACTTGAGCAAGGCAGTGTCTGCCAGGTTTCTCCACTGTAAAGTTACTGGTTTTTCTTCCGTAATTAAGGTGCAGCTGTGGGAAGCTACTTTGAGACTGTAAATATTCTACTATTCCAACTTTTACCTGTTTTTTTTTTAAATATCTGTTGATTCTTTCCTGAATGGATTACGATGATGATAATGGTTACCGAACAGTGATCTTCTAACTCTGCAATTCCTTCTACATTTTTTAGTTGGGTTTCTACCCTGTGGAAGAACTTTCCCTTCTTCCACATTTATTCTTTTCTTTTTCAAAGCATGGACTTACGGATTCTTATTTTACATATTGGGTTGTTGTAATTCTTTACTGTCATTTTATTTTCTTGCTCAGTTGTGTCCTTGTGTCCTAGGTGGGGCCAGCAGGAGCCCCTCCAACCTGCCTCTGGCTGGTGGTAGCACATCTGCCTCGTTCTTTGAGCACAAGAAGATGCTCTGGGCTCACCTTGTCCTCTCCCTGCCCCAGCCCGGGAATTGGCCATTTCTTCAAGGAGCCCCAGTTCCATTTAGTGGAGAGTGGTTATGTTAGACATCTTTTAAAGTAAGAGAAAAAGGAAAGGAGTGTGTTCAGGGATCATCTTTTTTCCTCTCTGCAAGTGTTACCATTTCTCCCATCACCTTAATTTCCCCCACTGTTTATGAAGCACCTATTCTGTCTCAGATGTGGAGGACACAGAGATGAATGATGCATGAACCTGATCTCATGCTGCTCACAGCTTAGTGGCAGAGACAGTGAAATCAACAGATAATCCCAGCAGTGTGATAACCCCAGAGTTGCAATGTGTGGCCAGAGCGAAATGCAAAGGAGAAAGTTCAAGCTGGCTGAGTAACCTGATTGATCACCCAGGAATGAGAAGAATCTCCACCTTTCAAAGGCTTCCTGATGGAACCTCCTGGCCACAGCACAACCCCTTCTCCATGCACGGAACCAGGGCAGGCAGGAATGCAGTGCTGCCCAGCATAAACGTTCCATTTGGGAACATCGATAATCTCGAGAAAGATTTTCATTTATATTGACCCCCAATTCTAATTCCTTACAAATTACCCTTATTACTCCCGGTTCAGCCCCAAAGCTAGCTAATCCTCCATGGTTGTGGCAGGCAGGGTTTTGTGTAGTTGCGTGTAGCTGTCCTGCCCTGCAGGAGGTCTTCTGTCTCATGCTCTCCTGAGCTGTTCGCAGTCAGCCATTCTGACTGTGCCCCAGTTTGTTTGCATGTCCCCCTATGAGATTCCCCAGAGTGGCCCGTGACATGCTTCGTGCAGACAGAGAAAGCGATGGGGCTGAGAACCTGCTGAAGTTCCCACAGGTATAGAGTACACCTGTCGCCACCATGTGACCTTTGGTATTCTGAATTTGTAGTCAGCAAAACCCCTAGGTATTTTTATTTTTTTGGCATGAACTGCTAGAACATTAATCCCAGTCTCTTCCATCCTCTTTTGGTTTAGCTGGTTGCCTGAACTTAAATACCGGGTTTCATATTTATCCTTCTAAAATTTTGTCTTGTTAGTTTGGGCCTGTTGTTCCAACTTGGCTAGATGCCCCCCCATCCTGCCCCTCATCCTGATTCCACCACATGCTCTTAGCTTTATGTGCTCTTTGGATGGTTGAGTCTCCTTGGTTTCGTCTCTCAAGTTGTTGATTTCAGTGAATGCAACAGGGAGAAGACAGCATTGTGGCAGTCCTTAGACAAATGGACCTCTGAGTTGACACCTGTGATAATTGTATCAGCAAGCTATACATATAATTGACTGTACTTTATGATCTGAAAGACAACTTGTGATTCTAGATATGGAGAAATGATAAATTTTGGCTGGGGGCAGTGGCTCACACCTATAACCCAGCACTTCGGGAGGCCGAGGCGGGGGATCACTTGAGGCCAAGAGTTCAAGACCAGCCTGAGCAATGCAGCAAGACCCCATCCTTACAAAAAATAATTTTAAAAAATTAGCTGGGCATGGTGGTCCTAGCTACTTTGGAAGATTGAGGCAGGAGGATCACTTGAGCCCAGGAGTTTGAGGTTCCAGTGACCTATTATGCCACTGTAGCCCTAGCCCAGGCAACAGAGTGAGACCCTATCTCAAAAAGGAAAAAAGATAGGTTTTGAGATACCTTATTAAAATCAAAAAGTACCATTAACTGCATTTCTCAGATCAGTGAGTCTCAGTGAGGCTATTCTTCAGTTTGTTTTATTTGAAGTTTTTTATTAGACCTGTAGCTAGTAGCGAATTCTCAGAATCACTCCCCCCCCATACACACCAAATGTGTTTTTCAGCAACTGCTGAGTGTGTTTGAAAACTGTGAACTTGCAGTATATAATGTACAGCATATCCTTTTAACTCTAATATTGTTATTTTATCCAAAATCATGCACACACACCACTCTCCTCTTGCTTAATGTTACTTTTTTTGTTGTTGTTGAGACAAAGTCTTGCGCTCTTGCCCTGGGTTGGGTGCAGTGGCGTCATCATAGCTCACTGCAACCTTAAATCCCTGTGCTCAAGTGATCCTCCTGCCTCAGTCTCCTGCAGGCCCATGCGACTGTGCCTGGCTAATCTTTTTCTGTTTTTAGTAGAGACAAGGTCTCATTCTTGCTCAGGCTAGTCTCGAACTCCTGACCTCAAGCGATCCTCCTGTCTCAGCTTCCCAGAGTGCTAGGATTATAGGCGTGAGCCACCACACCCGGCCATGCTTTATATTGCTTTTCAGTACTTTTTTACCACTTAACATTGTATTTGTTGGTGGTCTGTCTCCCCTACAAGAATGTAAGCCGAGGACTGTCTATCAGGGACTCCCTAGTGACTGATACATAGTGGCTTCTAAATACATATTGAAGGAAGGAATGAATGAGGACATTCATCTATAGTGAAACTGCTTAATAATCAGGATCCTGGATCTACCTTCCGGTTCTTTGCAACAGCTTCTTCTGCCCACTTCTCCCCTTCTCACCTTTTTGAAGAGATCCAAGTGAGGACGTCCACTTTTGGCTGGACACGGTGGTTCACATCTGTAATCGCAGTGTTTTGGGAGGCCATGGCAGGAGGATTGCTTGAGGCCAGGAGTTCGAGACCAGTCTGGACAACATAGCAAGACCCTGTCTCCACAGACAAAAAAAAAGGAGTCCATTTTGAACTCTCCTCCTCCATCACTCCCAAGCAAGGAAAGGGTGTTTGGGTGAGTTGACAGTGTTCTTTTATATTAGCAGTCCCAGTATTCCACAATCCAAGGACAGTCCCTGTGTATGTAAAGATCGAATGTGAACGAATATTGGAGGTAGGGACATTTTGGTGTTCTGTTTGAGAAATAGACGTTACACTCTGTGTGCTTAGAGTGGCTAAGCACATAGACTCCACAGCCAGACTATCTGGTTTTGTCATTCAGGCTGGGTAATCTTGGGGCAGCCTCAGTTTTCCCATCTTTAAAGTAGGGACAAAAACAGCATCCATCTCAGAGTGTGGTGATCAAGATCAAAGGGATGCTGTACCTACAGCCCTAACACAGTGCCGCAGTCAGTAAGTAATGGCTTCCATTATGGAGGTTTTAATTTTAAAGAGCTTTGGGAAATAAAGGCACAACGGAGGAAATGAAGTCACCCATAACCTCATCCCCTAGAAATTACTATATTATAAACTTTTAAATGTAAATCTCTTGGATTTTCATATGCATACCTATGTATTTTGTTCACTTTACCATCTTCATGATCATTTGCCTATGCCTATAAATAGTTTCTTTAAAGAAATTTTTATAACAACGTGTGGAGTTACATGCATTGTTACTTATTTACAGTCCTTTTTTTTATTATTTTCATTTCTTTTTCTTGTTATGTTGCAGTGAATAATCTTTCTATCTCCATGCATCTCTTGGGTGGTTCCCTAAGGATAAATTCCCGGAATGGGGGAATTGCTGAGTCAAAGGGCATGTGTGTTTTTGAGGCTTTTGATACTCGCTGCCTGGTCTGCCGTAGGAAGGCGGGGTTCATTGCCTCTCCTCCGGCAGAGCAGGGGAGCACCCGGAGAAGGAGCCATCCCTGCCTGCGGGCTGACGTCTCTGGTGATGCCGCATGGGTTATTCACAGAGGCAACAGTTTCTCGCTGTCTCTGTTCTCTTTGTTTTCTTTCCTTCCCCTTTGTTTCCCTTCTTGGTTTTCTGCCAAACAGCCTCTTGTGAAAGGACTGCCTAATTAACCCTGTGCTAATTAACAATTTAAAATTACACAGCGCGACTGTTCATGTTTAATTCTCTGGGAGCCGGAGCAACAGCAGAGACCCCCTCCCCTTCCTCATCGCTGCACCACCCCACCCCAGCTTCCCTGCCACTGTTGCATTTTACTCAGTCCTGTCTCCTTACAGGAATAGGCTGACGCTGTCATAAGCACATGTTTTCAGTGTGAAGAGGCTCCCCTTGATTAATGGGGAGCCACAGGCTAATATGGTAGAGTTTCATCATTTTAAACAATCTTTGATAAGTAAGGACTGATGATACTTGTAAGGATACAGAGTGGCTTTATGGGTGATTCCGAGAGAACGATAACTTGGGAGACGAGCCAGGGTGGGGGGTTCTTCATGAAGGTGTTGGAATTTCCCTCTCCAATGGCAAATTTAAGTGCTCAACAGAAAGAGAACGTTAGTGCTAGCTAGATTATTTCTATAACTTTCTTATTGGAGGGATGTGCTCTTTTAAAATCTAACTGAATTCTTAAACAGAAATGCCACGTTGAGCACAATATTGAGGGTCATTGAATAGATCACTTGGACATTTTAATTAAAGGGAATTTAGGGGTTTCAAAAGAACCCCCAAATTCCCTTCAAAGAGAGAGGTGGGCTGCAGGAGGGGTTGAGGGTTGAGCGTGCACGTGTGCTGGCCCTGGAGCCAGTGAAGGGTGGGGAAGGGGTGCAGAGCCGGAGGTGGGGGGACTGAAGAGAGGCAGGCGTGTCCAGCTGGCGGGGCTGCCTGGGAGAGTGCGGGGACCCACTGGGTTCCCAGGCCGCCCTCTGTAACTGAAGATCATTGATTTTACGGGAAACCATGTTTACAGACAGAGTGCTGATCGACCTGCCGAGTTGACTTCTGCCTCCTTAAGTAAGAACTACCTTTTTCTTATTGACTGGCTGATAAACAGAGCGAGAGAGACTGCAGGCTGGGTGAGAGAGTGGTGGATGCCCTGAGGCCCTTGAGCTGTGGGATTGGGAGGTTGCAGAGACTTCTTCACCTCTGTGCACCGGTCCCCTCTTGTCCATCCCCATTCCTGAACATCCCGGGGACTGGTGGGGGAGTCTGAGACCGACCTTCCGTGGTTACCTGGCAATACAGGTACCAGGCGCAAAAATTGTGGCAATCTGGTGATGATGTTGTAAAGCAGAGAGTGGCTTGGGCTTTAATTAGAGTTCCCCGGGGATGGTCTAAAAATGCAGATTCCTATGGGAGGGGCATTGTTAAAAGCCTGCATTTGTCATCCCTGGTGAGGATGATGCCAGTAGTCCATGAACTGCACTTTGCTTGCTTGGCGAGGTTGCAAACGGTTCTGCTTGTCGTGGCCGGCACGCATGGAAAGGAAGCCTGGACCACGCCGTTTGGGTCCTGATGTGGATCCTTCCTTCCCACCTGAGTCCTCATGCTCTTCCTGAGCCTTCGTCCCCTGTGAATGTGTGGGCTCTAGTGTCACCCCCACAGGGTCATCTGTCTTTCAGAGGTGGTTACAATGTCATTCTTTCTTGATGCCTTCTGCTTTAGAGTAGAAAACAAACTAAGAGAGTTTTTAAAAGTCCTAGCTCCTGAGCTGGATAGTTTGTGGAGGAGGAGGAAGAAGAGACAGGAGCAAGAGAAGCCCACCAATTAATTGGTAAACGCTTGCAGGTTTCTTGGGCCCAGCCCAGGCTGGAGAGGAGATTGGCTTTGCTGTCGATAAACAAGTCCCTGGTGCAGCATCAAAGCTGTTCTCCTTTATCAATCGTGGCCTCCCCTTCCCGCATGTTCCTGTGACTTACCAAGCATTTATGACATTGATTTTACAATCGGGCTGTTAACCCTCCCGCCCCTTCAGGTCTGCCAACCTTTTTGGCCTAAGCTGTCAATCAAATGTCATCCAGCCAATCAGGAGCTTCCTTAAGAAGAGCCACCCTGGATTCTCACCTGTATCCCAGCTAAGCCTCTCGAGGAAGTCCCACTGCGTTTGCTGTTTGGTTTGGTTTGGTTTAGTGTAGTCATCTCTGTTGCAAATCAGTATGTCCTTTCCAAGACAGTCACACGGAAGTTTGTTCTCACAAAGGCTGAGGTCATAAACTGAGAGGGGTGTGTGTGTTTTAGATACATGATGTCACAGCCTTCCAAAAAGTTACTTCTCCTGAGACTTCTGGACCCTGCCTTCCCCATCTGTTCCCGAGGGGGAGCTGTTGGCTCATTGTGCAGTCAAGAATCAAGAAATGAAAAAAGTCTGAAAAGATGAGGGTTGGTGGGGAGGAGGGAGATGCAAGCCCAGCTGAAATCGTCACCGCTGTGTATGAATGAGACGGCGGGTGCAGAAGCTGCTGCGTGTTCCCCAGGAGGAGCAGCAGGGGAAGGGTGTCCAGGGAGCCGCAGGCGAAAGATCAGGGCTTTGTGGGATGCTGCGCTGCCTGTAGGAGCGGGGCTGGGATGGAGTAAACACCCCTGCAATGAGTGCGACGTTGACTTTGCCGCAGGAGCCTAGCGGCGTGATCTGATGCCTCCCTCCCCGGGGACACGAGGTCAGGGCAAATTCAGCTCAGTGGCACTTTGGAGTAGGAAACGGAAAAGCCCCAGGGCTAAAGGACAGCTGGTTGGGTAGCGACTAATAACTAAGAGGCAGGTGTGGAACTGGGGCTGGCTGAGCCCAGCTGCCGTCCCGGCTTGCCGCTAAGATCCTTGATCGCAAAACCCACCGAGCACGTGGTGAACAGGCTCCCCCAGACAGGGCGAGACAGACGCTGCTGGAGAGGGAGTGGGCAGACTGAGAGTCCTGTCGGTTCCGGAAACCAAGCTCACGTTTGGCACCTATGTATTTTTAGTCTGAAGCCAGCTAAGTCCCAGGAAGGGAGCTCGGCTCATTGGGGCAGAGATGGGAATTTGGGGACCTGTTTTCTCTTCCCTTTCACAGTGGTCAGAATAAGGATAACATTGGGGCTCTTTTTGGGTTTCACCATGTGGTTTTAGTGCTTATAAAATGGGACCTGGAGAGGATAAATGCAGCCGGGGGCCCTCTTGGGGACATTGCAGAGCACGTGTTGGCCTATACACTTGCCCTTTGACCCTTCCGCACCTTCTTTGAACTCAAACTAGGAACGTGGTCATTTCAAGCAACAGCAGGCTTTCGAGGCTATATCCTTGTTTACCATTCTTTCCTGGGGGCACTAAGCCTTCCTCCTTCTCTTGTCCCTCCCCTGCGTTCCCCTGGCCCACAGACGGCGCGGGCAGCGGGGGTGACTGTGTTGTCATCTATGTGTGGCGGGGCTGGAGAGATGTCCTCATGCACCTCTTCTCCACTGTGGCTTGGCCCCAGCTCCACACTGTGCTGGCAAAGAACAGAAACTCACATCTGCCTCCAGGGGTGGAGCACGACACTCCGATGTCAAAGCAGCCTGCTGCTGGTCCCCTCTGCCCGTGTCCCCCACTCACACCACGGACTGGCTGTGACACGGGGCAATGGCCCAGGCCACCCTGCTGCGCCTCTCTGTGTTGTGGGTGTAGACAGTAGCCACTTAGAGTGCGCCCCGTGTGCGGGACCTTAGCCTCGGCCCTCCTAACCTCTTTCCTTTCTCTCTCTCCTTCCCTTCTCTCCCTCCTCCCCCCTTGCCTCCGCCCTTCAGGTCCGATCCGTACTGGGTGCAATGAAAGCTCCACGCAGGCCTTACCATGGAAGGCTGTGACTCGCCCGTCGTCTCGGGGAAGGACAATGGGTGCGGTCTCCCTCAGCACCAGCAATGGACTGAACTCAACAGCACCCACCTCCCTGACAAAGCCAGTAGCATGGAGCAGTCCACAGGCGAGAGCCACGGGCCCCTGGACGGCCTGAGGGCCCCCTTCAATGAGCGCCTCGCGGAGAGCAGCGCGCCAGCTGGCCCGCCCGCCGAGCCCGCCAGCAAGGAGGTCAGCTGCAACGAGTGCTCGGCCTCCTTCGCCAGCTTGCAGACCTACATGGAGCACCACTGCCCCAGCACGCGCCCCCCGCCGCCCCTGCGCGAGGAGAGCGCCAGCGACACCAGTGAGGAGGGCGAGGAGGAGAGCGACGTGGAGAACCTGGCCGGGGAGATCGTCTACCAGCCGGACGGCTCCGCGTACATCGTGGAGAGCCTGAGCCAGCTGACCCAGGGCGGGGCCGCCTGCGCCAGTGGCAGCGGGCCTCTCCCCCAGCTCTTTCTGAACTCTCTCCCCGGTGCGGGGGGCAAACAGGGGGACCCTTCTTGTGCTGCACCCGTCTACCCGCAGATCATCAACACTTTCCACATAGCCTCATCCTTCGGGAAATGGTTTGAGGGCCCAGACCAGGCTTTCCCGAATACCTCAGCCCTGACGGGGCTCAGCCCCGTCCTGCACAGCTTCCGCGTTTTCGACGTGCGACACAAAAGCAACAAGGATTACCTGAACAGCGACGGTTCTGCCAAAAGCTCCTGCGTATCCAAAGATGTTCCCAACAATGTGGACCTGTCCAAATTCGATGGCTTCGTGCTCTACGGCAAGAGGAAGCCCATCCTGATGTGTTTCTTGTGCAAACTCTCCTTCGGGTACGTCCGTTCGTTTGTGACCCATGCGGTGCACGACCATCGAATGACCCTGAGCGAAGACGAGCGGAAGATTCTTAGCAATAAGAACATCTCCGCTATCATCCAAGGGATCGGCAAAGACAAGGAACCCCTTGTAAGTTTTCTGGAACCAAAAAACAAAAACTTTCAACACCCTTTAGTTTCCACAGCTAACCTCATAGGCCCCGGACACAGTTTTTATGGTAAATTCAGTGGCATTCGAATGGAAGGGGAGGAGGCTCTTCCAGCCGGCTCGGCCGCCGGCCCTGAGCAGCCCCAGGCTGGCATCTTGACCCCCAGCAGCCTGTTGAACCTTGGCGGGCTCACCAGCTCGGTCCTGAAGACCCCCATTACCTCAGTCCCCCTGGGGCCTCTGGCTCCCAGTCCTACCAAATCCTCAGAGGGCAGGGACTCTGGGGCAGCAGGAGGGGAGAAGCAGGAAGCAGGAGATCCGGATTGCTTCTCCGAGAAAGCAGAGCCAGCCGAGGAGGAGGTGGAGGAGGAAGAAGAGGAGGAAGAGGCGGAGGAGGAGGAGGAGGAGGAAGAGGAGGAGGAGGAAGAAGAGGAGGAAGATGAGGGCTGCAAAGGACTCTTTCCAAACGAGCTGGACGACGAGCTGGAGGACAGGCCCCACGGGGAGTCTGGGGCCGCGGCAGGTAGTAGCAGCAAAAAGGACCTTGCTCTCTCAAACCAAAGCATTTCTAACTCCCCCTTAATGCCTAATGTGCTCCAGACCCTGTCGAGGGGCACAGCTTCTACTAGCTCTAATTCTGCTTCTTCCTTTGTTGTCTTTGATGGTGCGAACAGGAGGAATCGTTTAAGCTTTAACAGTGAGGGCATCAGGGCCAATGTGGCAGAGGGCAGCAGGAGGCTGGACTTCGCTGACGAAAGTGCCAATAAAGACAATGCCACAGCACCAGAACCAAATGAAAGCACAGAGGGCGATGATGGGGGCTTCGTTCCCCATCACCAACACGGTGGCTCCCTCTGTGAGCTTGGGGTTGGGGAGTGCCCCTCGGGGAGTGGCGTGGAGTGCCCCAAATGTGACACGGTCCTGGGCTCCTCGCGCTCGCTGGGCGGCCACATGACCATGATGCATTCTCGTAACTCGTGTAAGACGCTGAAGTGCCCCAAGTGCAACTGGCACTATAAGTACCAGCAGACACTGGAGGCACACATGAAGGAGAAGCACCCGGAGCCCGGGGGCTCCTGTGTCTACTGCAAAAGCGGCCAGCCCCACCCCCGGCTGGCACGAGGCGAGAGCTACACGTGTGGTTACAAGCCTTTCCGCTGCGAGGTGTGTAACTACTCCACAACTACCAAAGGCAACCTCAGTATTCATATGCAGTCCGACAAGCATCTCAACAACATGCAGAACCTGCAGAACGGAGGGGGGGAGCAGGTCTTTAGCCACACTGCTGGGGCGGCGGCGGCTGCAGCGGCGGCAGCGGCCGCGGCGGCCAACATCAGTAGCTCCTGCGGGGCCCCCTCACCCACCAAACCAAAAACCAAACCCACGTGGCGGTGTGAGGTGTGCGACTATGAGACCAACGTGGCCAGGAACCTCCGCATCCACATGACCAGCGAGAAGCACATGCACAACATGATGCTGCTGCAGCAGAACATGACCCAGATCCAGCACAACCGCCACCTGGGCCTCGGCAGCCTGCCCTCGCCCGCCGAGGCTGAGCTCTACCAGTACTACCTGGCCCAGAACATGAACCTGCCCAACCTGAAGGTGGACAACGCCGCCTCGGACGCCCAGTTCATGATGAGTGGATTCCAGCTGGACCCCACCGGGCCCATGGCCGCCATGACGCCTGCTCTAGGTGAGGATGACTGCGTGTGTGTGTGTGTTTTCATGAGAGGGGCTTAACTGGGGAAAACGGAGACTAGACGGAGGGAGTCCTTCGGATTCGGGTCACTTTACCTTCTTGAGTTGCTTTGTATAGACCTGAGTGTCTTAAGATCAAGTATTTTTTCTCAAGAATCCCTTGAGCTCTGCGGTGCACGTGGAAGAGAGTTGATGCATTCGGCAGATTGTACTCTGGCTACGTAGGGCCACGATTAAAGTTTAAGTGTTTCCTCTAGTTTTTGGCTTACGGTCACCCTTCCTTTCTGTTCCCTTTCTCTGTCTTTTTCTCAATTTGAAAAATCACTGTAGTCACCCCAAACTTCGGTATTCTCTTAAATATTTATTGAAATGTAGAGAAAACTAGCTGGGACAGTCATCTCAATTAGTGGAACAGGGACAATTATCTCAATGACTTAAATAAGGACAGTCTTCTCAGGAATTCGGAACCAGAATGTACCTCATTCACATAACCAAAGGCTTGCTGAGCTGGGAACCACCCAGATAGATTTTTCTCAGAATTCTCCACTATTTATGAGAATCTGGATGAAAGAGATGTGTTCTTTCTCTTTCTTACTTTGGATGAGTTGGTGGTGGTCAGTATAGTTGGGAATTAAATTGCCCTGGGGTACTGTAAAGGGTGGTGTGAGAGAAACGAATGAGTTGTAAAATTGTCCATCAAGGAAAGCTAAGTTTTAATGTCAGTTACCTCTTGGTTAACTGAGCCTTTGTTGCTGTGAAAAATGACCTATGCATTGGAGAAGTTGAACTGGCTGTGTCCAGACACTAAGTCTTACCAGTAGGCTTACTACATCTAGAATAGGGCTGCCAAGAGTGTAGGATTCGGATGCTGACAACTGTGAGTCTTTATGTAGAAGGAATCATGCCCACTTTGGGGATAGCTGCTATTATTAGGAAATCTATAAGTCAGTTTCCTGAGGACTGGATCACTCCAGCCTCTACCTCTTGTGCCTTGGCCAGGACCCTGCCGCCCTCTGTTCCCTAAGTCTGCTACGTAATCTCTTGGGACCAGTGGCCATGGCCTGGATTAAGCAGTATCACCTTACTGACAAGGGAATAAGTTGTTCTGGGCACCACAGTGTGATCAAGTCCCTTCTTTCTGGGCGGTTTTAGATCAGTGGTCTCCAACCTTTTTGGCACCAGGGACCAGTTTCATAGAAGACAATTTTTCCATGGATGGGGGGCAGGGTTTGTGGGAATGGATGGTTTCAGGATGATTCAAGCCCATTACATTTATTGTGTGCTTTATTTCTAATATTATTACACTGTAATATATATTGAAATAATTACACAGTTCACCATAATGCAAAATCTAATGCCACCAGTGATTTGACAGGAGGCAGAGCTCAGGCTGTGTTGTGAGCGATGGGGAGCAGTTGTAAATACAGACGAAGCTTTGCATGCTTACCTGCCGCTCGCCTCGTGCTGTGTGTGTGGCCCGGTTCCTAACAGGCCATGGATGGATACCAATCCAGGGGTTGGGGACCGCAGGTGTAGATGACTGCCGGGGGCGGGGGCAGACCTTACCAGTATGCCAGTCTTTATGTTTTGTGGCGATTTAGTGCTCATTGTTGCAGATGAGTTATATTTCAAAGCATTCCATTTGTTTTTCTTGCTATGTATTCAAGTTTGAATCCTTGATACTTTAATTTTATTTTCCATTTTGAAACATTTGTCTGTTGATCCTTTATTACCAAGTGACTCGAAGCCGTTTGACCCAACTGGTTGATCACAGCTGTGTAGGGACTGACAGTCTCACCTGTGTGCAGGGTGGACCATGCACGCCAGGGGGTTGGGCTTCAATATCTAGGACATTTTTCAAAAACCAGTAAGAATTGGGGTTTTATAGCCTAGAGACTTAAAATCTTGGGAAGCAGATCTTAGAATAAATCAAACATAATGGAGGTGGAATAAAGACAGAAAATGGATGGGTTCATATTGGGTCAAAGTGCGATCTTTTTAATTACCTTGAAAACAGATAACCAAGGCTTGACTGGAGAAGCAGAGATGTGTTTTGCATCCTCACCAAGTGTCTGTGAGTCTTGGGGCGTCACACATTGTCCCGGGCCATTATGGCAGGTACAGAAGAAACAGAAGAATGAATCCCTGTATTACAGACACACATAAAAGATCCACACTTTATTTCTTAAAGACAATAGAGCTCTTCCTTCCAAGGACTTTATCTAGCTCAGTCAAGAAGGGCCCTTGAATTTCTAGTGTCACCACTTGTCAGCGAGGTGAATGTCTGGAACAACCTGTTCGTTCCTTGGGCCGTGAGAGCTGTTGAGATGGTGCGAGAGCCCCGGATGCTCTATGCCGGAGCTCACGTGGAAGTGTCCAGAGGACTTAGAACTTAAGTTGTATGACTTCCGTAGGAGAAGCCAGCATAAGCAAATGAAAACCATAACTGTCAGCTCTGTCTGAGCTCTGCAGACTTTTCCCATAGGCCGTGTATAAGATGGCTTGTAGGTGTTATCAGACTTGACTGGGTTCTGCAGGGGGAACAAGTTTTTGTGACGTACATTCCTGCTTACAAAGTTACTGTTCTCATACTTCCTTTGACAGAACCTTCTCTTTAGCATTGTCAGACACCCATTCTGGGGATGCGTCCTTTTCGGAGGCTTTTAAGGAAAGGGTTGGGCCTCCTTTGTCTGCTATGGTTGGATTTGCCACTGTTTGTAAACAGCATCTTAGACTCAAGACCATGTGAACATCCTCCCAAACGTTCCTTCTGACTCTAAAGTTTACCACAGCACCGAGAAAGGGGTTGCTCGTGGAGGCACCTGTTTCCCAAGTAGCCAGCTAGCCACCCGCCCCCTGCATGAGGCTTAGTAGCTCTGCTGCTTCAGCCTTTGATTCTAGAAAATGCCTTTTGATCCATGTGCCTCTCTGAGGATGTGCTTATGGGTAGGCTCACATGCCAGGGTGTAAATTCCCAGGGTTAAAGTTAGGGGTATATGGGGAGATGGGGGCTTGCTCCTTTCCAAGACGATATATCCAACATGGCTCAAGATTAAAGACCTGCTAAGTCTTTATTTATGGGGGCTCTCCTCCTAACTGCCTGTGAATTGGGTGAGGATCCTCCATTTCTTGGGGGTTGAATTAGTTCCCTTAGCCTTACGGATTTGCAAGATTCTAAGCCCTGGGTTTGTTTCTCCAAGGTATGGTCCTCGAAGGAAGTTTTCGCTGGCCTGTCATTCTAACTCGTTTTATCACTCTTCTGCTTCTGTCCTTGATTTGCATTTCATTTTAAGAGCTTAGAATGGGAACAGGGAATTCTTTCCTCTGCTTGTTCCAAGGACTTGTAATTTTCACTCAGGCATCCAGCAAGTGACAGCTGAATTTGTCTTTAGAGCAGTATTGATGCGCCGAGGTGAAATCTGAAAAGTGGAGGAGGTTTGATGCTCCAGGTGGTTGGCATCAGAAACAAATATATGTTTGCTCCTTGTCTTCCCCTCCGGGCAGTTACTGCTTTGACTGTGAACACCAAGTACGTTTTGTGGATGTTGCCCAGCCTCCGTCCCCATTCAGGGACGGAGCTTTTAGGCTTTTTTTTTTTTCTTTCTCTTTTTCTGTCTTGTCCTAAAAAGAATGTCATAGTTATGGCTCCTCTCACCAGGGGAGATGGTAAGAGAGACAACAAACAGAAAGCTTCCTAAGCCTTCTGGAATGCATGTGCAAAAGGTTTCTGTGGCTTGCTGGACTGTTCATAGCTTCGAACACAGCTGGTCCGCTTAGTAGAGCCTGTCCTGATCTTTTGACTTGAGGTGTCGCTTGTAAATAAGAAAATCATGTAAAAAAACAAAACAACAAAACAGAAACCTTTTCTTTGATGAGCCACTAACTTGGATTCTAATCAGTCATTTAAAAATAATAACCTTAGCCCAACCACAACTAAAAGGTCAGGTTTAAATATGAATTGGGGGGTGTGGGCAGACCTGATAGCTCAAGTGTGTGTGTGTGTGTGTGTGTGTGTTGTGTGTGTGTGTTCAGGGGAGAGGCAGAAATAGCAGCCGCTGTTCAGCTTTCTGCTTGACTGTCTGCTTCTAGGTAATGGACGGGAGACTGCTCTTTCCAAGCCTTTCTCGGGATATAAATAAGACCTTGCTGTATTAATTCACTGCATTGAGTGTGAGCCCATCCCGGTTTATGCAGGGCAGTGATGGACTGAAAAGGAACAGGGTGGGGACAGAAGGGAGATCTTTCTCACATCCTGACCCTCGCATTTCACTGCCCATCTTGGTCCGCTTCCTGAACGTGTAACATTTTGGCTTTTTTTCACCCTCGTCTGGTACAGCAGACATTTGGGTGTCTTAAGGCTGGGTACTGCAGGGGGTCGGTGAGGATTAGGCAGGACCCCTGCCCCAGAGAGGCGGCGCCCTGATGGGGATACCAGCCATCTGTTTGTGGTTGACTGTGGCTGCAAAGGGAATGTGACAGGTCCTAGAAAGTGCCACATGTCATCTAGTGCAGAGGCTTAGGAAAGGGGAGAGGTCGTCCTTTTGGGAAGATGGGGCAGGGACTGGCGCCATTGACCGGAGGGACGTGGGGAGAAGTACAAAGAACATTTCCCAAGTCTTTGCTTTGGAGCTGCGCTGTCCAATGCAGTCGCCGTTCACCACGTGTGGCCACCTAAATTTAAATAATCAACGTTAAAAATTCAGTTCCTCAGTTGCACTAGCCATATTTCAAATGTTCTTTCATTGCATGTGGCTAGTGACTACTGCTTCAGACAGCGCAGCCATAGAGCGGGCCCGTCATCGCGGAAAGCCGTGTTGGCCAGCGCGGCTTTGGATAAATTCTGGGCCCAATTCTGATTTGCCACGAAGGTTTGGTGTCTTGAGATTGCAGTTCTAAGTCATTTCCAATTTGGGGGTGGGGTTTGGAGTTTTAGATTCTGTTATGTGTACTGGATGATACTTATTTCTATCTTTTCTTGGATCTGAGAGAAGGGATGGGTTGAAATATTCAAGACGTTATAGTCGCTAACTTCTTCTGTGTGTTCTCCTGAAGGAGGAAAACATAATGCCTGCCGCAAATCTCAGAGTGTCCATAGAAAAGATTCAAACACATCACGTTGACTTTTTTGGTGTCTTTGTTTGGTTTCCAGCTTGTAGCACCTTACAATACTTAAAATGTGATCTTTTCTCCTTGGACCCTGGTTGGGGGTGGCGGAGGGCTGGGTTGTACCTCAGCTGTGGCCGTGGCCCTGGCCGTGAGCCTGGCCTCTGACTCTCTTCTTCTCTCCTTCCCGGCAGTGGGCGGTGAGATCCCCCTAGACATGCGGCTCGGGGGCGGGCAGCTGGTGTCGGAGGAGCTGATGAACCTGGGTGAGAGCTTCATCCAGACCAACGACCCGTCGCTGAAGCTCTTCCAGTGCGCCGTCTGCAACAAGTTCACGACGGACAACCTGGACATGCTGGGGCTGCACATGAACGTGGAGCGCAGCCTGTCAGAGGACGAGTGGAAGGCGGTGATGGGGGACTCGTACCAGTGCAAGCTCTGCCGCTACAACACCCAGCTCAAGGCCAACTTCCAGCTGCACTGCAAGACGGATAAGCACGTGCAGAAGTACCAGCTGGTGGCTCACATCAAGGAGGGCGGCAAGGCCAATGAGTGGAGGCTCAAGTGCGTGGCCATCGGCAACCCCGTGCACCTCAAGTGCAACGCCTGCGACTACTACACCAACAGCCTGGAGAAGCTGCGGCTGCACACGGTCAACTCCAGGCACGAGGCCAGCCTGAAGCTATACAAGGTAAGGCCTGGCTCCAGGAGTGGGGTGGGTGCCTGGGAGCTGCGGAGAGGACTGGGGAGGAGACAGACAGTCCCCACCCTGGCCTGGTTGGCTGCTGCATGGTAACCTGGCGCTGGATGGGAAGTCGACATCCGCTTCCTTACAGGGCAGAAATGGGACAGGTTCAGCTGGTAGCTGAAGGTTCTCTTTATCGGGTGCCCTATTTGGGCAAGTTTAGTTTACAGCGGGCCGATGCTGTCATGTCATCCCACTTACGCCGTGACTGCCTTCACGGGTGGCTCTTTCCTTACTCACTGTGGGCTTTTGTGTGCCCTGGTGCTCCTGTATGTCCCCTCTGTCCTTTGGGCATTCTCTTCCCCTTTTCCATCTCTTCGTTCCTTTTCTCCCTATTTCTTCTCTCCTGGATGCCCCTGGGATCTTTCCCCCATGCTGGTCTCTGCCGAGATCCATCCATTCAGCCAGCAGACATGCGCTGGGCACCTGCTGTGTAACAGGCACCGTTTTGGACATGCGCCTACATCAGTGCAGGAAATAGACAAAAACACTCCCTGCCCTCACAGAGCTTCCACTCTCCTGCGGGGAGATGGATGAGAAGTATACTGAATAAATTTTACAGCAGGCTGGAAGCTGGCAAATGCCATGGGGAAAAATAGAGTCCAGTAAGGGGGCTCTTTTGTTCTTTAACTTTTTCCCTTTGTTTCCTGTGTTCTGTGTCCCCTTTCTCTTCCTTATGCTGATGTTTTTCTTCCTTTTTCTGGGCTTCTTCCATCCTCCTCTCCCTCTGTCCTCTCTCCCCTTCCTTCCTTTTTTTCCATTTCTTCTTTCCAAACCCCCCACCCCCGGTCCTATCCACTCTGTGGACAGTTAACAGAGGAGGAGGGGCTCCGGATACTGTAAATAGTCCTTTCACTTGCATGGCAGAATTGCTCCAGACGTTTCTATTGATTTTCACTGGACTTAAAGCCTCACCTTTTTCTCTAATCATCCCATAATGGCTTTAGTATGAACAATCAGGTACAAATCGTCATAAATCTCCCGGCCTCACTCCACACACCTTCCACTCCCTTGCTCTCTCTTTCCGTTGCCCTCACTTGGATTCTCAGTCTCCTCCTCTCTTTTTGAACCATTTCTTGTGTCTTTGGGCCCACAAGTGT
Organism: Lemur catta; assembly: GCF_020740605.2. NCBI lineage: Eukaryota > Metazoa > Chordata > Mammalia > Primates > Lemuridae > Lemur > Lemur catta. The sequence goes on along the minus strand of NC_059147.1, from coordinate 20,604,275 downwards.
TTGGGTTTTGCTGCCCCTGAGCTGGTTTAATCCCTTTTCTACTCAGCGTGATTTTAAATGGAGACCCTGGATGAGGAAGACTCTTGGTCCTCCCCCAGTGCGGTCTCTGCCGAGACCAATGCTGTCATTTGTTTCACAGTCGCTTGTTCTCAGGGGGTGGGAGGCTGATGCAACCTGGATCAGAAACCATTTTGGGGAAAGTGGGAGAAAGCAGGAGTGAGGTAGTGGGGATAGAATGTTCTGGAATGGACTATTGATGGCCAGCTTTGGTGCAGCAGGGAAGGTCTGTACACCATGCAGCCGGTCCCCTTATCCCAAATGAGCAAGAACCTCCCTGGACCAGCTTAGTTTCGTGTCCCGTTGAAAGCAGAGGCTCTTTGCTGTTAGCATAAATTGTTGGTCTGAACTGGCCTCAGGATGGTGCCAATGTGGCCAAGAAAACCCAGTGGAAAAGCCAGTGGAAGAGAGAATTTCCAAAGGACCCAACTGAGTAAAATTTGTACAAAGGACTCGGCGTGGCCATTGAAGGTTGTACGCAACTTTGATGAAGGTTGTTTGGAGGTGGCACGAAGCTGGCCTCTTCCATCCTAGGAAAAAATTGCCCTTTAGATTATGAAATGCGCACAGTGATGATTCTCTCTCCACGCTGCATCCTCCACTGGCCAGAGTCTTGAGCAGGAGTCTGTCAGTCACTTGGCTTTGCTCCTAAAGGGCCTGGAACCTGGAGGATTTGCTGAGAATAGCCCTTTTTGGTTCCCAAACTGCATCCACAGGTCACACCTGGAGAGTCAGGGTGAGGTGTTTTCCAGGGTGGATGTGGGGGGAGCAGTTTATTCGTGTGTTTCTGCACTGCTGGCTCTGGCCACTTATCCTCCTGGGCCTTAATTTTCTTGTAGTTTTGTTTCTTTGGTTTTTTTTATTTTTTATTTTTTTTAATTTTAAGTTTTTCTGAGATAGGGTCTCACTCTATCACCCAGGTTAGAGCATAGTGGCATCATCATAGCTCACTGCAACCTCAAGCTTCTGGGCTGAAGGGATCCTCCTGCCTCAGCCTCCAGAGTCGCTGGGACTACAGATGCACACCACCATGCCTGGCTAATTTTTTAAATATTTTGTAGAGATAGGGACCTTGATATTAACCAGGCTGATCTCAAACTCCTAGCCTCAAGTGATCCTCCCACCTCAGCCTCCCAAAGTGCTGGGATTACAGGCATGAGCCACCGTGCCCAGTTATTTTTTTTTTTAATGGTAGAGGACACTGCTGTTCAAAAAAGGCAGACATATCCTCCTATGTGTTAGGATGCAGGATAGAACGTGGGAACCAACACCTAAAGGAGAGGTGCCAAAATAATGCAGTAGGCTGGCACATCCCTGGGGGTGACCATTCCCTGAGACTCAGGGTGGAATTCCTGCGTCAGACGCTAAAGGTCATTAGTATGGTCTCATTAGTCCTGGGGTAATGAATGTCCCTCTGCTTGCTGAGGCTGCCACGGTGGCTGGGAGCTCTCACGCTGCTCACTCCTGGGTGACACAGACAGGCGTATAATTCCAGTGCTTGTCCTGAGTCTCTTTGTCCCCCAGTGTGACCAAGACAAGCCTCTCTTGCCACGGAGGGGGCCTACCTCTCACAGGGTTTCATCAGTGTACAGATTTGGGGTAGGGACTGGAGGTGGTTTGAGAGTCGCTTTTGCTCTAGGCCCTGGTGTGGCCTGCAGTAAATGGAGATTGATTGCATGTTATTTTTCCTCTTGCTAATGTAATCCATTAGCCCGGCACATGCATAATCAGTTTAGAGCACAGTTAACTGAATGTAATCGAGTTCTTTACTGTCTGCTAGAGAAACCGCTCCAGATGCAGCTGACCCGGGGAGGGCACTGAGCTCCTCCCACACCCCTCCCTGCCCCACCCACCCTGTCCCAGGTCCCCAGCAAGGCATCCATGATTGGTCAGGGCGACTCCCCCAAGCTGCTTTCTGCGGCACCCATTGAGGTGGCCATGACGTGTCCGGTTTTCCAGTGGCTTTTCTTCCTCTTTTCCTTTTTCATATTGGAGGAGACAGAGCCGTGGTCTCGGGAGATGTAGGCAGTGGTGTGGCTTTCGGTTTGTCATTTGACCTCACACTGGTCCAGAGTCAACTGCCCTTGCTGTCACAAATGCTAGTGCATAGGATTCTGTGTTAGGACTGGATTTTCTGAAAACGTGAGATAATTTCTAATCTGGACACGAGAGGGTTGGGCTAATATGTAAAAGCCTGGTGATAATATCTTTGTTGCCTGGCATAGTATAGTTTTGGTTATTGTGTGAATACGGATTTGTAAACTGGGATTAATGTGCAATGTGTTCTTCCTGTGTGCACCTCCTGGAGGTAGAATGGAGTAGGCTGGAGGGCCCAAGGCTCAGAGGGAAGCTCCCTGTCCTTTTCTTTGGGTTCCCAGCTTACTTCTGCAAAGTGCCCACAATCAAATTCCTTGGGTTTTTCATTTTTTTTATTTTTTATTTATTTTTTTTGGGGGGGGTCTTGATCAGTGGCCGACTCTGGTCCAGGCTCTAGTGGTCATGTGTCGATACCCATGCCCATATCCTATCACTCGCCATTGTGGGGTCACCGTGATGGGTTGACACAGCAGGAAGGCCAGAGGCTCCACCGGAGCTTTGCTGCTGGGCTCTTGGTTTGTCCTTAGTGATTCATCTGGAATGGAAGCATGTTGTGGAGAAGGCACTTGTCTCTCACCAGGGCTGAGCTCCAAAACCTTAATTTGGCTTTTTTTTTTTTTTTTTGCTTTCATGTGTAAACATAGTAACACTCCTCTCTTAGAGGACTCAAGCCCTGGCCCCACTCCCCCACCCCCTGCACCCATAGAGATGTGGGGTGCCATTGCTCGTCTTAGTTAGAGGGGGCAGCTGATACTGCCCCATGCCTGCTCCCTGCTATCCTGCAGGGCTGGCTTGGCTTAGCTCCTGAGCCCTAGGTGTGTGGGTTTGGTGCCAGTGCAAGCTCTTCTGTGTTTGCCCTGCCTTCCCGGCCGAGTGGTGTCTCTGAAATTTGCGGTGTTTTCCGTGGGGGAGGAGGGGTGCAGAGAGGGCAGTTAGCAATCAGTGTGCACCTGCCAACTCTCAGAATCTGGCTTTCACTTTGATGTTTTTCTTCACCTGAGAGTCATTGGACTGGAAATCCATCAACTTTAGCAGATAGATTAAGACCCCACCAGAATCTATTACTCAAAGAGTTTCCAGCTGGAGTTCCTTTGATTGGGCCAAGACTGAAGGTTTCATATTAATCTTAAATTATATACAGGGAGGGTTGTCCACCACTGTTCTGTGTCTGGGCCACATGTGAGCCGCTGTGGGCCAGCTAGGCAGACAGGAGATGGGATGCCAATGTCTAAGCAAGCTCCACTTGGATGGCGCCAATTTATTAAAACACATACAGCCAAATTCTCCACCTAGCGGACTTGTACTCACGCCATCCTGTGTGGATTATGCAATGCATCCCTCCATCAGGCTCTGCATTAGAATCCATCTCAGTCCTTCCCTTGATGCATAAGAGACTTGGGGCTCATTCTCCCAGCAGGGCCATAGAAGCTCATATGGTAGTAAACAAATCAGAAGATGTAGAAAAAGTCAGACAATGATTTGTTTTGAAATCTGCTTTCTCCATGCTCCTCTGCGGGTACACCAGAGGAGATGGGGTCTTAGGGAGATAGCCGCACACATCCCACCCATAGGTGGCGACTGGCGGCCATTGCCTTGCCCTGAGAGCAAAACGTATAAGTCCTCTGGGGAATGTCCCCTCCCCGTCCCATCCACCCTGCGTGGCTCTGTGTTTGAAGCCAAGGTGCAGGTGTCATCTGGTTTATATCTCAATTCTGCAACCGATTTCCTCAAACCTTGTTTTCTCATTAGGTAGACTATCTTTTGTTTGTTTGTTTTAAGTACATACTTCTCCCCCTAGCTAGGTGCCTTCAACCAAAAAATGAAAGGAGGGGAATGTTTTCCTGTAGGTGATTTAGAAGGTATGAAAGGAAGGCCAGCTGTTTTGGTACATTTTAGCACTTTGAGCCCTCGTGCCTGCCTTCTCTTGGAGCAGCTGGAGGCCTGAAGTTCATCTCCCTCACTCGGTGGTGGGGGCTGGTGGCATGTGCCTGCTGGGCTGGGAGATGTCACGTGGGCCCGATGAGTCCTGGCTGGAGAGCTCAGGCGGCTCTGGCGGTTCTTCTGGCCACCAGTTAACTTCAAAGGGACTCTAGGAAGATCAAAAAACTAAATCATCTTTGGGGGCAGGGTTCATGCCAGGACCAGGTTAATCCGTCACTGCCGTAGGAACGTGTGGCCAACGCATCGCCAGTGGTGTGCAGTATGAACGGTTGGTACTTTGCTGGGGGGTTCCTTGCGCTTTCCTCTCCTCACCCGAATTCCCCCCCGACCCCCGTGGGCATTATTTCATATGTTCAGCTGATGGCTTTAAGCACAAGCTTTGTCCAGATCACTCTGGTTGTGGAATTGTACACACCCTCACGTCAAGGAAGCAGGATCAGTGTTATCTTTTGGCTCTATGCTTTAGACACCACATAATGGAATTGAAATCTTACTGGATGTGCCTGTTTAAAAAAAAAAAAAAAAAAGAAAGGCCAATACTTAATATGCCACCTGTTGAAAAACCAGTTTGACAACCATCATAGCACTTTTATTTTCTCTTTTTTTCCAAATGCTTTTAAAAGTATTTTTGTTCTCTCTCCCTGAATTCTTTTTGTGGTTAGTAAAGAACTGATCAGACCCTTTTAGAATAGTATTGTATCCTTGATAATTTCTTACAAGGTTAGCATTCCATGTGTACTTTAAGTGTAATCTGATAATATTAATACAATGTCAATTCTCTGTGTTTTATGGTAAAAGTAATACGAGGAGTGCGTGTTCACTATAAAAAAAATGTAGAAAATCCAAGAGTACACAAGGAAAGAATTGTAGCCTAATCTTACCACATGACAACCTATTTTTACTTTCTCCTTTTTGCTTATAACATAGGTATTTTACAGATTTGGAATGATATCATTATACATACAGTATGATACCTGATGCCTTTTTGAAATATGCTTTTCAATAATTTTTAAAATGGAAGTGGTTTGTCTACTACTCCAACTTTGTGCAAGCAAATCATTGTTATATGTAGTTTATATCCTTTGGGGCTCTTTTCTGTGCTTCTACAGATAGAAGTGTGTGTGTATGTCTGTATATACACATACCTACTGCTCACTTAAAAAATACATATAGATACATGCTATGCTTTCAGTTTGCTTTTTTCATGTAACTTTTTATCTTGGAAATCACTTCAGGCCAGTACATAGAGATCTAGGTCACTCTTTTTAATGGCTCCACAGTACTTCATTTATTAACCAGTCCCTTATTGATGGGCGTTGAGGTATTGACAGTGTTTTGGTATCCCAGGTAATGAGGTAGGGAACATAAATCTGTGTATACTTGTGGCATTCCATGAAGTGGGACTGTCGGGTCCCAGGGTGTGATGCCAGCAGATACCGTACTTTCCAATGGCTCTTCGGAGAGAAGGTGACCGTTTCACTCCCCCTGCCATTAGGTAATGCTCAAACTCCCACTTGGTGACCAACGTGACATTATTTTTCCCTTTTCATTGTCAGATTGACAACATTGTTCTGATATGTGTCTCTGTCATGGGTAGATATGGTGAACATGTTTTTCATGTTTTTCTTGGCCATTTGTTCTTCAGGGGCTTTTCTGTGTATTGCCTTTGCCCTTGCCCTTTGTTCTTCTTGTTCTGTTCCTTTTGCTGACTGATGTGCAAGAGTTCTTGGTTTATCTGGGCCAACAACCCTTGTGAGCTGTGGATGTTGCAGTAGTTTCTCCTGGTCTTTGGTTGTCTTTAACTTTGCTCATGGTGCATTCTGACATACAGAAACCTTTCGTTTGTATCATGTCCAATCTGTCGATCTTTTTGTTTATGCTTCCAACTTTTCTCCTTTCCCAGGGAGGCTGTCTCTTCGCTAAGATTACAAAATAATAGAAATAATAACTAACACCTGTATAGCATTTGTTACAAGCCAGGTGCTGTATTCTATCTGCTTTACATATATTAACTGATTTCATCTGTTATTTCATCCATTTTCAAATGAGGATGCCGAGGGATGGGGAGGTTCCAGGGTGCAAGCTAGCGAGTGTCGCTGGAGTAGGTGTTCAAACTCAAGTAGGCTGGCGTGACTTCACTGAAATTTTCTTCATTACTCCCCCCCATTTATGTCTTTAATCCACGAGGAATATATTTTGTGTACAGTGTGTTACAAGACTATTTTTGTGCATGGTGTGATTAAGACTCTCTATTTCCTTTCAGATTGGATGGTTCATTGTGCAACAGTTTCTTCAGTAACCATCCTTTCTTACCTGATGTGAAAAGCCGTGTTTCTCGCTCCTCATTCTCTCACTTTTGCAGAACGTCTCTCGAACACTGCGCAGATTAGAGCAGTCAGAACCTATGTACGGAGTCTTGTTGTTGCAAGCACTGGGTCACAAGAATAAGGGACAAAAGGTCCAGTTCTCTTTTCAAGACCTTTGAAGTCTTGTGGACCACACGTCTTCCTTTCACCTTTTCCTGTTTCTCTCTGGCATATTCCCCAAGAGGGGGGTTTCCTGGGTTCATCGCCTTTATCACACTCTCAGGCTTAAGGGAGAAGCAGGGTGTTGGAAGAGGGGCTGGTCTCCTTAATGGAGACTGTGGCTGTCACCCTTTATCTTTAAAAGGGGATGGAGAACTCATTCTGAAAAATCATAGACTCTCTCTTTTCTGGAGTTTTTATTCAGAGAGCATATAGATGTCACAACTGTGTCTGCACATTTCTAATATAAACTGTTTTCTGGAACTGGTGACAAGTCGCCTTTTGGATTCCAGAGGTGTCCCCCGGCCTTGGACCCAGGCTGAGGAGCCAGGAGCTCTGATAACTACTATGGTGTCAAAATACTCGAAAGCCCTCACATCCTCCAGTTAAAGAGCCCTAGACCATCTTGTGAGAGAACAATCTCAAAACTTTCCATCCCGTCACCCCACCCCCACCCAGAGGAATAAGTAACGCTGTGGAATTCTTTGAGTGAATGACATCTGCTGTCTTAGGGGTGGTCCGTAACCCTTAGGAGGGTTTTGCTGTGAATATTCCATTGCTGCCGCATTCCAGAATAACTCCTTGTGTTGCAGTTGTTCTAGGCAAACCCGATCTGGCAGGGAAGCCAATATGGCAGGTGCCGAGTAATGAGCCAGAGGCGTGAACTCGATTCTGAATCCTTTCAACTTGCTGAGGACTTGGACTAAAAGGGCAAATTTGAATACATATAGTCCCAACAGGTGTTTCTGGTTTTTTGTTTTGAAAGGGAAATTGTAAGGGAACAATTAGGCATTGTCAGGAACACTGTCAGGAAAAGGCAAGAGTTTTTAAATAATTACATAATACACCTGAACCAGATTCTTTATTCTGTTTGAAACATAACTTGAAACTATAAATACTATTTAAGTATAGGGTGGGAAAAGCTGTTACTATGAAAACCATTTTGATAGTACTGAGTAATTTTACACTTTAATATTTAATAAAATTGATTTCTGGCACTTTTTTTTTTTTAAGCAACCAAGATGTGGGATGAAAGTTAAAAAATTTTTAACTACAGAAAATGTGTCACTCATGGAAATGGTGGAGATTGTTGGAATCAGAAACACCAGGGTGATGATTTGGAGTGAAAATGCCACCACGGAGGCCTTGGTGTAGAGTTGACAAAACATAGCAGAGAAAAATATGAAGTGTCCAAAGAAATGTAAATTTCAGATAAGCAACAAATAATTTTTAGTGTAAATATATCCCAGCAGATATGCTTACTTATCTGAAATTCACATTTCACTGGGCATCCTGTGTTTTATTTGGCAACCCTCCCTCTGGATGGTGAGGAAATTCTTGCATAGTGACCTGCTGACAGGCTCTTCAGGAACTTCAAGAGAGCAAAGTGGCTTCCTTGTTTGGAGAACCTCCCCCCCCCCCCCCCCCCCCCGCCCGCCCCGCAATACAGTGGTTCCCAGCAAAGGAAGAAAATTACAAATGCCCCTAATGACAATTTTTAATTTTTGTTATTCATAGAATACTGTCTTACCAGATTTTCACATTTTCAATGTTGAAGAAAATGCTATTCCTGTAATTCAATCGGAAATTTTCTCCAGAGCTGTTTGTTAAAATTTATTTTTCAATAATTTTTTTTTCATCATTTTATTGAAATGCTTCTGCATCATGCAGCAGGGCGGACATCAGGGTGCCTGGTTCGGTCAACCACAGCTTTGCCAGACGCTTAAACTGCCCTTCTCTCCCTGGGCCTCCTCGGGCCTCCTCCTACAGCGGTTATTTATACGTAGGCCATAAAAATTCACAGCATGTGAGTGTCCTTTATTGTCCGTGGAAGACCCCAAATGCCTGGGATATGCAGGTCGCTAATAGGAAACGCGGAAACGTAGGTTTGGACTGGGACTAATCATCACGAATGATTAGGGAACCTTCTCCAGGGCCTACTTCCTCGTCCTCTAAAAGGCAAACCAGTTAGAAGGTTAGAAATGTTTATCTACTGAGAGTGTTTGATTTGTAACCTGTTAATTAGCGGGGCACCTTTGCAGACTCAGAACAAGGCCCCCAAAGCATATCCAGTCTCTGAGGTCAACAGTCGAACCAACGTTTCCTTTGCCGGGATGGCCTGTGTGTTGGAATCACTCAAGGAATTGCCCATCCGCTTGCTGTAGCATGAGACTGGCTTCTGCCTCTCTGCTGTCTCTGGCAACAGGCTCCTCTTTGAGGATTGTTGGACCTTTCTGATGACCTCTGAGCTGACCTCTCAGGACTTTCTGGGTGACACTCATCATACGAGGGAGTCCTTGCCTTCCCGTCCCTAAGAATGAGAGAGAAGATTGGGAACAAGGACCCATGAGCGGTTCTCCGATGGAAGGTGCCTTTGCACCTGCCACCCTGCTTTGTTCTCCTCCTGCGAGTTCAGACCCCAGCCCCAGAGGACCCTAGAGGGCCAGGCCATGGGATTCCCCAGACCATCCGCTTGTGTGGCCTCTGGGAGACAAATAAATGGGAAGGGGACTTCTTCCCCTGGGGCAACGATGTTCATTGACTGCTGCTTTCTTGCCCTGCACTGGAGTAGGATTTTGTACAGACTTGGGCTAATGAATCTGTAGCATTTAAAACCCCGTTTTGTTTTGGGATCTCATTGTCAGCAGCACGTACTGGAGTGTGTTTGTCCGCTGATGTCGTGTGTCCTCTGTGCGTGTCTTCGTCTCTGCTCCTTCTGTCTGGAGCACACCCGTTGGCCGAGCAGGGGGAGGTGGGCAGGTATCCAGCATGGTTCTGAATTAGGAGATGATGATTTTTTCTAAACACTCGGGGCACACACATCATACCTGTGTAAGACTAGAACTCTCTTCCTGCTATACCTTCACTTCCCTTATACCTTGTTTCATCCAAAAAGCTAGACAGGTCACGCAGCCAGCCACAGCATGGTGATACCTGTGGTCCAGTGACAACTGGGGGGACGGAATCTTGCATGACCTCAAGGCTTTTCAGATAGGGTCCCACCCCCGAGGTTGTCAGGGGAACAAGGTATCGCCAGGCCATGGTCAGCTGCATGATCTTGGCGCACACGGATAGGTTACTCAGCTCACTTTTTGTTTTTGCCCAGATGGACGCATCTTAGAGCCTCCGGGACATCAGGAATGATAATGTCTGGGTTTGGCAAACCCCTGACACCCTCGAGAGGGGCATGGGAGGGAGCCTGTGTCACTGTGGTGATCCTGCAGATGAGTGTCGGCACTCCTGAAGACCTGGGAGGAAGGAGCGCTGACTTTGTTTACGGTGGGGCATGTCCTAGCAGAGTGACCCTGTCTGGCTGTAGGATGTATCTTGTTGATTTCTAATAGGGCTCATCTGAAGTGAATGTTTCACGTTCCAGACTCTTCATGAACTATTGCCTGCCATGGACCCGGGGAGGTTCTCTGAGCAGCATCAGATGTTTTTCCTCTCTTGAGGGCACTCTGTGCTTTGGGGGCGGGGGGACTAAAAGGTTACCCCAAAGGCTCACCTCCAGCTCAGGAGCCGCTCGATCCAAGACAGTTTGCACTGGAATCCTCCCACGTCTGCTGGGCCTTCATAGCCTGTTTCCCGTCTCCCACCATCTCCCCTCTCCCACCTCCCCTGTTCTCTAAAATAATTAAAGAGAGAGGAGCGTGGGGAGCATTCTTCGGCTCTTCTACTCAGCCAAGCCAAGTGGCGCTGGTCCCAGGACTGTGATTTCCTCACCGTCCTAGACATTAGTCAGCGAGGGTGACTCTGCAGCCAGCTGTGGTTTAGGAAGCTCTGTGGGGAGTGATTTGGCTGGATGCATCTGTTTGTGCGCATTTGTTCGCTTTCTGGTTCTCGGATTAGGCTCAGGCTATTTTTATTATTATTATTATTATTTTTTGCCCAGACTGGGTTCCTATTAGTGATGGCTGCAGCTGCATGCGTAGGAAGACCAAACAGCTTCTCCCGGGACCAGAGTCCCGACCTTCACCCCGTCTCTGTGTGTCCGGCTTGGAGTCTGCACCCGGCTCTCTTCACCTCCATGATCTCGCTGTCTTGATTCGCACTCTCGGCCCAAAGTGCTTTGAGTTTATCCAGAATTCATAGGGCTCTGCAGGTTTGCTCTGAGGTGGTGAGTTTTTGAGTTGTCGCTGTATTGGTGACTTTTCCTCTCTGATGTTGTAGCTGGGTTTCCAGAGGACCCCAAAAGTTGTCCAGAAACTCCCTCTCTCTTCTCACTGCCTCCTACTAACATAGTCACAGCCTTTCCTCTTGGCCTGGCCTGCTCTGTATTCCTCTCAGAGCATGGTATTTAGAACAAAGTCTCACCTGGGGAGGTTCCAGACAGCAGCGACAAAGCTCAACTCCACCGAGGGGAGACTAATTACACAGCTAATTACTCCAACAGATGTCATTTTAAGTGCTCATTTCTATGTGATTTGGTTGCACGCGTCTCGCATTGCTGAGATAGGCATCGGGCCCAGTTGGAAAATGTCTTTTTTATTAGACTTTAAGAAAGAGCATATTTCCTTTCCATCCTTTATGCTCCAGTGACACATCCTAGGTTTTCCAGAATGTTCTCTGCAGCTGCTGTCCCCACAGACAGTATCTCTGCCCTGAATTTGTGTCACATCATTTGGCACTGAGCTGGGCTCTGTGTCATGGGCTGTGTTGCTTCTCCAACTTGTTTGTAAACTTCTTGAGACTGTGGATTGCTGTCACCATGGTGGGTGTCTCAGGAATGCAGCACCAGTAGACACTGGTGGCTGGTTCCCCGTTTCTCTCCCTTTGCTTTCTCATCTTTACTGAAAGCAAATTCGTTTCTGAGAAACGTAGCTGAGGAGTGTTTGAAAGGTGTTCTTTTGCTAGCAGATGGTTAAGATGTATAGGACACCAGTGATTCTTAGTGAAGCTGAACAACTCACGCATGGGACACAAAAAGGCTCTTGGGGATGGGGAGGTGCGTCAGGAATACACCATTTCCCTCCCTCCCTCTTCAATGCTAGGGATGGAACAGAGAGGATGGAAAGATGCTGTCTTCTGCAGGTGGCCTGAGAGTGGCCGTGGGGCACATGTGTGGCCGGGGACCTGAAGCTGGTAGCCTGTGCTTGCGGAAGTCAACTGGTCCTCAGGAGGGGCAGCAGCACTAACCGACTCCTCCTTGGCTAACAGCCCCTTGCCCTCGATCATACCCATCTTGCGAGTGGACTCACCATGTTCCTTCTCACTTGCTGGATCCAGAAGTGACACATTTCACCACTGATGTGACAGGTCCCCAGTGGTTCCTGTGTTGCCAAATCCATGTTCTACTCCCACGTGAGCTTTCAGCAGCCTTCTCCACCCTTGACCCTTTCTCCATTTCTCTGTTGGCTTCAGCTACTTCATGGTAAATGTTAGGAATCCTCCAGGGTTTGGTCCACGGCCCCTCCATTTTTGTGTCTAGAAATCTCCCTGAGTGTCTCACTCAGTCCAGTGGTATTAAACACCATCTGCCTTCTGATGACACCTGAATGTGTCTCCAGCCCTGGCTTCTCCCTGTACCCAGCTCCCTACTGGACATTGCATTTGAACGTCTGAAAATTGATTCTGGAGACTGAGTGTGGTCTAGAGAGAATTCTTAATGACTTAATGACTTCCAAACTCCTTTCTCTTGTGGGCTTCTCCATCTCAGTCAGGGCCACCTCCAGTCTACATTTGCTTAAACTAAAAAGCTGGGAACTCTGTGTGGGCTTCTCTTTCCCTCACCGCCCTACAGGGAAACCAGCACATTCTGTTGGCACTACCTTCAGATTATGTTGCCATCACCCTCCTGTGCAAACTCCATCATCTCTCCCTGCCTCTGCTCTTGCCCCTTACAACCCACTCTCCGTACAGTGATTTTATGAAGAGGAAACTCATGTCCTATCACCTTCTTGCAAAGACCCAACAATGGCTTTCCATCCACTTAAAGTAAAAGCCTAACTTCTTACCAAGGCTCACAGACCCCTTTGTGATCTGAACTCTACCCACCGTCCTGACCTAACCTTACAACACGCTCCCCTCCACCCACTCCCCTGCGGCCACACTGGTGTTCTTAGTGTCTGTCCTAAGTGCCAAGCTCAAGCCTGCCACAGGGCCTTTGCACTTGCCACTCCACTGCCTGGATTTTGTGTCCCTAAGCACCCAATTCCAAGCAGCTACACCCTCATGTCGTACAGGTTCACTTACCTGCCTTGGCAAGATTAGTTATTTTTCTTGCTCATTTATTTATTTACATGTCTCCCAAGACAGCAGGGGCCTTGGTTGCCCTGTTAATAGTTACATCCCTAGTGCTTCGAATGGTGTCTGACAACAGCCAAATAAATATTTATCAACTGACAAAGTACCAGCAGAACATGCCCACAGTTTTCTCGCTATGCTAGAATCTGGTACAGCAGCCCTTTCTGAATACTTGGCATTTGTAATTCAGACCCTTAAACCATATTCTGAAGTAAACCCGGTGGCCTGTGTGGCCCAGGCCAGTCCAGAGCTGTGCTGCCCCCTAAGGAACAGCCCTGGCGAGACTGTGTGCCTTGTGTCAGTGTACTTTGAAAATTCCCATGTGCAGCTGACCTTGGCACCGTCTCCCCAAATTCTGCTGACCCACATCACAGCCCTTTCCTCTCAGCACCCTCATAGAGATGCCTTGGCCCTTTTAGTTCATATCCCAGTCCACGTTTTCAGTGGTCTTTCTTCTCCACTCAGTTGTGAGATGAACAGTAGGATCTGTTCATTCTCGTCCAGCTTTCTGTCCTTTCTAGTAGACTGTCAGCAAGTGTCACCTGATGAATTGATATCAAGAGATGGAATATTTAAACACAGAAATGTAAAGATGAGGTCCAACCCTGGGAAGCCTACCCCCCCCCCCCGCCCCCGTTTCCTTAGAATCTTCTCTGTTGTGTTCGTTGCCCCTTCCCTGGGCAAGTTTCTGTGTCTGAATGATGCTTGCTTTGTCCCAAATCTGGTTGTTACCCCCTGAGAACCACGTTCTTGGTGGCAGAACTTATTCCCAGTAGGAGAGAAACTCTGAACTGCTTCTGTCCTCCTGTCCCATGCACAAGCCACACATCCTTGAGCTCCTTCCATAAGCAGGATAAGTCACTAGCTTCTTTAGGGCAGTGGCTTTTAAACTTTGTTGACTATGATCCAAAAAGAAATACGTTTTACATTGGTGGCCCAGCACATACATATAGGTAGATATTTTGTATAAATGATTGTAACAAAAGTTGCACAAAATAAGTTTATCTTCCACACAGGTGCTACATTCTAATACTTTCTGTTCCATCCTAGTCTGTTGTGTTTTACAAATGCTGGTTGTACCCACGGCATTGATTTCATAATCCACTGACATCATGATTTCGTGATCCGGTGACTCTCAACCCTTCACAAAAAATGTGCATGCCTGGCCCACCCTCAGAGCTTCTGGTATCATTTTCTGTGGGATTCTGATGCGCAGCTGCAGGTTGAGAACCACTGCACTAATGGCTCACGATCCAGTTTGGAAAACATTGTTCTACGGGATACAAAGAATTGATTGTTCAGTAAGAGCCATCAAATGTGGACACGAGAATCATCCAAGTCCACAGGAAGGTTCAGGGAGGGAGAAATCACACCCAGTTGGTTAGCTCAGAAAGACCTCTGGAAGGAGGGAGAAGCTGGAGTTTGAGCAAGATTTGAAGAGGGAGTTATCACAGAGAAGGGAGACCTGGGCAGAGGACAAAGGCAGATTCATTCTTCTACTTACTGAACCTGTGGCCCTATTACTGAACTGATTTTAATACCCATAACTTCCTTTCATGTACTTGTGGTTACTGTAACTTTTAATAGAAAATCAGTTGTGAGCTAAACATTTCATAATAATAACACAGTGGAGTTTGGGCCTTTTTAGAATTTTGCTAATATGGAGGTCTGCTCAAATGATCTGTGAAAGTAACAAAAATACTAAGAAGAAAACAAACCCATAAATAAATATTAAACTGTAGTTACTGCTAGGCATGCTGAAGTATTTGGGGGAGGCGTAAAGTGTATTGCTGTCTGCACTTTACTTTAGAATGCATCGGAAATGTAAGATGCAGTGATAGCTGGACCAAGAGATGGATAGATACACAGCAACGTATTCATTTTAGCATCCGGGTGCTCGACATAGGTGTCTACTATATGATTTTAGTGCATTTCAATCTCTGTGATTGAACTTTTTCATAATACGATGTGGGGTAAAATACCCAAACTTAATGGTTAGGTGTTCTTTCCCCGGTGCAAGATCTCTCCTCCACTCCTGCCGTCCTCGCTTCCACCTTCCTACTCCACGGGGGAGAGTAATATTGATGATGTGTTGTGTCTCTGAAGACAGGGCTCAGATGAGTTATTTCTATTTTTTCAAACAAGGGCATACATTTGGGGGCAGAAACATGTTCAATTAAGAGCTCTCAAACTACTGCAGGAGAGGCAGTGGGGATCTAACAGGCTCTTGGCCATTCAAGGGGTGTTTGGATGCCCACTACATCCCAGGCACTTGTTTAGGGGTGTGTGTATACAGAATAGAAAACTTCAAGATAGGATGTCCACATGTCTTTAGGGAAACCCAAGTAGCTCTTGGGGCTTTAAGAAGGGAAGAATTCTCTAGTGTCAGGCTGCCAGGGTTTGAATCCCAGCTCCCCTGGGACTTATGTAACTTAATCCCTCTCTGTTTGTTCGTCATCTATAAGATGGACTAACAGAACAACCTGCCTGACCGTACTCTTGTGAAGGAGTTAAATGAGATAATACATGGAATGTATCCATAATATGTAGCACAAAAAAAAGGTGGTACTTTTTAAGAACACCACTTTTCTGCATTAGATTTTTTATTGTCTTATATAGACCACATAACTGAAATTATTTTGTAATTTGGCTTTCATTAGCTTTGAACTTGACATACTGTTGGTTTGGAGGACAGAAAGGCCAGTGGTTTTTGTTATTTATTTATTTTTTTTGAGGGACAGGGTATGGAGGAGGGAGAAGGAATTTCCCGTAAGAGAAATGTGACCAACGTTTAGTGAAATGACTTTGAGAAAATAATTTAACCTTGGCCAGTTTGTAGTGACCCATTTGAAAGATGAGGCTCTTAGAACATCACTAAGTTCCCTTCAAGCACTAAGAGTATGTGTTTGAAGACTTTTTTAAAAAATTTTAGTTTTTTAAATTGATGCATAATAGATGTACGTGCTTTCAGGGTACATGATGTTATTTAATACATTAATATAATTTGTAAAGATCAAATCCATGTACTGGGGATATCCATCACCTTAAATATTTATCTTTACCCTAGCACCATTCGAATTCTTCTCTTCTAGCTATTTTGAAATATACTAGAGATTATTGCAAACTATAGTCATCCTACTGAGCTACCTAACACTAGGTTTTATTTCTTCTATCAAAGTGTGTATTTGCACCCATTAATCAACTTCTCTTCATTCCCCCAAGACTTTTTGAGAAAAGGATACTTTTGTCTCTTATACTAAGTAATGGAACCAGGAGTGATCTAGTGAAGTACTTACGAAAATTAGGAAATAATCCAAATCCATCTTTATTTTGACTACTCTTTGTCAGACCCCCATGTCTGAGAAGTACCTAAGACATTTTCAGTTGTGAGAAGTAATCAGTGAAGTTACTTTTACTGACATAATTTTGTAATATTGTCCCTCATAATCTGGGAGACTTCAGTACTTGATATTTTAAAGAAAACAGGACTTACCCAAAGCGTCAGCACACCCACATTTCCCTTAGGAGACCAAAATCAGATACAAGTGAGAATTTAGGCTTGGAAACTGGCATAGAGTACAGAAGGGAGCTATATTTCTTTATTTAAATTCTCATATATATGTATTTTCTGATTAAAGCTAATGTGTATTCACTCTAAAAAAACCACAAAGCTATAATCCAGAAATGCACAGCATACAGGACAAAGATTGAAAAATGGAAGTTACATTCTAGTTAAACCAGGATGTATCTGTCATTGGTGTCTTTTTATGTTTTGTGTTTGTCTGTTTACGTTTGTAACCTTGGCAATACCACAGCATATGGTAACAGGGGAGCAGCTTCTGGACAAAGTGAATGTTCGCTGGTGCTGCAAAGCTGCCATCCCCACCTTGCATAAGTGAGTTCATTTATATTGAAAGCTACAGTGTCACTGGCATGGATGACTTAGCATTGCCTTAGGAGTCTTCCTTTAATGTTTACATTTGTGTCCTTGTGGCTGTACCATCCCAGTTTCCATTCACTGTAGGGAACACCTGCAGTCAAGTATGCAAAACTGTTTCCATGGCAACCCTTTGTCATCCATTAATTTTAAATATTCCAAAATTTTTCTTCAGCGGAAACTTTTTTCTTTTTTTAACTGCATATCCTTCCTCTTCCCTGTTTGTACACTGGAAGTTAATCTCCTTGGCTACTTAAGTTATGGATGTTTTCTCCCTTAACCCATACCCACCTCTTTTGAAAGCTGCTATCGTGGTTTTTTTTTTTGGTGTTTTTTTTTTTTAATGAAATAAATGGCTAACCCTGGAATCTCTGATTACAGCTGTGAGTCAACAAGTGGGAGGTGCCTCCCTTCTGGATTCTAAGAAGGAAAACTTAATGCGAAACAATCTTTAACATCTGAAACTATGTGCAAAGTATGTGCAACAGCAGAAATCTCACCAAGTTCCTTGCCTGCCTGATGATTATATGCGTGAGCAAATCGGGGAAAGTACACTTGAAACACAGAGCAGCTCTTTGTAACGTGAGCAATGAATTGAATAAGTACTGGAGGACTGAGTTTTGGCAACATAAGTTTCATGCTGGTGTCAAGCCTTGTGTGAGGAACACGTCCTCGGCTTGTGTTTGAAAACACCTATGAAATGAAATGCAAATCAATGGCAATAACATGTTACGGTTGCAAATGTGGACACAAATGAAGAAATGCAAAGGAAAGTTTTGCATAGCAACACTCGTTTCACGTGTGGTAATTATTACTATCAAATATGACATTATAATGGCCAGGATGTGGGGTGTGGCTCAATAATTATTCCTTGTACCACATTTTACATTTTATAACTATCGTATGCAAGTCTTTTGCATTTCTTATGTGTAGGTAATGATTCTGTCACTTATTCTTAGTATAACCGTAATCTTCCTTATAGTGGAAATGTCCAGACATTATTTGTGTTTTCTTCCCTATTAGGTTTTATGAGTATTTCTAAGCATCGTCATTGTGGTTACTGATCTCTTGTTACTCACTGTTGGCAAGCGCTGGTTTTGTCCTGTTGCTGTATAGCTTGGAATTACTATTTTCTTGTTCTTAGCCACTTAGTTTTTGGGGTATTCTTGCTATTCCATGTGCAGCTGATCATTTTGGGTCTTAGGACTCTAGATTCTTTGCACTCACAAAACCCGTCTGCAAGAGGGTCACACAGGACCTATTATCTTCCTCTCCACTCTCCTCTTTTTCCTCAATAAAGCTTACTTTCATTTTTTGTTTTTCCCTCCAGTTCCAAATAGTTTGGCAAAGATGTTCATGTGCGGAAGGATCATAAAGGAGTGTTTTTTATCAGATGCCACTCCTCTCGCTTGGGGTGATACAAAGAATGGGAGGGAAGCTCCATGAGGGGAGTGCGTGTATGAAGTGTGTGTTTTTTTTTTTAAGGTGTTAGGTTCTTCCTCTCTTGTCCCCCTTTTTCATGGTGGGGGTCTGGGAGCTCAGCACTCCCTGCAATTGGAGTTGATTCAGCATAATTGATGCGGTCTCATTTCCCACAGCTGATGAGGATTATATCAGCTTGGTTTAACAGTCTCATTTTCTGCTCCCAGTGCACACTTGTTTTAATGTGTTTCGGTTAATGAGGTAGAAGAGAGAATGAGGTGTTACTGTTTGTATGCAGCCAGCTAGGGCGGAGGGCGATACTGAAGCCCACGTGGACCCTGGAGTCCACGGGGGGCAGGTTCCACCAAGCCAAGCTACCTTTTTGGAACAGGGTTTTTCCTGGCCAGTAGACATGACGGTTATTACCTGTAAGCTTTGCCAAGTAGTCTTATCTATGTCATTTCTGTTTTCTAGAAGTGTCTTTCATATACAATGATAAAAAGATGATAACTTAGTTTGAATCTTGGGGTGCATTCGAGGGAGTTGATCAGACACCTCCTCTCAAAGCTTTTTTCAAACTTTGCATTTCTCTTATCAGCCCCTCTCCCTCACATGGACCCCTCTCCAAGTAAGGGTCAGTTAATTTGAAGTGACACAGGTAAAACCAATATCTAAAATCTAAGAGGAGTCATTCCTCTGTGTGTGGAATATGACAGTCTGAAACAGGCCATAAAAAATCTGTATTTTATGTTCTGTGGGTAAGAACAGGGCTCCTGGTAAGGGAGGTAGAAGAGACTTCCAGGGGTAATTTTATGTGAACAGGGGACTGGTTTGGGTTAGGATGTTGTCCTTGCTCATTTGTGGAGCTCAGGGCTGGAGGTTGGGGGCCCGTGGTAATAACGGTGCAGACACCCCTGCTCCATTCTCAGGCTTCCCTGGTCAGCAAGCTGCTGCCTCAGCACAGCCCGGAAGCCAAGACTGGGTGGGCCTTTTGCATGTATTTAAATCTCCAGCTTCTGGGAGCATGGAAAGAAAAGGGAGTGCCAGGGGTACAACAGCAGGGCCCTTTCCCTCTTTGGAACCAACCCAAGCCATTTTGTCAATTGCACACACGCATTGTAGGAGGGACATGCTCTTGCACCGCCCACGCCTCTCGCTCCATCTTTCCCTTAAGCCCTTTCCTGTTCCTCTTTCCCTCTCTGTCTCTCAATGTGGAGTGCCCTAAATGGTTAAACCTGTTGCCTGGCCTTGGCACGGTGCCAGCCCCACAGGGCGCTGTGCAGGCTGGAGGCCCCCAGCGCATCCCAGCTTCCCGAAGGCGCAGCGGCCGTGGGTTTCAGCAGGAATTAAACAATTACTAAGTCTTAGTCCTCCCCACCTTCCGTGGATTGACTCTATAAATTGTCAGCCTGTTGACATTTTAATGCGAATTATGTCATGTGGTATCCCCTTTGATTTCGACATGCCTCAGTTTGTAAATACATGAGCCACTCAAAGGCTTGTGGTTAGTGTACACTCTGGAGGCCTCGGGGTTTTTGGGGGGGAGAGCACGCTGGAGAGAGCACAGTGCTGGGAGTGTGCCTGGTACGGAAAGCCATTTGCAGTCACCCAGGGCAGCTCCAGAGGAGCGTGGGGCTGTGTGGAGGGCCTGCTGCCAGCCCCAGTGCCATGCTGGCCACCTCCCAGCCCCTCCCTGGGCACTGGGAAGGCCACTGTCTTTGGGTTTAAGTCATGGGATATTTTTATTGGATGTACCCATGGCTGAGTATTTCCCCAGAGCCACTGTGCAGCTCTCTTGCTCTTTTTATAAAGTGTGGGATCACCTGCCCCCATCACCCACACCTGGAAAAGAATTGCCTTATTCTAGATTCCAAGGCAAACCCAGGAGGCCAAGGGTGCGTTACCTGGAGCAGGTGTTTCCCTCAAAAGAGCGTGGCCGTCCCTGTGGGAGAATGAGTGGGGGAGGATTCTTCGGGGGAGCGTCCACGGGGATCGAGAAGTTGAGAAGACAGATGAGGAGTCAGGATTGTTAAGATACAGGGAGGAAGACACAGCATTTGTGTGGGAGAAGAAAAGGAGTGGCGACTTAAAGGTTCTGAATGTTCATATTCTAAAAGTGAAATTTAAGGGAAGAAATATGGAAATGGATCTTAAGAGGCAGTTTTGTAGGAGAACAGCTGAGAAGCCCCCAAAGCTCGGACTCTCCTCCAGCCCACTGACACCCTATTTTCTGCCTCCTGATGTCCCTGTTGGAAACTTGCCTTTAAGTTTCACAGCCCTGGAGGGGCTGGCTTCTTGGCAGTCCTTTGTGTGTAGGATGTCAGTGCCCAGGAAAGTGAGATCTAGCCGTTTCGAGGCTTACTGTGCTGTGTGCCCAGAGGAGGTTGGCCAGGGTAGACCCTGAAGAACTGCTAGACCCTAAGAATGGACAAGAAGGAGGAAAGTTGGTCTCTGCTTTCCATCGGAAGGCCAGGAGCATGTAATCTTCCCTCGTCTGAATACAGCCACTGCGGGGCCTGCTGTCTGTGTTGGAATTTGGCTGACATACAGAAATGTCATGGGATCTTTAATGCCCATGGGTGGTCGGGACTGAGTCATTCCAGTTTCATGTGTGAATAATGCCCACATTAAAACAATTAGAGCTACACCTAATCTGAAAAGGAAGAAGGGACCCAAATTCCTGTTGATCAGAGACACTTCCAGTTCATTTGAGAAAACTCTGGTAACTTCCATGAGGGTTTGAAAAACTTTTTCGACGGATTCTATGATTTACTTCATTTTTAAAGAGTTATAATACAAATAAGCATTTGAGCAGTAGAGTTGCTGCAGATACCTCCTTTTGCCTCTTTCGTGGATTTATCTGGTTTTTATTACTTGGGAGGGGAGGGAAGCAGGAGGGTGGGACGGGATGAGTGAGTGTGTCTGTGAGAGAGAGAAAAACACATATTCCTTAAGAGGTTAAGTTGGTTACTATGGGAAAATATATTCCAACATCTAGTTTGAGTTGTGAAATAAAATAATAAGACATTAGAATAATCATGGCTCAAGAACATCACTTCTTGCTAAATTTTAAAAAATGTTGCAGTTGATAGATGTGTATATTTCCAAATTAAAACAAATAATGACTTCCAACATATAAAGCAAGCTCTGTGCTTTTTAAAAAGATCATAAAATGGTATTTGCAACATGTAAATAGGTCTCAGTTACCTACTTCCTCTTTATTGTTGTGACTGTAAGTTGGCTCTGGGAAACACGCTTTCAGACACAAATTTAGGGCCCTTTTCAAGAAACTGGTGTGTGTTATATAACTTTCTGGGGACAGGGGAGCAGAAGTCTGTGCCTCTTCCCATTTCCTTCACGTCTTCCGAAGGATGTAAAACCTGCGGTCATTGCCCGCCTGCCCGCCCCAGTGTCCATCGCAGCCCCCAGGGGCAATTAGTCAAGGAATGAGCAGACCAGAAGGTGACACTGTGTTTCCCAGCCCTATAAATGAGATGAATTCTGGGTGATTGTAGAGTTAGAGTGGGGGGCAGTATATGGCTTTCGCTCCTTCCTTCTTCGTCACTCATTCTTTCAAAATTAAAGGTAACACAAAGACACAGGAATGGGCCAATAGGTGCAGGTGTGGGCTGCATTTTAGCAAACCTGGGAAAGTCATTATCAAGATCACCTGTTCTTGACCAGGTGGCACATGTATGTGGCCGTGTTGGGGGGGCCCCATGGTTGGGGCCCCATGGTTGGGGGCTGTTTAGTCTGACTTGTGACGTGCTGGTAGCCCCTGAAATATTCTGGCATTCTGGGGGCTCTAGCATTCCCTTGCTCTTTATAGAATTAGGGGCCTCAAGATTCTTTTTACTGGACTTTATTTTTTTAAAAAAAGTATGTGTAATTGGCTAGCTAGGGGATGGAATAACTGACAGGGTAAAAATGCACTTGACTCATTGTAGCCAAGCTGGACGTGAGGCTGTGTTGACCATGGGCAAGGCTTGTTAAAAAGGGAGAAGCCAGTCAGCCCCCAGAGGAAAGGCGAGATGGGCAGGCCCCTAACCTGTTTCTATAGCACAGCCATGGCTTTGTGTGTTAACTCCACATTCCGGCTTGTTCCAGCCCCACGGGTTATTTGCATAGCACACAAAGCACAGATTGTACAATGTATACAGGTATCACCGGCCCTGGCAATTGACCATGAATATGAATGGGACCTGTGTGTCCCCGTGGTGAAAGGTTCCCAAACCACCTCTATCCCTGCCTGGACAGGGTTCATACTCACCAGTGGGGCCGCCTAAGACCCATCTGCGTCCTCAGTTCTCAGGTCTATGGATGCATTTATATAGAGGGTAGGAGGAGATGGCATTAAAATCCCACAGGAAAGAAGTGCCCTGAGGAAGGAAACCCAGGAGGTTGGTTTAATAAGAAGAGAAAAAAGGGGGAAGTTGGAGGGAGGCGGGGGATGAATGAGAGAGTGAATGAGAAGGGCTTCTGACAATTAACTAATTCTCCTTGCTCTAACCCATGACAGAATTAATCACACATTAACACACTGACAGCAAAATTAATGTCATATGCAAATTAATACTGCAGGCTTGGCATTCGACAGCCTGTTGGCTTTTTAGGGCTGGTGTCGTCGTTCTACCCACCCAGCCCTGACCCATGTGCCAGCATGGAAACACCCCGCTCTTATTCTACTGAGAGTATATGGGGCCACTTTGTGACTGTAGTGGCATCCCATCTTGTCCCATCTGCTGGCTTGAAACAAACCATTCCAAAACCCATAACCACGTCATGCCATTTTGCGCAGAGGCAGGAATAGAAGCCTGGGTTAGGAAACTGGTCGGCTCTAACACTGTTTTACCACCACCGTGGTTTTACCATCAGCGAGTGACTGTCCTTGTGAGAAAGCAGGGGCTGTTTTCTCGAGATATCCCAAGAAGCAACTGAAGTGTTGCCCCTGAGACCCCATATGAACAGACGGACGGAGCTGGGTTGGGGGAGCAAGGAGTGGCAATGGCATCGCACGGCCAGATCTGAAGTCACTTTGGTTTTACTTACACGCTGCAAAGTGAATTGTTTTATGTGGCTTCCAAGAAGTTTAACCTATGGAAACCAACTCTAAGAAAACGTGAGCCTCTCCTTGTTGTTAATACATAAATAAACAACAAGAAGAAAGAACAGTATGTTTTATAGCATTCTGGCTGCTGCACTTCAGGGCCCAGGGCAAGTATGGGCTAGTCTGTTACAGCCAGTGACTAACTGCTTGCGAATCCGCCGTCTGTGATAATTACCATTTTGACACGTAAGGCGGGAGGAAGAGCATTGGGAACCAGGCCTGATCCCCAGTGTAAAGATGCTGTCCTGCCCGGGAGCCACGTCACGGCAGCGGTAGGAGGAGGCAGTTCAGAGTAGGACAGAAACAGTTGACTGTCGGTGTTGATCGCGAATGAGTATTGGCATTTTCTTAGTGGTGCTGATTTCCTTAGCTTTTTCATTAGCTCCCACTTCATCTGCTACCAAGGAGAGAGGCTTGAGATTGATGAGGTCACGACAGAGATCTGGGCAGCAACGTTGTCGGCTGTCGAATGGTCTGAATTCCTGGGTGCTCCTGGTGTTTTCTGTACATCGCGTGTATAGAAACAGACTTGGGGACTGAGCGCCTGGCCTAAGTCAGGGCCACAGAAATTGGGACACTGGGAAGTCATTAACCTAAAACTGATTTGACAAATAAAGTGAGAAGTTTGAATGCATCAAGTATAGAAGGCATATATATTCGTATCTTCTATCCTTGTTATAGATAGATGCCAACTACGTAAATGTGTACAGCATATACATAGATACACATATGCCTGTAATACACACACACACGTGTACATATGAGGATGTATATTTGGTGTAATTTTTATGCATATGATAATGCCTTAGTTACTATGCATTTCTTTAGTCCTTACAGCAGCTTTACCATGTATGGATTTAGCGTCCTGCGTAAGGAGCCTGGTGTGGATAGTGTGGGATGCAGGATGGAGGGTTCTGCTCTGTCCCCAGCTATGACAGGTGTCAGCCCCAGACCTGGACAGGTACCTTGATGTCATCTGTAAAATGAAGGTGTGTGCCTCCCAGAGTTGTTAGGATTGGATATCCTGATGGAAGGAAAGGAGTTCTAAAACCTATACAGCATGTAGCAATCTGAAACAGATGTCTTAACCGTTAATATGTGATCACATAAGACAGTTTTATAAGAAGAAAGCCAGGTGCCAGGAGAGCACATGGAGTGTTAGTTCGCTCTTTGAGGCCCTGGATGTGTCTGGCCACACCAAGGCTTACTTGGCACTCATTTTCACTCCAGTCCCTGGCTTGAGGGTGGCAAACAGGTGGATCCCCTCCTGTGGCTCTGAGGCCAGCCTTGATGATGGCCCTTTCCTGTCTGAGCCATAGGTAAGGATGAGTCCTCATCCCAGTTGCCACGCCTCCTGCTTGGCATTCAGCAGCATAGTGGGTTGAGTAGGATGAAGAATGAAATGAACTTAGGCTGATCTTCAAGGACGAAGTGACAGTGGCCAAAGGGAAGGTCATTTGTCAGGGACAGGTGGGCCCCACAGTCCTAATGGGGTAGTTGGGAGAGGATGGGGAGCCAAAGCCCATTTAGCAAAAGTTTATGCCAGATCAGCACAGGCAGGTCGAGGTAACTACAGAGAGAAGGAGCTGTGGGCAGAGAGAACAGTCAGGGAAGAGTGCTTTGGGAGTCACTGCCCGTGATGACAGTTCCCAGAGACACAGTCAGGAGTGCACTTTTTGGTTACGGCGCCCCTGAAATGTGGAAATGTTGTCTGCTGTTTGTACGACTCAGCGGCAAGGTGCAGGTCTGGAGGTGTGTCTGCGAATGCCGCAGGGCTGAGCAGAAGGAAGTGAGACCACCTCCGACACTGGTGTCCCCAAAGGCTTTTCTCTGAAACTCGATTTTGGAGCTGGCTGGCACGGGCGCCTGTGTGCCTCCATGTCCGGCTGGGAGGCAGGCCTGCTTTTGTTTTGCATCCGTGCGTGTGGCCATTTTCATTTTCCCCGGACGGCCTTGCCTGGGATGCTGCCTGCTGCCTGGGAGGGTTGCTAGGAAACCAACCGGCAGAGGCCTCGCTCCTCCTTGCTCAGGACAAGGCCCCAGCCAGCTTCCTGAGCCTGAAACCAGCGTGCGTCATGCTGGGAACCAAGCCACGTGCACGCCCCACCCTTGCTCTTTGCCTGTCCTTTCCCTCAAGACCCCGTGACCCCCTGCCGCACATGCAGTGGCCATTGGCTGCATAGAAGCGTTCATGGGAAGCCAGGACATGTCAGCTGTCTCTGTCATGCCTCTCGTGTTACTATTAAGATGCCTTTATCAGAGAATGAGGGTAGCCCAAAATCCAAATGAAGATGAGAGTCCCTCTAGTTTTTTCCCAGGCTCACTCTTGGATCACACCTGAGAAGACCAAGTCCTCGTTCAGTTCTCTGTCCCTCTGCCTTTACCCGTGCCATCTCCGAGTGCCACCCGGTGCATCTCCTGCTTCCTGAGCCATCAGTGTCTTATGCCTTTTGAAGAAGAGGAAAGCTGGTGCAGTTTTGGCAATGCAGTCACATTTCCTTGAAGAACTTGTCCAAGTTCCCAGAAGCTGCATCTCCTAGAAGCTTCACTGCTAAGGTCACCCCGTTACATTCAGCTCTCTAAGCACGACGCAGGGTAGGCGGGAGAGGGAGAGAGGAGTGTCTGTAATTCACAGTTGCACTCCATAGTTAAGAGGCAAAAAAAACACCTGGATGTTCTGCAAGGACATTTTTTGGTTGGATTTACTTGGAAACCTAAGAAAGTTGTCATCTTCTACTTGAGGAAGCTGCTTTGCAGGCTACACACAGACAGGCGGTTTTTCCTCTAAAGGTTTATTTTAAGTTGATCATATTCTTAATCATAAGGGAATCCAGGGGCTCATGTACCCTCTTGGTGACTGCATGGATTTAATTTTTCTGCCGATGGCTATCAAATCGTCAGGTGGGCTTGTTCTCTGATGAGGCCCTGTGACTTCCGACATGCGTGAGATACTGTTCCGCTAAGTGTGTATTTTTTAGTTGAAAGATGGCCTCAGCATAGTATTAAAATGTTACATATGTAGATTATTCCATTTGTGTAAAACTTTGGCATAGTCTATATATACATTAGAGATGCCAAGATGGATAATGGTCAGAAATGTTCATATTTGTGATTTATGTGTTTTCGTTCCTTCATTTGTTGCTTTTTTAAAAAAAAAAAACAGATACCATTTCTTAAAAACTATTAAAGATACCACCTGACCGAAGGAGTCCCACAACTGGCTGTGTATCAGAATTAGCGGGTGAACCTTTTAAGTACAGATTCTGGGGTTCTACCTGAGAGATTGATCCTGTGAGCCTGGATTGGGGAAATACATAGAATCTGTGTTTTTATCAACCTCCTGATGCACCTGCCCCTTGAAGGGCATTAAGGAAATACTGAAGCCAATGAAGGAATATCTTATGGAAATTCCTCTAAACAGGAGTCATCAGGTTTCTCTGAAAGTTTCCACTTCTTTACACAAACTAGCCCAGGGGCACCTTTAATCGTTAGAAAGTCCTTGCTTTATGTTGGGACTTTGTCTGCTTTCTTACATACCATGGGTAGGGACGATTCTGTCCTGTTCCTCTTCCGTAAGAGTCATCTTCCTCGCAATGTGATTATCTTGCAGTGTTTAAATGAAACTGTACTTTTTCACTGACTTTTTAAAACTCCGCAGTATGTTATTTTTTTTGGATGTCACTAAATATTTTTCTCCAACATAATTTTTAATAGCTATGTAGTGCACCATTGTATGAAGGTGCCATAAATTCCTTACATCACTGCCCCTCCCCTTTCTGTCCTTTGTCCCTATGTATGTCCCCTCTAGATTCTGCTAAATGCCCGTCTCTACCATTTGTAACTCTTCTTCGCATGCAGTGGTTTGCAAACTCCTTACCATCCCTATCCCCTGCCTGTGACATGTTCGCTTGTTGACATGTCCCCTGGGTGATGGTGCTCCTACGGGACATGGTCCTCTTGGTGAGGCCCCGCTGGTCTTGATCACAGGGCCTCGATCCCCTTCCTTATATAGATACCAAGTTATTAACTTTCTAGTCTTTTATTAAGCAGCCATATCAAACCCTTGGCTCCTGTGGCACTTGTGGTCCCCTGAAACGATCAGGGTTTTGTTATTGCTTTTGTGTTCATGGAAGTGACAATTAAACCAGGCCTCCCTGTGCCCTAAACCCGAGGAGGGGACTTGACATTTATTGCTCATTCATTCACTGGGTTAGCTGGCTGCCTTCCCAAATTTATAATATCTGGAAATGGGACAGTAAAGCAATCATCGATTCATATATACACACACACACACACACACACACACACACACACACACACACATATATATAATACATTTATTTTTATTTGTTATTTTTGAGTTCAGAAGTGCTTCATGTTTATTATAAAAAGTCTTTTGGAAATGCAGAGAAACATAAAAAGAAAATCCCTAATCTCACCACCCAAAGATGGTTTTAATGTTAAATGTTTTTGATATATGGCATTTTAGCCTTTTCTGTACAGATGTGATATTAGTATTGTTTAGAATCGAAATGATCCTGTGTATTTTATAACTGGCGTTTTTAAACCTTTACCACGTGTGACCTTTTTTTGGATGTCACTGAACATTTCTACAGCATGATTTTTGACAGCTGCATAGTGCACCGCTGTATAATGGCACCGTGATTTATTTACTTACCCTCCCCCTTGGCAGTCAGCTTGTTTCCAGTTTTGTACTATTATAAACAAAACTTTAATAAATACATGATATAAACAGACTCGCTGAACGAGCTCTTTCTGTACCAAAGATGTTAAACGTGTACGGGCTCCAGGTCATGGCCCCTCCCATAGTCCAGCATCTTCTTTTGCTGTTTATCATATATTTTGCAATGCCAAAGTTTAAAATTTTTATACGGTGAAGGTGAAACCTTTGTATTTTTGTTTCCTTCCCCTTTGTTAAGCTTAGAAATGCCTTTCCCCTGCCAAGAGCATCTTCGCTATCTTCCCTTTTAGTTCTTTCATGGTTTCGTGTTTTGACACTTAGCTCCATAATCCATCTGGAGTTTATTTTGGTGTATGTTGGGAGGCAAGGATCCCTCTGTGTTTACTTTTCCTCAATTAATTATCTGTCGCAGCCCTGTTTGTGACGCAATCCACCCATCTTTTCCTATAATGCTTCAAAATGCCACCATGTCACACAGTAAACTCTCATTGGGGTCTGTCTCTAGATTTTTCTCTTGTTTCATTAATTTGCCTTGACTTGGGCCTGTCTGTACAGAACTGCCTTAATTATTTTAGTTTTGTACTGCCTGGTATTACAGTTATAATAATTCTCATCAGTCATCTTTCAAAAATGATTATGTCACCTGTTTATTCCTCTGTATGACTTTTAGACTAACTTTGTTGGGTTGATGGACATGGTTTCTGTCTCTATTCCGATCTTGTTAGAAATGCTGGATAGGAGAGGTCCAACTAGATCATTATATTTACTGTAGGCGTTTTCTTCCACGTGGACTTTGATTCACCGTCAGCATTCTTTGGGCCAACATTCCTAAGTACAAAGACACTTCGCCATCGTATAATCAGATCTCTCTGTTTCTAGATTGTTCACAGAGATATGAGAGACAAAAGTGAAATGTCATTAACATTTAATAGTCCCCTGATCTGCCAGTTCAGTGTTAGTAACAGCAGTAGTCACCTTATTTGGGGGAAAAGAGCAGGAGATGAACGAGTTACGGGAAAAAAGGAAGTTGGTCTCTTGTTCTGTACTTGGTGAACTTTTATTTCATTCTAGTGATTCACTGCTCTCTTTTCAAAGTGGTTACAAACATCTGCTTAATGATTTTAGATTTTTGCCACATTCAGTATTCCAGTTCATCATTTCAAGCTTCTGATGCCATTAAAAAATCAGAAAATGGCCGGGCGCGGTGGCTCACGCCTGTAATCCTAGCCCTCTGGGAGGCCGAGGCAGGTGGATCGCTTGAGGTCAGGAGTTCGAGACCAGCCTGAGCGAGACCTCGTCTCTACTAAAAATAGAAATAAAAATTATCTGGCTAACTAAAAGTATATATAGAAAAAATTAGCCGGGCATGGTGGCGCATGCCTGTAGTCCCAGCTACTCGGGAGGCTGAGGCAGGAGGATCGCTTGAGCCCAGGAGTTTGAGGTTGCTGTGAGCTAGGGTGACGCCACGGGACTCACTCTAGCCCGGGCAACAAAGTGAGACTCTGTCTCAAAAAAAAAAAAAAGTCAGAAAATGTGCCTGTCTTCCATGCTATTTTGTTTTTTCTGGCTGAGGCGATACACTGAAATATGCGGAAAAGAATACATTGAAATGTTAAATGGTTACCTCTGTTAATTCTTAGAACAGGCCTTAAAACTGTGCCCCGCACACAGTAAGCACTCAAATATTAACCTATCGATAACACTCCTGTGCATTTTATAAAGTGATTATATATGCTTTTAAAATTCGCATTGAGATTCCATCTTGAGAGGAGGCCTTTCTGTTTTTCTCTTGAGTTCTAGGTGGGTGGACGCCTCTGAGCAGAGGCCCACCGTGCTGGTCCAGGACACGTACGCTGAGAGCCTTCTGTTTCTTGTGTTCTGTGATTCTAGATGTTTACGGAAAATCTGCTCTCTACCCACTTGTGGGATGGGATCAATGTGGTGTCAGACAGTTTCTATGATGTGGTTCTTTATCAGTGTCATTTTAAACGCAAATTTTTGCAGTGGAAACAATTGGAGACCAAAGCAAGGCGGTGTTAAATGGAGGAGAAAATAAATGCCAAATATTTGGAGAGGGCAGGGTGGGGCGGGCATCGAGGAAAGGGGCGTTTGTTCCTTCCTGCTCACTCCTTCCTCATCTCTTCTCTGTGGCGGAGGATGCTGGTGAAGATCAGTGCCGGGATTTTGAATAACACAGGCTACTTGGGCGAATGCGGCAGTTCTCACCCAAACATTCCTCATTGCTTTCTTGTTTTTCTAGAAGCAGCTTATTTCCTTGTTTTTCTTTCTTTCTTTCTTTCTTTTTTTTTGACGTCAGAACATCAGACATTTAACAGCTGGGATTAAACAAGCCCCTGTCTAGATATTTCCAGGTTGTAGATCTGGGGCATCAGGGGCCAAGTTTCTCCCCTCTGTCTGGTCATTGATGTCTGTTTTATTATTGCGCCTGCCACAGGGAACCCTCAGAATAGTAGGAAGAGTAAATATCATTGGTGGAGACAGTTCCAGGTTTGTGTGTGTGGCAGAGGGGGATGAGACACGGGCCGTGGACTGTGAGCAGCTGGCGTGTCTGTTCGTGAGGAGTGCCTTGCCCGGCTCAGGTGTCCCGTGTCTCTCGCCACATGACAGAGATGGGGGAGGACTGTCTTCCATTGAAAAATTCCCAGAGCATCTTAGTTTTGTTGGGGCTCCTTAGCATTGACACTCAGAATGCCACTTTTTTTGGGAATGCCACAGTGCTGCTCTATTTTGACTGCCCCGAAATTTCGGAATTGTATATCAAGAAGCCAGGAAAACAGGCAGGTCTGTACACAGCAAAGTCTCTAGAGCTGGGTGTCCTGTGTGCAAATCCTACCTCTGTCCCTTCATAGCTGCGTTACCGTGAGCAAGCGATTTAACCTCTGGGTGCCACGTTTCCCCAGCGGTGATTTGGAGTGGATTGTTGTAATGCTGTGCCGTCTGCTGCCATCAGACTGCTTGAGGATTAAATGAGTTAATATGTTAATATGTGAGAGTTCTGTGGCTCTAGGCATTTCTTCATTTCCATTGTTGAGAACCCAACTGTGCAAAACAAAGACAACAAACTCTGTGACTTTCTGGATAAATGTTTCTGTTAATATTATGATACAATTGTTTGTATAAAGAGGTTACCACCTCTTTTTAAAGATATTTTTATTTTATTTAACAACATAATAACCAGAAGTCAGAGCTTTATTCTCCCCGCCCTTGAGTGTGGGCTAGACTTAGTGACTCACTTTTTAATGAATAAAGTGTGGAAAGGGAAAAATAGTACTTTGCCGGTAGAGAAACTTTGCAGAAGTGCCTTAACTAAGTGATCAAGGTCAACATCACCAGTGCTAAGTCATGTCACCGTCATGTGGCCACTGACATGATAAGATGAGAAGGGTACTTCCCCTCATTGGTGTTCTCTCCAAAAATCCACAACTTCAGTCTCATTGTGAGAACACATCAGGCAAACCCACACTGAGGGGTGCTCTGTAAACACCCGGCCAGCCGTCTTCAGAAGGGTCCAGGTCTAGACGGAGGAACGGTCGCAGATTGGAAGGGACAAAGGAGAGGACACCTCGGTGCTATGTGGGGTCCTGGTTTGGATCCTGGGCCAGAAGACAAACGTGTGGGAAAACAGGTGACAGCCGGGTAAAGTCTGTAGTCTACGAAAGCTTGTAGTCTTGTACCCATGCTGATTGCTTAGTTTTGACCATGTCCCAGATATTGAGATGTTAGCATTGAGGAAGCTGTGTAAAGGGCATTTGGGATCTCTGTGCTGTCCTCGCAGCTCTTCTGTAAATGTAAAATTATTTCAAACTAAAAAGTTAAAAAAAAAATCCATAATGCATGCTTGTTTTAAAAACGCTTAATCAGAAGAACAGGAAGTAAAAAGTGGAAGCCCCTTCCCTGTTGCCATTCTCTCCGGTCACACCTCCCAGAGACAGCAACTAAGTGTTGGTGTTCCTCCCAGACCACTAAGTACATGTAAACATTTTTAGTAAATGTCTTAAAATGCCCCCTTTTTTTTTCACTCCCGTTCTGATTATACGCCTTAGAAGTTTCAAACCTTTCAGCCTTAGTACATTTTCCAAATAAATTTCTTTTTGGGACATAGTTTGGCTCTTCCAAGGGACTTATTTTAAGTGGTGTTTGTTTAGCCAGGGCTTAATTTTATTTTCCACTCATACCTCTAACCCATCCAGGTCCCATTTATATTGCCACTGCCCTTGCCAGTCTTTCTAAAGCCTCCCAAATTAGCATCATCTGAGAATTTAATTAACTTGCTGTTTACTAACCCTCTCCTTTCAAGATAATTAATGAGGATGTTAAGTGACACTGGGCCTGACATTGCTCCCAGCGGCACCTGAGCAGGCACCGACCTGCACGGAGCCTGGCAGGGTCGAGATCTTCCCTTTCTCTGCCCTTCAGCCAGCAGACGCGGCCACCCCGGGCACGGGCAGCCGTGGCAAATGTTTACGGACATCACGTCTTCCTGCCTCGCTTTTTATCCACTCGATTTCTGCTTTGTTAATTAAAAAGCCTCATCTTACTTAGAATGGAATGCTTATTTTTTATGTTATTCCCTAGACAGAGGTGACGTTACTGGGCTTGAAATTAAACTAGCTGAGAGAGTCCGGTGTTACAATTCCCTTTTGTTTCTAAAGTGGCAGCGTAGTGTCCCCTGCATTCCCCCTGCCCCCCTGCCTGCCCCCAGCTTTCTTCTTTATCCAGGTTACCAGACGTTATCATTGATCTAGAATTCAGTGCTGTCTACTAGAACTTTCTGTGCTGATAGAAACCACAGAAAGCGGTTGTCCACATGGTAGCCACCAGTCCCACGTGGCTATGGAGCACTTGAAATGTGGCTAGTGCGATGGGGGCGGGGGAGGGGGGTGGCGGCTGGACTTTTAGTTTTATTTAAAGTCATTTAAATAGTCACATGTGGCTCATGGCTGCTGTACTGGCCAACCGCTGTTCATGATCTCCTTTGTCTGCCTTGGGTGGTCATGGCAGGTCTGAAGCCCCCTAGCAGTTTCCATACCTTCCCCGGCACTGTCTCCTCTGACGGAGAAGGTGAACTGGTTTCTCCATTGCGTGCAGCAAGCTATAATTAGGAAGGTAAGTTTTCTGAAGGAAAAAGATGTTACTTTCTAAATCCAAATGTAAATGACTTGGATTATCCGTGTCACTGAGCGCTTCATTCATGCAGATAATTGAGAATTGACAGTGTCCTTTTCCCTCAATTACTTCCTGATCGTTCCATGTGTTACAATGGGGGAAACATGGAGCTGTTTTTAAATAGCTATGCTAATATCCTCATTAATTTTACCTTTTTTACCAATTAACAAATACTAACTCCTGTGGCAGAATGAAGTTGAAGCCACATACTCCCTTACTGGCAGAGCTTAGCTTTTCGCCTTCTGTTTGCCAGTGTGTGACTCAAGCAGAAGCATGATGCTTTTCAGGGGGACCTTAATGCTGGATTGTTCCCGGGGTGGCATGGCATGGTGTGACAAAAGCTGGACCAGGACTGCACCTCGAGTTGACTTCCATGACCGCCACCTGCAAGCCACGTTCTCTTTTCTGTACGGTGCAATCCAGGGGTTGCAAACCCACATGCCTGCAAGGCCACATGGGTACCACAATACGTGACTGGTGCTGGGCTGGAGGCCGCCTGCCTCATCTTGTCTAGATAATTGTTGACATGAGGGAATGTGGAGCCCGTACAGCCAGATATTCCTTTTTTTATTTTTAAAGAGGCAGGAAATTGTAATTGCATGGGAAATTGGCAGATTTTTAAATGTTCATCATTAATTAAGAATTTTTAAAAACTCCCCCGGGTTATACAACTGGAACCTACTGGCTTCCCTGCCACCGCTAATTTGCTGTCTCTGGATTGACTCTCTCCTCTGTCCATTAAACAGTGAAGAAAATCACACCCCTCCCCCCTACTCCACCCTCCACCCACTGCATGATGTCACACGGTGATTGTGAGAATCAGTTGAACTGTTTAACAGCCAAACCTTTTGAAATCCATACGGGACTATATATATGAAAGATGGTGTTATTGAGAAATTAAATATTTTATTTTCCTAAATCCAGACTTTCTGACCACTCATTCTTGGATGTCAGGATCATTCCCAGCATTCTGCCTTTAAGAGAAACTTAGGAAGTAAGAGCATGGTGTGTCGGGAGATATGCAGGGATGATAGTGACCTAATTTGTCACCTTCTCATTGCTTTTGCTTCCTGGCTATTGAAAATGGGATTGTTTTCAGCTACTAGAAGGCAAAGAATAGAAGGTCGCATTTTTTTTGTTGTTAGTAATTCCACCATTAGGTTAGTTAACAAGTAGAATCAATTGCAGATGTTGTTAACCTCTGAATGAATGTATTGCCTTAACTCTTATTCACATGGCATTACTTACCCTGGTTATAGAACGAGATGCAGAACTTGAGAACCAGTGCCATGTAACTGAGCACAGTTAGGGGAAAGTTCTTATGTTTGAAAGCATGAGAACAAGGGGTGAACTTTAATTGTTCTTAGGTTATTTCACAATTCACAATTAAATGGTTCTTGAATACGTGTTGATCTTCAGTTTGGAACAGCTTATTTTTATATGAAGTTTGCAAGCCTGGCTAACACTGAGTTTTGACAGTTGTAAGAGAGATACTTTGCTTGACAAAGTGTGTGTATGTGAGAGACTCTGTGTGTGAATGAGAGCGTGTGTTTTCTCCCCTCTTCATTGAGAGCAGGCAGGTGATACTCTGCATGGTTGTAAATAAAGTTTTATTGGAACAGAGCCACACCTGTTCTTTTCCATATCCATTACTGCTTTAGTGCTGTGATGGCAGTGTTGAGTAATAGTGACAGAGATGGTATGGCCCTCAAAGCCTATGATATTTACTGTCTGAATATTTACAAAAATAGTTTGCTGACCACTGGTCTAAATGATAGAAATGTGTCTTCTAAGAGGCTGTATTTTTAGGAATTCTGGGGAAAATTGTGGGCTAAGAAGACATTATTCTAGCCAAACCATTCTTAAAAATACAACTGTCGTCAGCTCGGTTGGCTCTGGCTTATTTCTGTGATCTTAAGAATTTGCTTATTAGATGTTGAATGCGATGACCCTGGTTTCATGGTAACTAAACCCACATCAGCTTCTTGCTAATGTACTGCTAGTCATTTTATTCAGTAGACCGAGTCGCTTTCAACGTTTCTATGGGAAGGACACTGCTCATTAGTGGATGTGTTCAGCCTTCAGTTTAGCTAAAATCTGAATGCTTTCTCAACCTGAAACAGTGGGTATTATTCTAAATGTTAAGTAATATAGCTCTCTACAAAGACAAAGTGCTTCCCAGTCATTACGAGCAATGCTCCATCATCATTCCTCATGATAATGCCATGAAATAGGTTCTTAGTGTTGCCATCCAGATTTTAGCACTGAAGCAGGGATGGAAGAGTAACTTGCTGAAGGTCACGTAATAACAAAGCCCGGTGGCAATTTGTGTCATCTCATGAGTCATGTTGGCGCTGGGGAATGCAGCTGGCACCAGCGGGACGTACACCCAGAGGCAAGCCAGTCCTCCTAACAGGTTCTTCCCCAGAAAAACGCGATGATTTCATTAGCGAGGTAAGTGAACGGGCAATCAAGTAATTAATTCGTCTTTGTGCAGTCAGTCCTAGCACCCCGATGAAATCAGGTGGCGGGGGAGGCTTTCTGAGTCTTGAAGTTCCCTTTTCAACCCATTCTCACCACCTGAACAACTATTTGCTTTTAATTTTGCTTTCCCAATTGTGAAGTGCATTCATATTGATCTCCTCATGCAAGCTTCCCGGCCCCCCTGTCTCGTGGTGGTGGTGTTCCTCCTTCTCCAGCTCAGGAGACAGCTTGGTGGCAGAGTCCCCCCCCCTCTGCATGGCTCCTTGGTCCCCTTCCCGGGTTCTTGCTGCAGGATGACCTGGCTCCTGTATGTCAAGCGCCAGGTAGGGCACACCGTTCCTGCCTTCAGGAACCTTCCAGTCTCATTGGGGAGTATGCCACATATACAAAGCCACTAGCTGGTATGCAGGATGGCAGTGCCAAAAGACATGCTGAGAGCTCAGCACCTGGCATTTGGAGGAGAAGGGATGGGAGGTGGGGTGCTTAGAATGGAAGGTAGAATTTGGAGGTGCTGGACTGAGAGTGTGCATGGGAGGGCAAGGCGTGAACCAGCACACGTGCATGTGCACACACCCCCACACCCCCAAATAAAGGTGGGACAGAGTCAGTAGAGCTGGCTGGAGACAAGGGTGGTGTAGGGTACAAGTGGGTGATGAGACCCTATAGCAGAGAACCTTTCTTATGTGCAGAGAATAATGATGATGATTTTTAGAGAAGATTAACAACTTCTCTCATTTTTGCGAGACTAAAGTGCAAGGAAATGAGAAGCAGGAAGATAGATAGACAAACAGGGCATGAGGAACCAGAGCTGGAAGAAAGACCACTGTGAAAATACAGGTGCTGCCGGAAACTGGGAGTGGCATTGCTTCCTCTGGCCTTATGTCATTATATAGTAATCTAGAAAGGTCATTGAAAGATTTAAGACTTAAGTGTTTAAAATACCTATTAATAAAAAGCATCCACAGACCCTATCTATACTCGCAGAGGAGGCTGTTGGATTTGAGATTACAAAAAGGCATCAGCTGCCGATTGGTGTGATGATGAGCCATTGGCTGTATCTTCGCACTGTAGCACCAGGAAGAAGTACAGCCAGGTTTGTGTCCCACGTCACCATGCACCTGTCACATAGGTAGTGTAGCCATGCATAACATGTGCCACAGCATCCTAATGCCTCACAGCTGGCAGGACCTGAGCAGTCCTCTCTCTGGTCCTTCCTTCCTTCCTCTGACCTCCTGTGCTTTTCCCCAATCCCCATCATTTCGCTCAAATAAATTTTTCACAGGTGCTCATTTTTAGATGCAATTTTTTGAAATGTGAATTTACTGCAGAAGATGCCTCATGGTTCTCCAGTAGGTTTTGCAAATCATCGTCTGTCCAAATGTAATTGGTGGTGTATCACACCCCTCCCTGGCAGGTCTCCTCCCGTAACTTCTTCCTGTCTCCTCACTGTTGAGTGGGTCTGCTAGAACAGGAACTTCTTCACTGCAAAGAGAAGATGTTTTGGTCAGTGTGGGCTAGCTGATGAAAAACTTACCTGTATTTCACCACTTGAAAATAAGTTTTAAAAAATTTCACTGACTGGCCTCATAGCCTCATTCCATTGGGAGCTTGAGAGCTTAACCGAGAGGTGGCATCTTTGGACCAGGTTGCTTGGACGTTCTTGGGAAGGGATCTCTTGTAATGCGGGCTGGCCAGCTAGTCAGAAGGCTGGGGACCCCAGAGTTTGGGCATCAGCTGGAAAGGAAAAGAGGCACAGCTGAACATTCAACTTCTGAGCCAATGGGGAGAGGGTCCCTTCCCCATGAGTTCTAGAATTTGAAAATAGATGAAGGTGAGTGACTTAGCCAGATGGACATTTTCTAGGAAATAAGAATTGGGGACCCAGGGCCAGGGATGGTGGCTCACACCTGTAATCCCAGCACTGTGGGAGGCCAAGATGGGAGGGTCACTTGAGGCCAGAAGTTCAAGATCAGCCTGAACAAGAGCAAGACCCTGTCTCTGTAAAAAAAAAATAGAAAAATTAGCTGGGCGTGGTGGTGTGCATTTGTAGTCCTTGCTACTTGAGACACTAAGACAGGAGGACCTCTTGAGCCCAGGAGTTTGAAGCTGCAGTGAGCTATGATGATGCCACTGCCTGGGGGACAGAGCAAGACCCTGTCTCAAAAAAAAAAAGGAGGAGGATGCAGACAACAGCAGTTCTCAGCAGTAGTCAGATAGGAGGACAGGAAATTAGGGAAGAAAATAAAATTATAGATGTGTATGTAAAAACAAAAGAAGAAGATGATGATATCCTCATTCTGGCTCATCAAAGCTGGAAACGTCACACTGTTCATCCTTGTGTTCCAGGAAAACCCACTTGGCCACCTTCATTCATGTGTATGAGCACCTTCACACCACTCTCTCGGCTTCAGTACACATTTTAGGTTTAGAACTAGAATATGGACTCAGTTATTTTTATCTATAAAGGTATATGTGGTGGACACTGGCAGCCACACAGAGCTTTGACAGCTTAAGTTACTCCCCCTGAGAGACATCTGTGGAGCCTGCTCCCTCTCCCTGTCTTTGCTGATTTTTCTCAGTGTTCTAGATGTTTCTCAGTATATCCGAGTCTTGCACCTATTTGCCAGTCTAATAGTAAAAGAACTGGTGATATTAGACCTGTGTTGATAACATAGATATGTAGGGAAGAAGGAGGGATAGAATGAAGATGACCAACGAAGTTGTCCTCTGACTGAGGGACATTTTGGCTGATTTGGAGCAGGAGAGGGGAAGCCCTTTTGTGATCCACACACTAAAAAAATGAAGTCACTAAGTACAGCCATTTATAGTAATTGTCTCCTGTCATTAAATCTTATTTAAACAAGCAGTAAATATTAGCTAACATATTTATTCTCTTCAGTCCCCGACCTCCCATCTCAGTCATCAAGGAGTGGACAGCCCCGTGCAGAAGTCAAGCACAGCACAAAAGAACGATTCATGGTGGGCGCTGGTAGGGACCACCTAGTGCGTTTCGGCTTGGGTAGGAGTTGTTTGGGAGCGTTTCCCAGCAGGAAAAGGCGCTGAGAACAGAAAGAGTCAGTGGGTAAGTTGGGAACTGCCACGAGTCTCAGCTCCTGTGGGGGGTGCAGTGCAGTAGGGGATTGGAATCAAAGATGAGGGAACTCAATGTGGACTAGATTTTGTAGGTCTTGAATGGCAAGCTACAGAGTGATGATGGAGCATTAGAGGACTTTCCTCATTTGTTCTGATTTTTAGCCAGCAATTTTTAAGTACCCGTTCTATGGAGCAGGAGCTGGGATGAGAACTTGAGAACTGAGGATCGGAAGACATGACCTGGTCCCAGCTTGTGAGATGCTGTTGGCGGTGTGGCAGGGGCGCGAGGGTGGTTTGCAACACGGTGTGATCAGTGCGGCATAGAAGCTGCTTCCAGCAGGCCAGGGGCCCAGAGGCGGGCGGGGCTGAGCCTGGGAGTGGGAAGGCTTTGGAGAAGGAGCAGCTAGCGTGCTGGGCCTTTGCATAGTGGAGGAATCTGATCTTCTTGTCTATGTATTTTCTTTTAGTCTGTTGATCACTGCGCCGCCCCCCCCCCCCCCCGCCCAACCTTTAAAAAGACCCAGTTATTCTCATTTTACTTCAGTCACAGTGAGACTGTTAACTTCTGAAATTCAGTAGTGTGATCCAGTGTGTGATCTTTTCCAACTAATAAAATGGAGTTTTCACACGGGCCTCTGTGTTCTTTGGGTTTTATTAACTGCCAGAGGCCTTGTATTCTGGAGCCGATGGGTGGTGGGCTAGAATAAACAGTCACCGCTCTGAGCCAAACCACAGTGAAAATACAGTTTTCTAGATATATCTTGAGCATTGGACTCTTTCTGATCCAGAAAGGACTAGTTGGCCAACTCTCGGTGACAAACTAGAGGGTCACTCCTGCAAGAAGCCTGCCTTGTCTAACTCACCCTGTGAGACAGTGGTGACCAAACAAGCCTGCATCAGAATCACCTGGAGGGCTTTTTGAAACCCAGATTTCTGGGCTCCATCCTCGAGTTTGTATAGATCTGCACGGGGCGCCAAGGTGTGCATGTCACCATGCTGTTTGTCCAGAGGCCCTGCTTTGAGAACCCCTGCTCCCCATCTGGGAGTGGAACTGCTGGATTCTCGGTGGGACCTTCCTTGAGCGTGGCCCTTTCTCAAGGACTTCCACGGTGGGCACCTTTCCCAGCCTACCACAGCAGGCACAGACGGGAAGGCGCACTGTGACCTCGGAGGAAGGGGGGGTGGCTCTGCAGACCCTTGTGAGAAGTCCGATTTCTGCAGTGCCCGTGCAGGCGCTGGGCCATGTGCAGTGCGTGTTCAAGACTCTTGACTTCCCGCCTCTTCATCAGTGAGGGAGCAGCTGTTCTCAGGACCAAGACTTGGTCTCAGAAACTCGGGCAGCTTCGTCAAGGTGGCAGTTCATTCTTGTCCATCTTCAGTCCCTGGCCAGCCTGTGTGGCTGTTGGACTCCAGCTTCAGCTTTGTCCTCCTGTCCTGCTGGAGAGCCCCTTCTGCTGCCCTGTGATCTGGAAATGGCATCGAGGAAATGAGGGTGCTCCCGTTTGGGGACAGCTCGGGGAGGTCAGCAGACACCCAGAGATCCTCTCACTCAAGGGGTGCTGTTGGATGATTAATGGACGTCGTCCACTCTGCAGGACAATTAAGGGAAGCAGGAGAAGGAGGGAAAAGTCTTCAGTTAGACCTAATTTGGCACCATATTGTTTTCTGTTAATCTATTTTGTTTTCTGTCCGTCTGTCCCAAGGGACGGGTGCCTTGCTGCTTGCTGAAGCATGCATAACTAATGTCCTCATTAAGGGCTGATCTGTTTATCAGGGCCATGCAAGGAAGCCAGCCTGCCAAACCTAGGCGCAAGCTGGGGGCTGTTACCTCCCTCTGGGCCTTAGCCCCACCTCATTAAGCTGGTCCGGGCTATTGATTGGGAGCCTGTGTTTGGAAGAGTCTTACTTACTCCATGCATTATCTTGACAGATTGATCAGACCTGATTGAGAACCTCTTAAAGGAACGAACAGCTGTAATGGGAAAGTTGGACTCTGTCATCCGTTAGGATGATTCTGGGAGCAAGAAGAACAAGGCTGACATCTTGGAGCAATTGTATTTACAATTAACATGGTTGGAAACGATTGCCTCTATTGATCCCCCTTCCTGCAATTACAGCCCCATTGTTTACATTCCAGCACTTCAGTTATAAAAAGGAAATTCAATAATTATTGCATTATTTAAAGTTAAAGTGCCACAGAGTTTGCTGGCTGCGCTTGCTGGTTGATTTAACGTTCAGTAAAATCCATGCTGAGCCCTCCATCTTGAGGCCGAACAATATCGGCTTTTAATGAGACTTAAAAAGGGAGGGAAGGAGAGCAAAAGCCAGTGCATGGGGCGTTTGTCTGGGTTATTTATGGGGGAACCGAAAAGCAGAGCAGAGAAAGTAGCCGTGTCATCGTTCGCAAAACTGTGTCCCCCTGGCCACGTGGCTGTCCGCTCCGCACACGGCCGTCTCCTGGTCTCTGGACGCAGACTCAGCTCTGCTTCCTCGAAGAGGCAGTTTTCTCTTTTCACTCCCTTGGTCCCTTCTTCCCCTCCCACGAGTGTAACTGTCTCTTCCAACCCTCAGCAAAACACATGGCATTTAAGGAGAAAGGGTGAAATGTCTGCAGCAGCCCAAAGGTTCGAGGCCAGAGGCATTTGTTTAGAGGGAATTTTTCTGCCCTGGTCTGTCACTTTCCCATTTTCCATTTTAAGGGAAAACCATAAGAAATCAAGCACCTCTCATGACAAAGAGGTGGGTGTCCCATGTCCCCTGCCTGTGTCACGCCGGCTACCCTGTTGTTTTCTCTCATCATGGAGGTGATGAGGGTATTTGTCAGCAAATTGTGGGAGCTCAAGAGAAGGCCCTAGGCTTGAGCCCCAAATTCATGCTCTCAGCCTCAGCAACCAGAAAGTTGAAGAGTGTGGGAGGAATTTTAAAGACTATTTTATTTTTCTTAACTTTGGTTGACGTTCTTCCACGGGCTCGGTTCCAGCAAGACATCTGGGCAGGTGCAGGCAGCAGAGCAGGGGAGGAGAAAATGACGCCTCGTGCTTTGCCACAGAGAGTCGTCACACTTGCAGCGCTGCCGCCCCGGGAAATCTCACAGCGCAGGTGTGAAAGGGGAGAGGAAGATGAATGGAGCCAGTTCTGACTTTTATGAAGTATCTGGAGCAGGCCAGTAGCGGGCAGCTGCTTCCAGGTGACTTTTTCATTAAGGAGGTGAATTCTTGTGTGCAGGCAGTGCATGATTTATCGAGTGCACTTTGCTAAAATCTAAAATACTCATCGGGGAAAGGCAAGTGCAGAGATTTTTAGGTCTTAGAGGTTTTTGTCCCCACAGCAGAACATCTCCATGTATTGTGACTTGGGTCTCTTTTTCATGGCAGCTGCCACCTGAGCCAGAGCAGCAGATCTCAGAGGGGGGCCCCAGACGAGCAGAGTCAGCATCACCTGGGAGATTGTTAGAAATGCAAATTCCTGGGCCACACTCCAGACCTGCTGGATCAGAAACCCTGGGACAGGCCCTGCGACCTGTGGCATGACATGTCCCCTCCAGGTGCTGCTGATGCGCACTCAAGGTAGAGAACCTCTGAGCTGGAACACCGGCTGCATCATCAGCTGCCCAGCTCACGGGGTCATGCCTGCCCGTCACAAGTGACAAAGCAAGATCTACGCTGACAGTAGAGAGACCATAACTGTGTCTAATATTTGGGGAGTCCTTCTGAAGGGTTTTCCTGTGTTTTCTCATATGGTTTTAAACATTGCCCCTGAAGAAGACAGGGCAAGTATAAATATCTCCATTTTACAGATGAGGTCATGCACCTGTTTTGACCACCAGGTAAGTATTTTTTCTGGCCGTGGTGACTGTCATGGAGCTGGAGATACAACTAAGCAAATTCTTCAGAGTGGACTTGGGGAATCCGGAAAGTGTCTACCAACCATGGCAGCTGAGCTGTCCCTTCCCTGGTCCTCGGCTGGGATGTCAGCAGATGTGATAGAGAACATGGTCCTTGATTTTGCTTATATCGGTGCCCTCAGGGGCAGAGAGATTTAGTAAACAGGTGTGAT
The DNA here is from genome assembly GCF_020740605.2 of Lemur catta. NCBI lineage: Eukaryota > Metazoa > Chordata > Mammalia > Primates > Lemuridae > Lemur > Lemur catta. The sequence continues at coordinate 20,561,424 of NC_059147.1, read as the reverse complement.
TTTGTGGCAAGGGCACAGGCCTGGGGTTTGGATCCTGACTTTGGCTGCACCAGCGGCGTGACTTTGGCCAAGTGACTTAAAATAAAAATTGAGCACCTGTCATAAGGAAGAAGTTGTTCCTGTGTGTGCTCAACGTCCCTGTCCGTGTCATGAATCCCTGTAGATCACAGTTTCTTTCCTGGCAACCAGGCATTCCTCTTTGGGACCTGGGGAGAGACAGGGTTTGGTTGTTTCCATCCCTAATCCTGAAGGTTAAGTCATTTGAAAAATAATGGTAGTAATAATAATAATGGCCTCATTTATTATGAAGGCTGACTGTGTATCAGGTGCACTGTATTAAGCATTTTATATGAATGATCCCCTTGAATCCTCCCGGCGGTGATATGAAGAGCTTCTATTATTGTCCCAGTGTTGCACAGGAGGAAACTGAGGCCCAATGGTGTGTGTGACTTGCCCGAGGTAGCACAGCTAGTGAGGTTCAGTGCAAGGGTTTTCCACACGTCTGTTTTAATCCAGAGTCCCCTGAAACCATAGAGTTGAATGAGCGCAGCTTGAGTCATGTGTAGGGCGGCCTTTGTTTTTGTATGGGAACTTAAATTTGTGAGAGCTAGAAAGCAGCGCTAAGGAGGAAGTACGTCTTAGGAATGAAGAAAGTTACTGTTGCTAACACACCATCCTAGCAAAGCAGGTAATTTTCAGATCCTGGGAGCTCTAGGTAATTTCTGGCGGGTGGTCAGTTTGAGGTTAGCCTTGGGGGGGACCCACTTTGTTGGTTTCCTTCCCACCATTCTCCCCTCATCTTCTGAGTTCTGTGCACACGCATTCGACCACTGTGGAAACTAACCCTTATTTTGCTTGTGACGTTACACTCTCATGTGCCCCTTCCTCGAGGAGGGACCCCTACGTGCCTGATCAACTTCCTTCCCACGTGGAAACAGTAACTCCTTTCATTAGTTTTCCTGACAGAGGGAAGGGAAATCTATTGTGTGAAGGCATCAACATTCCATGAGGGTCCATATTTGTATTTTTCCAGAAAAGATTAAAAGCCAAGGCAGATACAACCTATAGCTAGTTATAGATTTAGACTGTAATTTTCTTTCTAGAATTTAATTCTCAGGGCCCCTAATATTGAGACTTGTGAATTGGGAAATATCATTCATATAAGGGAAACGATACGGGAATGGGAAGTGTGAATTTTGGCCTTGGAGCTTGGATCCTAAGAGCGATCAGTCGTGGCGTGTTCAGGGCATAAGGAGTTCTGGCCTAGAAAGTGAAAAATAGGTCAGAGCAACCCAAATGGATTGATCTAAGGGAACATTTTTACTTCCTTTCACTTTTTTCTTATAAATCATGGTTGGGGCTTATATCTGATGGTGTCTGCAGGGACCCTACAGTGAAATAGGACTAAATTAGCATGTGTCAAGGACGAGGGCATGAGCAGATGAAAAGCCCACATTAAACAGAATATACATATATATTTAGGCTGACCTTCCAGGTGTCTTCCTAAAAATGTGATACTAAATTGGGAATTATAATCTCACTGATTAGAAAATTAACCATCCCCACCCCTGGTTGCATTGCACCTGAAAAGATTTTTTTTTTATTTTAGGCCTTCAAGGTGGATGCCTGGTGTGTGGGGAGTCAGATGTTTCCAGAACGCCCCTGCGGTCAGCACAGTGTAGTTTGGTGGGTGGGGACTTGGGCTCAAGTCCCAGGTTTCGGTCCTGGTTCTCCCGTGCTCTGTGAGACCTTGGGCGAGTCACATGACCTTTTTGAGCTTTGGGTTCCTGCAAGGATGGGAGCCAAACGCTGCCCACCTCCTGGGCCCGTGATGAGAGAACGAGAAAGTTCGTGTAGGCATGTGGTCAGCCGTGCACCCTGTGCGTGCTGACGGCGGTGAGTGGACACCCACTCTGAGCTGCGTTAGCCCATCTGACGCCATCGGGGAGTTAGCAGACCAACCCTGGACCCCCATCCTCTTCCCGTGCCTTTCCACCAGATGGTTTAGTGAGATTTACAGTCCTCTCCCCGAGGGAGGAGCCGAAGCCCTTGGTGCGCTGTGGTTAGCAGTCTCTCCCTCCCCGGAGACTCTTCCATCGTGGGACCCCCAGCTTTGTGGACTGAAGAGGGTTGCACCTGCTTTGCCTGGGCGCCTTTCAGGGCCCTGACACGTGTCTGGGGCCTTCTGGGACATCCCATCCATGACGTTTCTTCTCTGCTCAGCAGGAGGCATCGGGCATCCCCTGGGGCAGCCCATTTGCTGTCTGGGATTGCACTGGGAACAGAGAGGGTAGGTGTGTTTATGGTAACAGGTGCTGTTCCCCGGGGAAACTTCATTTGTGAATTGTGTGTGAGTGTGTGTGTGTGTCAGAATGTACTTTGTCCATTTCTGCTTTAAAGGGGAGGCTTTGACAAAACCTGATCAATATTTTGCATTCCATGCATGAAGAACCAGATGTTAGAAGTTTCCTATTGTTGGGGAGGAGGAGGGAGCCGGGGCCCCTCCAGATTTATAGCAATCAATGTTCTCTGACAGAAGTTGGTTAGTTTTCCTGGGAAACAAGTAACAGGAACACATTTTTTTGATTTTCACGATGAATTATTTTCTAACAAGAGCCCTCTTTTCTTCTCTTTGACTTTCAGTGTTTGGCCAGGGTGAACGAGCACAACATACTAATGGGGTAGAATCCCACGAAGTAGTGCGGCCCGGCCTCTCTTCCTCCCTTTCTTTTTAAATTATTAATTTGCTTTTTGCACTCAGCTTTCTATGCCCGGCGCTTTCTCCGAGGTGCCTCTTACTGCAGCAAGGGCTTCTCTGAGTTATTCTCCCCGAATCAGACCTCAGAGGGAAGTCACAGAGACAGATTTGGGACATTAGATGTTTCCACATCAGGAGGACAGGAGTATCCTCTTCTAGCTAAATGGAGATGGGGGGAGCATTTTAAGAGGTGAATAGCTGTGACAAGATTAGAAAGAGGTGTGAGAAAAGGTCTCTTTGACCAACATGAGTGAGCCCAGCAGCGTTCCCTGCCAGCAGTAGGCGCTGACTACCTAACATGTGCCAGTCCAAGGCCCTCATTGCTCCAGGTGGGGACAGTCTGTTATCTGCTGCGCATGGTGACTTGGAGGAGTTGGAGATGGTTGGACTTCTGCTTCCATTTAAGCCAAACTGGATACTTATTTCCTTCCTGCAGGTCGTCGTACTTCTCTGAGATTTCAGAAAGTAAATCCTGTTGCCAAGCATGGAAGTTCCTTTCAGTGAAAAGACCGCACCTCAGCGGTTCGTATAACCCAGTCTTTTGCACGTGCTTTTAAAACCAGCCAGTGAGACTGGGGGACGGTCAAGGAAAAGCTTACACAGATTCAAGGTTACGGGGAGAGGCCGGAGCAAGTGAGTTGGGTGGATCTGAGTTGCCGCTCTTCTCTGTTTAGCTGGGCTGATCCTTCTTTCTTGGTTGGTTGGTTGGCCATACTTCCCTTGTTAGTAGTTTGTGGGAAGATACTGATTTTTCTTGAGTGAGCCAAGAGGCCCTGGTGATTTTCAGTGCTATGAGTGGCTTATTCTCAAAAGGGTACTCAGGCCAAAGGGATGCCATCCTCATATCCCCTGAGTCATGGCTGTCACTGCCTGAGTCACCTGCAGGTTCAGCCCCAAAGGTTGGGCATATTCTATGTGTGTGCACATGTGTGTGTGTGTGTGTGTGTGCATAGTGTCTTGCATGTTGTGGACATTTACAATTGAACTGAAACAAAACCCTGCCACGTGGGCTCTCAACGGCCAGTTGTCTTTGGGTCCTGGGGTGGCGTGCGTCATACCACACTAACCCCAGTCGACATTGTTGTTTTGTTTTCTCTTTTAAACCACACTCTTGACCTGACAAAGGAGAACCGTTCGGAATTGGGAGCACAGAGTAAAGCAAAGTGGAGAAAGGAAATCAAAACCTAGGTCCCCCCCTTCACGATAGGAGAGCTCTGTGACAGAGGCGGAGAGGGTTGGGGAATTCAGGATTTGCGTGGGAGAAGAATTTCCTGCCTGGCGAGGAGAGCAAGAACTCTGAAAGAAGGCAGCTCCTTTATTGAGTGCACCACTGGGATTTGTGCCTTGGTGGATTCTTCGTATATTACAGTGAATTTAATTAAATACATTGTGATCCCAATTGAGGGTATTCTAATTAGCTGGGTCAGGAACAAATTATTCTCCCTCCTTCTCCAAATGAAAACATCTCCTCTCTTCTGCAGGGAAAGCATGTTCTTGGCTGGCTGGCTTGCCCTGTGCCACCCTCACTTGCCTCCTTCGCCCCAGTCCCTCCTCCTGCTCCTCATCAGACAGGTTCCAAGGATGGGACTCTGGGCATGTGGCCTGTGCCACCTCGGAGGGAGAGAGAGGATCCAGCAAACAGGGGGTTGACCCACTCAAGGCCTGGGAAATGAGCAGAGGGGGTGGGAAAGGTCACAGAGGCTAGCGACCCTACTGCTAGCTTTGGGTTCCCTGTTTCCTCCAGGTTGGACAGCCTGGGAAATAACAAGAAACTGAGAAAATTTGGTGAGGACAGGATTTATCACGTGCAGGTAGACATGAGTATACCTAGGTACCCAGAAGTTTGGGTTGGGATGTTACCCTTATAAGCAGGTGTTTCCTAGCAACCGAGATTATAGTTTATTGTGGATTTTTATTTTTTATTTTTATTTTTTTTAGTGTCTTGGAGAATGAACTTGGAGTGCAAAGCAAGCTTGGAATTTTGAATTAAACTTTTGTGGAAATCTCTAAAAAAGGACTCTAAAAATGTTCCCTATACCAGGACAGGTGGAAGGGGTTGTGACTCTGTTCTTTCCTTTTCCTTTTATTCTCTTTTGCATGATTTGTGGTGTCTACCCATTTCCTTTCCAAAATGGCTCTCAGATGGCAGGTGGAAGAATTCGTGGTGGTATAAGAGATCATAGTTTACCAACATGAGCTTGAGTGTAGGGTAGTTTTGGAATATCTTCATCATATATTTTGAAAAGTGAGGGTTCCTGGTAGGATGTTTATTTCAATTCAGTATAGCACTGTCACACAAGAGCCCATGAATTTGAGGACAGAAGACATTTGACATCTCAATTTCAGTCCAACTCTTCTTAGCCACATTGTCCTTCTCTTCTGGCTCCTCGATGGAAAACCCCAGCCAATTCCCTCTTCCTTCACATCCATATTAAAATTTTATGTGTAAAATTCAGTGTCTTATTGCAAGGTAAGCCTGTTTCCTGGGGAGGGAGCAGGGGTTTTGAGTAAGGCTTCAGTGATTCTTGCTCTGATGTCGTAGTTTCTTCTACCTCCAAAATCCCTTGGTGGAACTTATTGCTTTGGATTTCATGTTTTTTTTCTCTTGTCTTTTATTCATGCCGTTCTAGTTGAATCTATAATAAATATAATTCTCTTGGTCTTAGTGACCCAAGACAACAGTTTCTGGCTCTTGTACAGGTTTCTTCCTGCTCGGTCCCAGGCCAAACCCTGGTTCCCAGGAATATCCCGGTCTAGTTTTTGGCTTCCGAGGGGCCCCGTGGAGAAGTCTGGGAGAGTGAACCTGGGCAAGCTCGTCTTTTCCTTTGCACCCACCCTCCTTCTCTCCAGGGTTGTAGCGTTCAGAAAGCATCACCTTGGCACATCCCATCCTCCTGAAGTCCTCTGCAGAGACCCCTATGTCACAGAAGGCAGACTGAAGATAAATCATTTTTAAAAATCAGCTCAACTTTAATTGAAGAGTTTTTTATTATCAGTTGTAATTTCTTTAAAAGCTAACATTGAGCTCACTGGTTCTCGCAACTCTTTCTAGGGCAATTACAACTTGTAGGGGTTTTATTTGGTTCCAGAGCTCTGCATTTGAGTGTGTTAAATCACCCATTTTAGAGGACAGAGGGATCGTTCTCAGTTGGGGCCATGAAGCCCTTCATGTTCTCACCTGCCCGGTGGCAAGATTTCCTGGGGGAGCACTTCAGCCAGTTGACGTGATTGACGGCCTCAACCCTCCTCTGGTGAGCAGTCCGTGACACTTAGTCAATGCGTTTGTATTTCTCCTCCCGACAGAGCACAAACATGCTTCTGGATTTTTCACACATGTTCAGGGAACACAGGACGTGTGTGTGCCAGTGCGTGATCCTCGGGGCAGCGTCCTTGATGGCCAGCGCTCCCAGGGCCACTCTGGTGTTCTCGGCATGGTGTGGCTGCAGGGCATCCTAGCTAGTCCTGCCGCTCGGTGTCTGGCATCCTGAGCTGGACGAGGAAGAGATGACCAAGCAGGATCAGAAAGGGTTACCAAGGCACAGACATTAGATGGGGGCACGTGGGTGAGAAGGGGGCTGGCAGCACCGAGCAGGTCCAGGGTGTTTGCTGTGTGCTGGGTGTAGCCGCTTGGGCCAGGCGTGGGTGGCGGGGGTGGCAGGGTGGGGGGTGGGGTGAGGAGGAAGAGAGAAAGACAGGTAATCACATGAGCAATAGAACACCTTCATCATCTCAGTTTCCTCCTGCGAAAGGATGCTGGGTACATGGCGTGGGGGAGAGAAGCCCCGGTTCTAGTTCTCTCGCGCACTAACTAGCTGGGTTGCCTTGCTCAGCCACTTAAGCTTTTCAGGGTTCTTTTCCCTGCTTCATGTGTACCCAGTAGAAAAATTCCCTCTTCCTCTAAAATGTGTCATTTGAAATGAAGAAGAAGGCCTTCCCATACCAGGAGTCTGTCCATTCCCTAACTGGAGTGAACCATAGCTTTTCTCATATCTCAGGAGGCTCGGGAAACATGGTGAGTTTTGTTCTGGCATGATCTTTAAGTCTTCTCCCAGACACAGAAATCTGGGGTCTGTGACTGTCCCCATGGCTCTTGCTGTCCTTCCACCCCACACTTGGATCTTGCGTGTGCCCACTTCCTGCTGGCTCGTGGGCTTCTGTGCTCTGGGACGAGGACCATGTCTGCTGAACAACAGGGAATGTCATTTTGACCATGTGATAGAATGACCAATGATATTGACCAGTGATGAGGCAGTTGACCTTGAGAGATTGACAGGGAACTAGTGCAGAGAAATTTATTTTTCTGTCATTTTTTAATCCAGCAGAAAACCTCATTTTGGTTTTTCCCAATAGACTGTAGTTTTAAATACAAAAACCTGAGTGTTTTTTTCTGTATGAAGAACCCAGGTAGCAGCTTTGGCTCTCTGTTACTCACTTAAGGTGCTTGAACAGGCAGGGTGATCATAGGCTGTCCCTAAAGCAGGGTTGGCTGACTTTCTGTAAAGGACCAGCAGTAATAATTTAGACTTTGTGGACCATGCCATCTCTGCAAGACTGCTCACCTCTCATGTTCTGAAGCAACCGTAGACAGCATGTAAGTCAGTGGACTCGGCTGTGTCTCAACAACACTTTATTTACAAAAACAGGAAGCGGGTTGGATTTGGCCTGTGGGCCGTAGTTTGCCAACCCCTGATCTATCTAAAGCAGGACACTTCGGAGAGTGAAAGGGGAAACCTTTAGTAATCGTGCTAGGAAAACCAGTGTTACACGGGGGCCCCTGGTATCAGCAGTGTTGCCAGCGCTATGGAGGGCCACACGGGAGGAGACGTTCGGGGGAGACTGGGTGGGAGTCAGTGTGCCGCTCGTCTTCAGTGAACTGTTGGAGAAGGTGCATTGGGGAAAACCAAAGCAACCCCACTAAGGAATCTTAAAATGGTAAAACCATCCTCTTTGGCTGTGATGACATGTCCCCCAGTGGCATGCCTCTGGTGGTGACCAGGATGGGGTGGGCTCATGGCATTGGCTGGCTTCGAGCAGCTTATCCAAGGCGTGTCCCTCTCCTGTCCCTTGCAGCACCTGCAGCAGCACGAGAGTGGCGTGGAAGGCGAGAGCTGCTACTACCACTGTGTCCTGTGCAACTACTCCACCAAGGCCAAGCTGAACCTCATCCAGCACGTGCGCTCCATGAAGCACCAGCGGAGCGAGAGCCTGCGCAAGCTGCAGCGGCTGCAGAAGGGCCTTCCGGAGGAGGACGAGGACCTGGGGCAGATCTTCACCATCCGCAGATGCCCCTCCACCGACCCAGGTGAGTCGCCTCACAGGCGTGGGGGGCCCGGGGTGGGCCTGGCCCTGGTGTCTGTTACTGACCTCACAGCTCACCCTTGTGTTCTGGAAGGAACATGCATAGGTTGTTGCTTTTCTTTTTTTTTTTAAGCTTAGCACCACTGTTCTTCAGGTATACACTCAGCCTTAGGGAAGTCACAAGCCATCACCTACGGAGTGACCAACAGAAGAGATTCTGTCCTCTGTCCCAGAGGTCCTCCAGTATATACTCTAGATTCCATTTGTTGGTTCATATTGACGCAGCAAATACTAAAGAGCGTGTCTTGCAGTATTAAAGATAGGCAGTGTGTGGCTTCAAAGCCTGGTCTGTAGAAATGCGCTTCGGAGAGGATCAACGCAAGTGCTTGTTGTACAAATTTCAGTTGTATTGGGGAGCGATTCTGGTTGTTCCTCGGCCCAGTGCTGCGTGCTCCTTCCCAGTGTCACCTTCCAGTGGGAACTTGTCTCGCTTCTACCTCCCATGCCGTCATCCCGTCTGCGGTCACCTTCCTCTCCCTCTCTCCCGTCTGCGCTGTGTGATTCTTACTCCTGCTGGGACCTCATTTGGTAGAATCACCTCCTCTCTTCTACTTTTTCAGTCTTTTCAGTCCCTTTCTGTCAACTTGGAAGTACAAGAAAGTCACTTGTGTCTTTAAGCACAATAAAACAAACGCTTTTCCTTACTCCTCAGTCCCTGCACTCTCTGTATAGCGGAATCTTCAAGATCCTGGAGAGGGCTGCAGGGCTCATCTCTAGTGCACGCCTCGCCCACCGTAGCCTGTTTCCTGCTGTCACCAAACCACCCTTGAGAAGGGCACTCACCTTCCATGTACCCAACCCAGAGGCCCACTGGTCCTTATTCTTTTCTTTCTGTGGTGTTTGAAACTGTTGCCCAGTCCCTCCTGGAAGCTCACGTTCCTCTCTCATCCTCCAGCTTCTCTTAGTCTGTCTCCATGTCTGTGCCTGGCTGCTGGTCCTCAGCCTGTCCCCGGTGCCCGGTCCCTGGTCCTTGGCTTCCAGCCTCTTGAAACTTTGCTCTCCCGGTGTTGCCAAGTGCCCCAAGACAGCTCCCTGGCTGCCTCACTGTGCTCACCTCCTGGACGCTGAGCTCACGACTGTCCCCACTGGACTGCTTTTTCCTTGTGACGGCACCTTTCTGATGGCCTGGCCAGGCCAGAGACACGAGGCCACTCTCATCCTCTGTTTCTTGCAGCACCTTCTCGGCCACTGAGCCATCATGGCTGTGTGGGGATTTAGGCTTGATGTGATCCAGTCACACATTTTTATAGTTTTTAAAGGGAAAATGTTACATAGACCTTATGAAAAGTAGCTGTGGCCCTCCCCCATCCCATTCCCCAGAGGAATGGCTTCCAGCTTTTACATGTTTCTTTCATTGCTTATTTCCAGCATGCTTCTACTGCTGTTTCTTGCTTTTGAGTTTTAGACATTATCTCTTGAATTTCCACTCTGGCAGATGAGGGTTTTGCTAGGATGCCATTGTACAAACCCACCCGCTTGTATGTATTCACACACACTATCCACAAATTCAGACAGACCCACACACACCAATGCCCCCTACCCCATATGTATTCACACACACACACACACACACGCACACACTGTGCCCCATACACACACACACATCACACACACGAGACACCATACCACACACCTCCCATACTCTCTATGCACTTAAACTCCCCAAACACAGACACCACACCCACACACCCCACGCATGTGCCCCCACAAACACCACACTTCACGAACTTCATAACCCCCCCCACGCAAACTCCACACATACACAGGCACTGCACACCCCATGCGCATTTGCACGCAGCTCATACACACGCACGCTGCCCACCCATGCAGACGCTGCTCACGCACCCCTGTCCCTCCTCCACCCCATCCACACCCCCCAGCGCCCCCGCACACTCCACCTGCCCCCTCCATCTTCCAGTATGATTAAATAATAATTTGGGGTTATATTAATATTCAGTGTTTTCATTATTATAACTCTATAAATATTAATCACAGCTGAGCCATGTAGAGTTTTATAATTTCATTTACCTTCTTGTACAACTTTTTGTTTTCCCTGGTTTTCTAGGTACCTATGATTAATTCATGGCTCACCTCGCTCTGCCAGGAGTAGACATCTAATCTCCCAGCGCTCTGCGCTATCAGCTTTTCTGTCAGCTTCATTTCCTCCTGGAGGCGTCCGCCTAAGCCCCTCCAAAGCCCCCTGCCCACCTGCGCCTGTCCCGATCACCCGACTGCTCCTTGCCGCCGCCTCCATATAAATGAAACCGTGACTCCCAAATGACAGCATAGAGCACAGTTTGAAAATCGCTTTCCCTGCCAGAGTAGCTGAGGCTTCGTAGCACAGCGGAAAGGCAAGTTCTCCTGACAGGCAGTACCAATCACTTGTTCAAGAAAGTGCTGTTGGGGACTAGGATAATTTCTGTCACTTCTAGGTCGTCGAGAGATGGTCCCTTCTCGTGTATTTTTCAAATGCCTCTTCCGGTCAAAGTTTAAATGGCCTTAATCTGTGGAGCTTCTGCGTCACCTCTGATCCCGTCCCCATGTGGGATTGCTCTCATGAGTGAGGGAGGGGACGGGCACCCTCAGACTCGCCTCTGTGCCTAGAGGCTGAGGCCTTTCTGCCGTCCTGCCTTGGGGACCCCGTGCCCCAGCAGGTGTCTTGGCCTGTGTCGCCCCTGCTGCTCCTCGTCATTCCATTGCTGGGCCCTCTCATGGGGTGGTTCTTCCTTCTGCCCATTTATTTAGACCTATTTCTTTCAGCGTTTGTGGTTTGTTTTTGTTTTGTTGTGTTTTATTTTTAGCCAGCTCTGCATACGTCATTGTTTTAATCTTCTATTAAAAGCTGTTCCCTTTCACCCCTCAATTCTTTCTTTCACTCTGCTCAGAATTCCTTTTTATTAATGAGGTGCCCCAAACTAAATCGTGTACAGCTGCCATTTCACCCAGGGTCTATGGGCTGGAACAAACAGTTCCCTGTTTCATAATGTAACACTTCTCTTTATGCTGTGCGTGCGGGGATCGCTTTCCTACGCCATTGCCTTCTGGGTTTCTCTCGTTTAATGCGTATTAGGGTTTTTTTTTCCCCTCCCTGAAGTGTGTGAGGAACTTCAGTGGAGTTGAGAGACTTCTCTTCTGTATGTCTGAATCCTTTTGTGTTGTCTTTGGCCTGTAGTCACGTTTTTCTCTGTGGGTGTCCCTCCCTGGGCCGCTCCCTATCCACACACAGCTCCAGTTAGGCCAATGCCCTTGACTGGTGTCAGGGGGACAGATTATCAGGTGACATTCCTGTTCACCTTAACACAAACTTGGTTCTGTTGTGGAAACCCCTCAGAGAAGCATCACCTTAAGGTACATCGTCTCTCCCCCAAAGAGGATATAGTTTGGCTCTTAAAAACGTGAAAGAATATCTTCAAGGAAAGGGATATGATGGACCTGGTAGGATGGAGATATTTAAGATCATCAACTTCAAATTTTATAAACATAGACTTTCTAGAATAGTCTCAGTGCTGTCGTCTTTAACATAAGGATCAGGACATTATTCTTTGGCTAGAAACGGTCACCGTGTGGCATGAGGAAGCATTAGGAAGTCTTGGAGCACCTTATGGGAGCCCTGTCTGTGCCAGCTGGAAGCCGCATGTCGATGGTTGTGCTTTCTAGAGCTGGCAGTTCTGGCTCTTGTCACCCTGTTGAACTACAGCGTTCTTTCTCCTTTCCTTCCTTTCTTTCTTCTCTGTTATCCACATACCACAAAGTTCTGTGTACACACACACACCATCAGAAATAACTTCCTTTCCTTTTTGAGCCCTGGGCCTCATACCCTCGTCTCACATCACCTTCTACAGGTACCAGGATTTCCTTGCTAAGGCTGGGGGAGTGAGCTCTGCAATAGTTTCTCTCCCCACCTAGGCAGTCTTTTATTTTGACCTGGACTTTTGATTATTGGCTTGAGTGTTTTTTCTGCAAGAACAAGTAGTCTGTTGACTTTGTCAGGGTTGGTAGTTTCATTTTAGCCCTACCCACACCCAGGTGGCGGCAGCGTGTCATCGTGGGCCCATGAACTGGGCGGCAGCTCTCAGTTGCTGGCGTCGGCTGTTTGCCTCCCCTTAGTTGACCAGAAGCTCTCGAAAGATGGAGAGCTCTCAGAGGCAGGTCCTGGGTGGGATCAGCTTCCCTGTTTGCTTATTAAAAAGGCATTTCTGGCTCCTGGGTGCAACTGTAGTTAATTTCACAATATCAGTGCCCTGGGCTTCGAGAATACAAGGAGGTCCTTTGTGTTCCTGCTGTTGGCCTTTCTCCTCCTCCTCCTCCTGCTCCTGTTTTCTCTCTCACTTCCCTTGCCTCAACTACTTTTTCTTTCACGTAGACACAGATCTCCAAACTTCGAACATGGGTAATTAAATTTAACAATGGTTTATTGAGGGCCTACTATGTATAAGATGTTTTATGAGCTGGGGGACACAGCGGATGTCTCCTCTTAGCTCTTGGTTTGCATGCACTGGTTAATACACCAGGTCAGGCATTCAGGGTAATTGGACACACTCAGTTCACACAGGGCATGATCATTCAGAGTTTTAGAGACCATTTTGCTTGGAGCAAAAGATGGTGTCCCCCTTTCCTGACACATGTTTGGCATCCGAGGTAGTGAATTCCTGGGGTCAGAGAGGTGGAGACAGCGTTCCCAAGTGACGATGTGGTTTGCGTGGCAGCCTTTACTGAAACACTCGCTGGCTTCATTTGATGGATCAGTTTTTAAAATCAAGTTTTCGGGAGAAGTTCTGTTTTAACTTATACAGGTTAAGAGAACAAGAAAATATACCATTTCCAGTGTTCTCACTTGGTTTTGTTTTTATTTTTCAAAATTGGTGTTAAGGATACCATCTGAATATGAAGTTCATCTTTTTTTGTAAATAGCTAAATTGTATGCAATTTTCAGTGTGATTTTTCTCATAGCACTCAAACATGTGGCCAGTTCTGTAATTTTGAAGGATTGTTTTTTTAAAACCAGCATAACTCTTTTTTCCTTTTTACTGTACATCTTTACAGGGCTTGGGGAAAGTGTAGGGATAAAGTATTTCTAATGAATGCAAAAGTGCATCAGTACATATTGAGGTGACTGAAACTTGAAGCATAGATGGAGGAATGGAGAACATATGACTATCTGTTTAAAGGACATTGCCTGAAGAAGGACTGTTTGGACAAGGATTATAAATTTCAGTGCACTTTTTAGAAGGATGCTTTAGAATGCAAAGATAAAGAGATGTCATTACACATCAACATGAAAAGAGAACATAGTATTTTTAAATTATTGTTAAATAGTAGCGTTATTGTGTTAACAGAATAGCATATAGCTTGATTTTTTTAAAAGTGTTCTTACAGCTTTTGAGATAAGCATCCAAGCAAAGGGTCTGTGAGCATGTATCTGGCTGTTTCATGGGTGGGATCTGTTTATATGGACTCCAACAGTAGAATGTCAGGCACACGGCACAAGAGCTCAAGTATCAGTAGTGCTTGTTGATAGAGATTTTAGCAAAATCGCTAACAAGCTACTAAGAAATACATCTTGGTTGCCTTTTGTTCATGGAAGTAGTTTTCTGTTTGCCAATATTAAGCATACATACTTTGGTTCCTGTCTGATTCTCTTGCATTTTGCATTTACATAGAGAGGACAGGAGTAGTGCTCAGGGTGTATACTGTCTTGTTTTTCTGTTGGAACAGAGTTCTTGATTTGCCTTAATTAGTCCTCTAACAATCTACAAAGGTCAGTGCCAATTGCCTGTTCATTTACATTTGCAATTGTGATGGCTTCTGATTACATATTCCTCCTCTTAGTCCTTCCTAAGTACATGCGAGTGTGTCCTCCCCTCCCTCCCACACCACACACGCACACACACACACATACACACATGCACACACCCCCCAGAGCAGTGTGAAAGCTGAAGATCTGACTCTTCATAGAGGAAACCTTTGTAGTGACAGCCCAGCCTTCGCTGGACCTTCAGCATCTGTTATGGAAAGCCATCTTGGAGAGGCTGTTGCTTCTAAGTTCGGGATATAATGAAGCCAGAGTCAGGGAAATTATGTCGATACCAGGCAAGAAATCTGAGAGCCATTATCTAGGAGCCGTCTTGAACTGGGTAATTAAGGGCAATTAAACTTTTCTGCTTGCTCTCTGCAAAATATGCTAATGATCTGGTCTGTTGGAAGGTGGACACAGGCAGGGTGCTGCTGCGCTGCTGTCAGACGCCAATGGCCTGGCAAGGCCCCTCTAGAGAGGAGGTGACATCACCAGGATGGTCACTTGGGCAGTGGGTCCAGGGTCTGCAGCCTCCCCACCAGCTTCCCGTTTACTCTCTGTCTGCAACAGGAAGTCACACCTCTTTACAAGTTAGCCCAGACCTGGCTGTGTTAGGCCGAGGTGCAGTGACTCTTACTCATTCAGCCTTTCACATTCTACATCCACCGTTCACTAGTTGCGTGCGTTATTTTTATGGGATGATAAAACTATCTGGGTTTTTTTGTGTTGTTTCAGTGTGTGACACTAGAGCACCAGCTATACGTTGCCATTCTGGTTAGCACTGTTCTTGTTTAGGGGCTCCAGGGTGTCTTCCGTGCCACCTCCTTGAGTAGGTAGTAGCATGTGCCCCCATGGCCAGCCAGTGCTGCCCACTTGGAGAGGAAGCACCATTGTGCCCTTTCCCTACTAGGGAGGGTTTCCTTTTGTTACTGCAAAAATAAGAAAGGGGTACCTGCTGGTCGTTACTCGGATTAGGAGAGACAGTGTATAGGGAGGTGTGTGTCTGTTGGGAGTGAGCCTTGAGGGGTCCCCCATTTAAGGATGTGAGCATGTCAGAGACCCCAGTTGGCTAATCATAGCCCAGAGACACAGGAACCCCCAAGGGGGCCATGGAATGTCACGTCATACCAAATGTTATTTCAGTGAGACCTTTATCCCAAAATACCCCAAGTCACCTTTAGAAAGTATATCCAAGGAACATGAAAGTTTGACACTTGACCCTGAAGTGAACGTGCATAGCTAGGCAACGAGTTAGGTGTGTTTGCTGGGTTGGGAGTTGGGGGTACGCCCTGTATTTCACCGGAGAGGAGGGACCTTGTACTGCGGCACCTGTAGCAGGAAGTGGTGGTAGTCCTCTGTGTGCAGGTACCCCTCACGTGGATCCCCGTCCCAGCCTCGACACTTCACACCTTCTCCATTGCCCCAATGTACTTGTCAAGAGAAATAATGATTTGTACTTGTACTGCCCTCAGGAAAGTCCAAAGAATCATTTTTGGGGCTACTTACATCCTATATGAAACTTGTTCCCGACCTTGGTAGGGGGCCAGGGAGGAAATAGAACATGCATCTATCTCTCTGCTTACAGAAATAGCTCAAAGGCTTTTTCTCAGAGTTACAGATGTTAAGGAGCCCCCTTCAGACTGTGACCCAATTATAAGAATTACAGTTCCAAATTACTTTTTTTCTAACACTGACTAGCAGTGGAAAGTTTTGTGGCCTTGTAAATCATTATAAGCACTGTCCATACTTCCCTGGTTTCTGGGCTTTCAAATACCTTGAGAGCCACAAGGAAGCTTCTCTGGATTCTCTGTTAAAGTTAAATAAAATTTTCAGTTCAGTTTCTCCCTCATTCTAGCCAAATTTCAAGTGCTTAATAGTCATATGTAGCTCATGGCTACCTTGGTGGACAGTACTTACTTATTTAATTTTTTTGAGACAAAGTCTTGCCCTGTTGCCCAGGCTGGAGTGCAGTGGCATCAGTGTAGCTCACAGCAGCCTCGAACTCCTGGGTTCAGGCAAGCCTCCTGCCTCAGCCTCCTGAGTAGCTAGGACTACAGGTGTGCATCACCACATCCAGGTAATTTTTTGTTTGTTTTTTGTAGAAATGGGGGTCTCACTATGTTGCTCAGGCTGGTCTTGAACTCCTGGCCTCAAGTGATCCTCCTGCCTCAGCCTCCCAAAGTGCTGGGATTACAGGCATGAGCCACCACCCCCAGCCTGACAGTACAGATTTATAGAACAGTTTAGAATGTTCTGTTGGATAGTGCTGGACTCTTCCCTGGGGTCCCTCCGATTTCCTGTAGGCCCAGGCTAGGTTTGGGCTGCATTCTCCATACTGTTACTCAGCTTGGGGTTTAAAGTCCTGTGGCTCCCGCCACCTGCCTGTACTCTGCCAGCCGGGGTGGGTGTGTACCCTTCCTTGCCCACCCCTCCCTTTCTGCTTCCTTCTCTGTCTTTCTCAGTGTGGGAGAAATGCATTCAAATTGGCATTTAGTTTTGGTTTTTGCCACTTACGTCTCATTCCATTAGCAGTTTTGAGGGACTAGGAAAGGACTTTGTAAAGATGTGTTTGTCAGGGTAGATGTTAAAGGCCTCTTTATCATTTTATACCTCAAGACTGTCTTGAGACCTTTTGTGTACATGTTAATAAAAGGAGCTATTTATTGCTTTTAAAAGATCTTTGACCCCTGTTCTAATTAGAATATTAAAAATCAGACAGTGTGTGATTGTTGTGGAATAAGCCAGTCTTTTGTTTTAACCCAAAATTTTATCTAAAATTGTCATAAGGTCAAAAAAGAACGTGTGCATTTTTCACTTGCTGTTTCCATTGGTTTGAAATTCTGTGCTCATGGCAGAGTTTTTCCTTATGGACTGAATTATTTTGCTAGGGGTCTGCCATAACAAAGACTGGATGGCTTAAACTACAGAAATGTATTAATATTTTCTCACAGTTCTAGAGGCTAGAAGTTTGAGATCAAGGTGTGGGCAGGTTTGGTTTCTCGTGAGGCTTCTCTGGCTTGCAAATGGTGGCCTTGTCTTGGTCTCACATAGCCTTGTCTCTGGGTGTGAGTGCCCTTGGTGTCTCCTTATGTCCTAACTCCTCTTATAAGGACAGCAGACAGACTGGATTCGGGCCCATCCTAAATGCCTCATTTTAACCTAATTACCTCTGCAAGTTTTGTTCCCAAATATAGTCACATGGTGAGGTACCAGATGTTAGGACTTCAGCATTAGGAATTTGAGAGGAACACAGTCCAGTCTCTAACTTGGACTTTCTGGCACGTGAGGCCAGTTTCTTGTTTCTTCTTCTCTGGTCACTTTGGGCACAGCAGGAGGGTGGGATGTGAAGGTGGGCGTAGAGGTGAAGGGTAGAGATGCTGGAAGTAGCCCCCAGCAGAGCTGTCAGTGCCCGCTGGGCCCTCTCCGGCTTCCTGCTCCGAGCACACGGTCATTAGTGCCAGCCTTAGCACGTGAATAAACAGAGTGGCCTCCGTGGAAGGGGACTCCAGACGAAGCCGGAAGTGCTCAGAGAAACTTGTTAGGACAGGAAAGCGGGCCGAGCCCTGTGTCCTTTGAGCCTTTTACCACGAGTCTTTCCTTGTCTGTCCTGACACAGCCCTCACTCAAACCTCCCTGCTGGTCACCCCAGGGGGACTGCCAGCCAGCCACCTGGAGGAAGACTCTTGTGCCTATGAAATTTGACAGTCTTAGCATCAGTCAGTCAGGGAGCTCCACCAGGCTGTCGGAATTAGGCTCGTGTGGGAGGGATTTATAGAAATAGAGACTCCTCTGCTGCTCACTGGTGCTTTTAAGGACTAAGCGGATGTCACTAGATTTGTGCATGGAGTTTGGTGGCCCTGGCCCTGGTTTTTTCCCCCGCTCTGGTTGGGGTAAATGCTCCCCAGAGCCTTCCATATCCTATGACCTATTATGGTATAGAATTATATATGGTGTAAATTGGTTGGGTTTCCATGCAAAGGATTTCAGCTGCTGGAAGTACGTGAAGGACTCATTATTCCTTGGTTTTACGTTACTCTGTAGCAATTACTCCAATGTGGACATTATATAAAGGTCCTAGTGTGTAAGTTTTTACTCTGAATAACTTTCCATTTCGTTCCCACCCCCTACTCGCGTCTACAGGGCAGGCACATCCTCGTTCCCAACACTCTGCTTTCCCACATTCAAGCCTGGGAAGCAGGCATTAAGGCCAGCCCCCACCAGGGCCTTCCCCCACCAGGGCCTTCCCTTCCTTCAAGAGCATGAAGCACAGGTGTGTTCACCCCTTCAGCAACAATCAGGGGTGTCTCAAGTCTGTAGGTTCCTGTGGGTGGTGAGTGGCCGCCATACTGGACAGTGCAAATAGAGGCCGTTTCCTTCACGGCAGAAAGTTCTCGTGGATGGTGCAGCGACAGACAGTGGCAAAGGGGGACTCCGAGCAGAGGCCCAGGGCTCAGGGCCTTGCTGCGGCTGATGAACTCATGCACAGACAAGAAGCACTTTGCCCCAGGGATGGCTTTCTTTATATCTAGAAAACAATAAGATCTGTTGCTAGATTCTCTTCAGGATGAAAATGAAGAAGCTGTAAGACCGAGGTGAGAAAAGGGGTAGCAGTCATTTGTGACTCTGTGAATGTCAGAGTGCAAGCCTTGGTCTTCCCTGAGAATTGGAAATGGTTTGCGTGGTTTCCCTAACACCCAGAGCTCAGTTCCAGAAGCACTGAGAGACCCCATAGAATGGAGAGGGCAGCCCTGTTCTGGTTTGCTTGGGTAGGAGTCTGTACTTGAGTGGTTTCCTGATTGTCACCAGCCCTGGAACCTTGTAAGATGCTTTTGTGATACGGACCTGGCTTGGCCATTGGCTAAGCAGACTTGAGCCCACCCGGGCATTTTAGGTAACACTTGGGATTTTGCAGTAGCTGTTGGCTGGATTTTGGGTTGGTAGGTCTTGAATTACTAAGAAAACAACAGTGGCTGTGTAGGCAGTAAAAGTGGAAGGAAATCAAACTCAGGGGCCAAGATGTTTGGAAAAGGGGAGAGAGAAGGTACAAGGAGAATAGGGAAGTGCTGAAGAGTTCGGAAACAAAGGGTAAAGATAAGTAGGAAGGAGGGAAGGAGGACCATATTTGACTTCTCGTTTCTTTTAGAAAAGAGCCATGGCTGGGGACCATGTGACAGATTTGAGTCCAGAGGCAGAGTTCATTGACCACGTCCTTAGGATGGCCAGGCACCACGCTAGGTTCTGGGGAACCTGCCAGCAGGGAGAAAATTGTGCTTTCCCTCCTAGTTGGGTGGAGACAGACACGAAATAAAGAAATACAGAACGTCAGGTGCACAAAGTGCTATAAAGAGGGAGCTGGGTGGAGCGGGGACAGCCCAAGGAGCTATTTTATAAAATGGGCTCGGCAGGGAGACATTGGTGTTGAGCAGAAAGACCGTGAAGGTGAGTAGTTCCGGCTGAGAGCCCAGCACACACAAATACCTTGGCTAGCTGGAGGAGCAGGAAGGTGGCCTGCAGGGGGCTGGAGAGGAGGGAGCGTGCCAGGGTATATGTGGTCCGAGCGGCCCAGTCCCATGGACCCTGGCAGCATGGGGAATTTGGATTTTGCTCCCTTTCAGATGGAAAGTCATTGTACAGGTCTGAGCAGGGAAGGATGGGTGACAGTGTGACTTAGGCTGTTCAGGTTTCTGATGGAAGCTTAGCTTGCATGTCTACTGGAATTCAGGTGTGAATCGTCTCCTTCACTCCTGGGTAAGGAGCTTTGGCGGGGAGGAGACGGGGTGCCACAGTGCCATCTCTCTAGTGATCTTGAGTGTGGGGACAACTGCAAAGACAAGAGGGCTCGAGTTTACCCTGAACTACTAGGACTCCACACGTGTATTTGTCTAGGATCAGCACAGCTCTTTGGAATTCTCTGTTTTAGCCCGGGGGTCAGTAATTTTTTTTAAAAACCAAAATCCTTTCCTCGTGACTCATTGCCCAAGTGTGAAGCACAAGAAAGACTTTTGTCCCTTTGACTTGAGGATGAGTTGTCTCCACAACGTAAACGCCAGACACGAAGAATGAGAAGCCAGCTCTGGTCAGCGGATGTGCTACGATGACAGAGGCAGGTTAAGAATCTCTCCTACCCTCGACCCTCTGATGATGGATGGTCACATTCCCTGGAACAAGAATTTTGTTTCAGTATTAGATACCGTAATCCAGAAAAAACACAGTGCCTTAACACCTTTGTTCTCTTGGTGTCCCCAGTGGTGCATGTCCAGAGGTCATTATCCCATTCCTGAGGGCCGCTGACCCACTTCTGATTTCCGTGTCTAGCTGGCCTTTGACAGACAGGCCTGATGTAATTCTATAGCCATTTTATTCTCTGTGGACATGTGCCCAGACCCCAGGCGCATCTGAAGACTTCCTTAGAACACATAAGACCAGGGAGATTTGTGCCATACTGTACTGTTTTCTCTGGGCTTTTCTTTAATCAGGAATGTAGACTATTTTTTTTTTGTTGTGGTCGATGGTGTGCAGAAGCAGGGCTTCCAGTCACTTCTGCAAGGCAGTATTACACGGCTAATTGGGAAATAGAGATTCCTTTTCAGTAGCTGTTTTGGAATTACTTCTCCCCCCTCTGGGTCCCTGTCCCCTTAGGATTGTCAAGCTCACACTGAAAGACCCCCGTAGGGAAAGATGTTGGCATATATTATAGATATTTGGAAAGAATGTTTCAACCACACCTGGCTGCCGTGTGTGAGGACAAATTTAATTTATTTTAAAAATCTGGCCACAGGCAGCTTTTTCTGTTTGTTTCTTTAGGGGGGAAAAAAATTGAAAAGCAGCAAGCTATGGTTTGCATTTGTTTTTTTCCAGATTTGACCAGCCAGCAGAAGAGAGATTATCTCTAAAGGATATGAAAGGTTTAATCATTTTAATTTTGTTTTTATTAAAGTTTATCATAACTTTTTTTTTCAACATGCCCTGGTAGAACAGGAGAGAAGAGGAGGTAATATAAATATACACAAACCCCCAAGCATTTGGTTAATAAAATTTTCCAATGGGCGACGCCTTGTGGGCAGGAAGTGGTTGGATGGCTGGGGATGGCGGGCTGACCAGGGCGGGCTGTGACAACACCGAATCATAGCCGGCATCTCACAAGCTTCCTGTCCACCTCCAGCAGACCCTTGTCGTGAGAGCTCAGAGCTTTCATTAAACTGAAAGAGAGGCAGCTCCAACAATTGACTTATTCCACCATGGTTCTCAGGCATGACTGGATCCCCAAGCTGTCTGTAGCTAAAGAAGTCTAAATTTGCAGAGAGCAATACTCCCACCCCTATCATCACAATGAAATATTTGAACCCAGATATGTTAAAATCTTGCTTTACGCCAAAACCTCTGAAGTTGCATGTGCGAATGTGTTTTTTATGAAGCAGCAAAGTTGGGATAAAAATAGTCTTCAATTTTTGGACAGAAAAACTGTCCTATAAATTATGGTAAAACTGAGTAACTAGGAACCATACATCCTAGGATTTGGGGGCTCATTTTCCCTTTAGGAAAGAAAAGTAAGCTTATTTCAAAGTTAATTCAGTTGTCAAAACTCACCTGGGTGTGGACTGGAGTTATCATCACAGGTGTTCAGCCCAGCCTCCCCCTCCACGCTGTAGAACTCGGCAAAGGCGTGACTGTTCAGAACTCCAGGCTTGGGACCACGATGTTGCATCACCAGAGAATGATGAAACTGTCTTCACCACCATGTTCTTACAAAGGCTGGAAATTTGCCTTGCACATTTTAGACATTGTTTTAAGCAGCAGGATTAAAGCATTGTCATCTCGTTAAACCTGACTGAAACTGGCAGTTCAGTTAACCCTAATATATACCAAATTTAAGTCTCTGGCTCCATTAGGGCTTTATAGGACTTTGTGGTCCGTTTTTATGGGCGGACTGGTTTGTTCATCAAGGAGAAGCAGCTTCTGTAGTGACAGCTGCCACTCCAGTTCCTGGAGTCAAGGAGAAACTACACTGAGATTTCAACCTAGCCGCTATGTGAGCAAACCACCTGGCAGGCTGTGTGGACAGGCACAGGCTTCATCAGGATTCCCATGGGGGGCTCCGTGGTCATCTGGGCTGTGCTGCTAGCACGAGGGCTTCCAGGAGGAGCTGTGTTGGAGCCGAGGCCTCCCTGCGGGACTGGGCTCAGAACAAAACCATGTCTCTGCTCTGAGAAAGGGACCCAGAGCCCAGCTGCCACCTCAGTTTGCAGGAATCTGCCAGCCCAGCTGGCTGGGTTCCAGGGGGACAAGTGTGCTGAGCAGCCCCAGTGGCCTGTAACTTTGAGATTGTTTTATGGGAAGTACCTGAGCCAGTGAGGGGCAGTTTTCTCGGTTACCGCTCAGCTGGAACACTGAGAAGGAATAAACACAGGCCTGGATCATTCTCTGTGGGCTTCATGGAGGGAGCTCATCGGCAGTAAGCCAGGCAGCTCTCGGTGAGAGGAAGGGACCCCACGACGCTCCTGTCCAGGGCTTGTCTCAGGCTGGACCGGACGACCACAAGAAATCCTGGCGTGTCATGTGAGGTCTTGGTCCTGTATTTTTGAAGCTCTGTAGATGATGAAGGTAGTAGGAGGAAAGGAAACAAATAAGTATTCTTTTGTTTCCTAGCATTCAGCTGTGAATTACAGAGACACCCCCAGAGTGGCTTAATAAGAGTCAGGGGGGTTCAGTTTTCTCATAGAAGCAGACTTGGGAGAAGGGCAGTCAGGCGCTGAAGTGAAGGGTCCACCAGCTCCGCAGGCCCCCGGTCCCCTTCCATCTTTTCTTGTAGCCCCATGTCATCTCCCCACAGTCTCAAGATGGCTGCTCCATCTGAGCTCTAGGCAGGACGCTGGACGGTGAGAGCGCATGCGCCAGCTGAGTCCACCTCCCTGAAGAGCTTTCCGCAAAGGCCCGCCTACCTGCTTCCTCTTACATCCTATTGGCTGGAACTTGGTCATATGACTGTCCTTAGGCACAACAGATACAATTTTTGGCCTGGGGTATTACGCCCTGAAGAAAGTGAGTGTTCTGTTCAGAAGGAAGAACAATTATTAGGAAGGCAATTAGGAGCCTCAGCCATACATCTTTTTAAAGATGAGGAGGGGATTAAGTAAACTGTGTTATTATGTGGTGGGAATCTGGGTAGCCATTAAGAATAACGTTCTTGATTAATATTTAAGGATATGGAAGAAACCTCCATAGACTGGGAAGATGCAAGACATAAAATCACATATAATTGTCATAGTTTCCTTTAAAGATATATAAATATACTACGATGTTATCACTGATGGTGGGCAACTTTTATTCATGCTTTTTCTATTTTCAGGACTTTTGATAATAGGCACTTAATGCTTTATGATCAGAAAAAAGTTAGCAAACTTTAAGTGTAAGGAGTAGAGAACGTCATAATTACTACCTCGTACATGAAATATACTTGATGGAAAAAATAAAATGAGTAATAAAGGGGAAAATGTATAAACATGCAGTGATAATGGAATGATGGCGCGTACCAGTAGTGCTGTGGATTCATCAGGAACAAATCCCATCATACTAATAAGATAAAATGAAATAATGTATGTGAATTCTCATTGAAAAAAGGAAATTGTACAAATGCAAATTTATATTCTAGAGGCTCTAAATGTACATCAAAAACATTATCCGTTTTCGCCAAGCATCCTTCTGAGGTTACTCAGAGGTCCTTCGTTTCTGCATTGGAAACACTGGGGCACGTTGAGCTTTGCAGCGGTTTATTAAACATCTGTCAGTTGTAAACACTAGTTGCTGTGAGGGAGCATAAAAGAATAGGAGAAATGACCCCAGGCTGTGATCTTTTGGGGGAACGTGAGAGACACAAACACACACACTAAAGGTTACCAGGGTTCAAGGTGATCTGTGATAACTCCCAGATGATATAGCAGGACAATAAATGTCCTGAGCCTTTTCAAGTGTGAGGAATTCTTGGGCTGAATGATGGGGAAGCTACAGGGAGAGGGTTATCCTGTACTTGGAAGGACAGATGGGGAGAAGCAGATAGAGGAAGAAGACCCAGGGGTGTTGAGGCAGTTCAGAAGTTTGATCAGGGACCAGAGAACAGGCTATTCTAGGTATCTTGCACAAGGACCAAAAATTACAGTCCCATCTTCATGCATCTTTTGAAGCTAGTTTCCCCCTCCACGTTTCAAATAGCATTGCAAGTGTGAATATCATAAATTTATTAAAAATGAATACATAAAACTATTTTCCCCATAGTATCCTAAACAAATTTTAGAACCTAGAGAGAAATTTTGTGTTGAAATGCAATGTGTTGAAATCTGACTAAAAGAAAACCTGAAACAATAGGAATACTATATTAATTTCAGGGCTGTTTGTGTTGAAGGGCATTGTAAGTGCTGTTAAGAGCTCTGTTTTTATTTAACATTTTCACTAATACCACGGAAACAATAAATAGTAAATGAAATTTGCGTACTATCTAAAATATTTATTCATAATGTGTATAATTGCAAATACTTAAGGATAGAAAAATTATATAATTGGACTGAAGATGTTAGGAATCTTATTTTAATTGCAATTTGTACTTCTTTTCAAATATTTAAAATTTTGATATAATTTCAGGCTTACAGAAAAGTAATATATTCTATATAGTAAAAAGAATTCTCATATACCTTTACCCAGATTCCCTAAATGTTAGCATTTTACCACGTTTCTTTTCTCAAGTTCTCTTTCCATGTCCTGTCTTGATGCAGAATGTATATATACAAATACACACATTGTTATTTTTTCTAAACCACTTCAGAGTAAGTTACAGACATGGTGTCCTTTGATAGCTAAATAAATGTGTATTTCCTAAGAACAAAGATATTATTTTACATAACCACAGAACAGTTATCAAAATCAAAAGATTAACATCAATACAAAACTGTTAGGTAATCTGTAAATCTTATTCATATTTTCCCAATAATGTCCTTTATATGAAACGAATATTGTGGATCACAGGTTGTATTCAGCAGTCCCGTCTCCTTAATGTTCTTGAATTTGGAATTGTTCCTCAGTCTTTTCTTTGTCTTTTGTGACGTTGACTTATTTGAAGAGTACAGGTCAGTTACTTTTGTAGAGTATACGTCAATTTGGGTTTGTCTCATGTTTCCTTATGATTAGAATCAGGCTGTGTACTTCAGTAGAAATTCTAAAAAACTAATGTGTGTTTCCTAGTGCACGATATCAGGAGGTACATGATATTGATGGCATCAATTTCAGTTGTGTAGTTACAGTGGTTTCTTCTAGGGTTATCCATTGTAAAGTTACTATTTTTCTCTTTGTGATTAATGGAAAGCTAGTGAAAAGATACTTCGAAATGATGTAATAAGGAATTGAATTTTTAAATGAGATTATTTTGGAAACGTAGAAGCTAATTAAAATCAATAGGGAAAAATATTTGGCAAATGAAAGTGGTGGACATTAAGGTTTATTTTTAATTGTACCCCACATCCCAGTTTTCTGGATTATTAGGAAATTCAGCAGGCCAGAATATCAAAAGACTGGGAAGAATTTTCCAAAACGTCACTGATCGCTGATGGTGCAAATGAGAAAGGTGACTTTGGGAATTGGCCAAAGAAACTAACACAGCATAGGAAGGAAGATCAAGTGTCAGCTTGGCCAAAGCCTGAAGTAGCAGGGTCTTAGGAATGTGAAAGTTAGAATTATGATAAACTGTAGTTTATTTCTAACTCCTTTATTGAAGAAAAAAACACCTTTAGTTCTCATTAGCATGTTTCGTTCTAGGTGAGCCTCTGTTTGGGGAAGGCTGTGGCTGGCGGGCCCTTGGTAGGTGCGGATGGGTTGGTAACTGTGCAAGAGCACAGCAGGGAATGTGGGAGCCCTGGGTCCAAGCTTGCTGTTCAGTGATTTTAATTCTATCTCCTTAGTATTTTTGATGTAAGACCTGGCAATAGTATTTGATTAATTTTCCATTTTCTGTGCTAAATCTGATAAAAACTCTAGGTCCTTGTTCCCTTACTTTCCATCTTCTCCCCTGTCTCTGAAGGAAATGAAGGAGAAAGGTAGACCTTTGTCCTGGGATGGCTCAGAAGGTGTAGTCTCATGTTCACCTTTCACCCTGTTCTGTTACTTGGGTTTTGGAAATACAACCTTCCGATTTTTCTTCTTGCATCAAATCACTGTCAGCCTTTTCTCTTGTTCGTTCTTAAAATTCCTGCCAAGCCCCATTCTTAACCTTCTTCCTTTCTGGAGGTGATGACTCGTCCTTTCACGTTCAAGGCTGTGCGTACAATAGGACCATTTCTCCTGATTCCTTAGATGAACAGAGGCCTGTTGAGCCTGGTGCAGTGAGACCTGCTCTGTGCCCGAGGAAGCCTACTGTCTGAAGGTAAAAGATTCCTAAAAAGACCATTGACGTGAAAACTGCTGATATGCCAGTGTGTGAAGGTCACGGGAGTGTAGCTTGTGGCCAAAATAGAGAGTGTGGACAGGTGGAGGGGCCAGAAGTAAGATCTGAGTGGCCCCAAGGACTTTCTTCCCTGGGGAGCCCTGAAATGCTGGGACCTAACAAAATCACATGCCCTCTCCTTGTTTTAGGGGTTAGAATTAACCTCTCCCCCTTCCACCACCCCACGGAAGATGGAAGGGATGGAAGGGAAGCTCATATAAGATGAAAGATAAAGGAGGGTCTGGGTGAGTTGAATGGGGATGGTAAGAATGAGACACTTAGCCCTGATTAGGTGGTTCCTTCTTCGGGAAATGGGGAAAGAGGAGCTAAGGACGGCTGCAGGGTGTGGGTCCGGGCCCCAGATGGTGCTGAGGCTCAAGTGGAAGAGAACGAGACAAGGGGCAGGTGTGGGTGAGAACGGAGGGTGACAAAGGATGTTACCATTGAAGCCACACGGACTACCATCATTCCCCACTTTTCTAAAGGAATATAGCATTTAATTTGTACCACAGTCTTGCACATAATTATAATTACTTACTGTTTGTCTCATAGTATTCCAAAAAGATCTGACAGCCTTGTTTGATTATTTAATATCTGCTTATTATTCATCCCTAAAACTGTGAACCTCTGTGGAGCGGCCATCATGTCTTACGCTACTTCTTTTAGCACCTGGTCCAGAGTCTGTCCCATCGGTTAGTGGCTTAGTCACTGCCATGCTTCCTTGGGTGCCTGCCATCTTGCTGGATTCCTGTTCCTCAGTGGGCCCTGAGCCTGCCGTGTCCCACACATTGACTTTGGTATGTCTCTGTTACTATTGTCATACTCCTTCTACCTCCAGAAACATTCACCCCTTTTCAGTGAGTAGTGAGAACTAGCCAGAAAAACCAACTAAACAGGTTTGTGCTGTAACCAGAGGCATCATCAGTAGAAGAAAACTGTCACCTGAAGAAAAGAGTAGGCCAGGTGGAGTGGTTTATGCCTCTAATGCCAGCGCTCTGGAAGGTCAGGGCAGGAGGACCGCTTGAACTCAGGAATTCGAGACCAGCCTGAGCCAGGAGCGAGACCTCGTCTCTACTAAACATAGAAAAACATTAGCCGGGCATGGTGGTGTGCACCTGTAGTCCCAGCTACTCTGGAGGCTGAGGCAGGAAGATCACTTGAGCCCAGGAGTGAGCTATGATGACGCCACTGCACTCTAGCCCGGGAGACGGAGCAAGACTCTGTCTCAGAGAGGAAAAAAAAAAAGTACCAGGGCACACAGAGTGTCACTTCTTTTTTGTTTTTGGAAAAGACTCTACCGTCTCTGGGTCTGCTACTTTTCACCTTGGCCAGAAATTTGATAGGAAATGACTAAATGAGCAAAAACAGATGATCCAACTAAAATAAATGTGAATTAGATGTTTAAACCGGCGTCAACAATAAATGGAAGAGTTTAACTACGCATCGGCTCCAGAGGGCACTAGCTCATAGGATTACGACATTGCTCTTTGCAGCCTTTGGATTTTGGCATGTTGCATCTTCTGCAAGGGTGTTTCGTGGGTCTTTTCATCCCTCTGATAAAAGACACACACACTTAAGAAATAGTCCCTGTCTTCCCGCTCAGGATTAGACAGAATGTCCTTCTCCATTTCATAAAGTGCACATTTCCAGTGTTCTGTTGTCTGAGTGATGCCGTTCTAGCATGTTCCTTACCCTGCTTAAAAAGTGCTGGTTTTTCTAAATTCCTTTTAATGTCTCAGAGTAATCACATAATACCCTGTACTGCCGGGGTTGAGCGTGTGTGGAGTAGAATTAAAGGTGAGCCTCTCAGTGGGGTCCTGGACCCCAGGTTCCTGATGCACTGGGGGCTGGGGCTGAGTGCGCCCACCAGATGTGCTAGCTTGGTGACACCTGACACGGGACCCACCGGTGCATTTCTGTTCAGCTCGTGGTGGGAGATATTCATGCGAATGAGATGCTTTCCTAATTGCTTTATAAGCAGTTCCCTCTCCAAAATGAGAAAAGCAATGTGTGTTTATTATTTTAAAATTGCACTGTGTCTGTAGGGGGTGGCCCATAAGGATGAGACTTCCCTTTCCCCCCAAAAAACTGACTGTCCAGATTTTGCAGAACTTCCTTCCCAAAAGACTATCCTGTAGGGAATCTGGGTATTTGCTGCTTATCTTGCTGTTCCCAGGTCATTTTCTAGCTTTAGGTAAAGCTGGAACTGCAGATTGGTGGGTTTGTGCCTGTGTGGACAGGGTTGGTCCCATGAAAAGCTGTCATTCCTGTACATGGACTGTGTTCAGAGGTGAAATGGCTTAGAAGAACCTCTGGGCTACAGTGAAAGGGCCCCGTGAGTACGTTCAGATATCCTGCCCCAGCGCCCGTCGCACGTCCTCTGCCGTCTGCTCAGCCCTGCGGTGGTTTTTGTCCTCTCTCGCACAGTGAACGTTAGGAGCTTTTGGATGAGACCTGGTTATGAGAGCTTTTAAAAGTCACATAGGAGTTTACATCCCAGTTTTTCTGAGCTCAGTGACCTCAGTCAAGTTCCGTAATCCAAGGATTCTTGACCTTTTCAGGCGATCTGATGAAACAAAGATCCCTCACCCCAGAAAAATGCACATATATGAAATACTTTGCATGTTTCAGGAACTCATAAACAGCACGCCTCAGTCCTTCTACTTGTAAACGGGGACGCAGATGCACCTTTGGGGGTCTACCTTATAAATCCTCACATGACGGTTAAGTGAGAAACGTACATGTAAGTGTCATCGTACGGACTATGGAGCCTGGCATGGACGGACACATTCTTTCTTTCTGGCCCTCCGTCTCTTGTTCCGGTTCTCATTCTCCCTCTCTGCATCTCTGCCAAGGGAGAAAAATCAGTGCCATTTCATTTTGGATCATTTGTTAGGACAGAGCCCCGCCAGATTTTCATTTCATCTGTCCACGGTGATTTCTTTGTTTCTCTTTTTTTCTCCTTGCACCTTGGGCATCTCACGGCCACATCACATTATCTTTCTGGTCGGCAGCTTCGGGGTACCCGTTTCCTTCCTGTGGGAGGAGTCTGGGTATGCTGAGCTCGGAGAAGCCCTGAGTCTCCGTCTCCCACTTCGGGCTGTCCTGGCGGTGTGCAGAATCTTCAGCGTGGCATTTCCTCCACTCTTGAGAGCAAGGGGAGCCCTGCTCCAGAGTTGATGCATCAAAGGACCATGAGTGGCATAACCATGTCCTTGGCCTGCAGGGCCCATGGCCCCACAGAGGGCTGCCCTGCAGATACTGGGACCTTGGTCGGTGGTAGGATTGGGAGGAGCCAGCCCTGGCTTTGTTGTGGGATGGAGGTGACCCTGAGTACCTCCAGCCTGTAATCTGCCTCCTTGGCTGGTCATGGGTAATGGGAGGTCCCCTCCATAAGCTCAGTAGCAAAAAATCTGCTTTTCCTGTTTCTTACGCCTTCCTCATAGACTGCATGTCTTGACTCCTGGCTTGGGTTGGCATGTTGGGTGGGGACGAGGTCCACATTCATTCTTGTAGCCCCCTAGAGAGTGAGCCAAGTACTGATGTTAACAAAGGGTTGTCACAGCCCAGGCACCTGATGTGGCTCAGCACAGAGCCACCGTAAAGGTGAAGACTCATCTGTAGCACTCACAGGCCACCTTGGGATTAAATGGGCTTGTCTGTACAACAGAGGCTCACCTGGGTTACCGGGGTGGGACTTCGGAGCAATCTTTTTCCCATTGGCCTCGTCCCCTCTGGCCTGCCAGCTTCTCCCCTGGGTCCTCAGTCTTGTCATTGGATTCTAGCTCCACCTGGGCACATGGCAGTCACCCACAAATGCTTGTTGGTAAGATTCCTTCAAGTCGCAGGTTTGTTTCAAGAATGTGAAGGCCTCTCTCTTAGGTTCTTACGCTAATGTTTCATCTTCTATTTGAAATAATTCATTAAGGTGGTTCAGCTGGCTGTCACTAGTCTGAGGGTAGGACAGAGGCAGAATCCACTTTTTAAAATAGTCTCATGGGTAGGCACGTGTTTGCCTCACCTAACACCTGCTCGGGCTCTCCTCACTGGAAATACACCAGCTGCAGCATTTATCTGCAGCCTCCAGGATTCCAGGAGGGTCTGTCATTTTTCAATTACTGATTATCATGCCTCGTAAATTGAACACCACTTCCATTGGCTTGCCGTGGGTTCCATCTTCAAAACTCTAGCATCTGGATGTTTCCAAATAGCCTGCCATGTGGATGATTGACGGCCTTCATTCTTGGCTGGAATTTCAGCTTAGACCACTGCTGTTGGGACTGGAATTGGTGGTCCTGATGTGTACCACCGGTGTGACTCGGTCATGTTGGTGCCGTGCAGCAAGGCCCAGGGCCATGGGCCACCTGAGGTCAGCTGCCTTTCTGCCAGTGCTATTTGGTGCTTCATTCACAGGTTTCTAGAAATATTTCAGAGCTTTATGTGTATGTCTTTTGATACATGATAATCTGTTTTCAAGATACAATGCTTAAAGTGTCTGAGTGGCCTGGGATACTTTTATATCTTCCTAAGCTAGGGGACGAACACCCTCTTAAGACTACATATAAATACGAGGGAGTGCAGTACTTCGAGCTGCTACTGAATGATTGATGTGGTCATGTTTGTACATGTGGCTTTGTGTTTTCTAATATGTATTTAATGAAGCTTCCCATGTGCCAGGCATCTTCAAAGCCCTGGGGACATGGCGGTAACTGTGGGTGGCCAGGCCCCAGCTTTCCTGGAGCTTACATTCTACAGGGGCTTATGGGTGGTAAAGAAAAGAAAAATATGTATTAGGCAATGAATTAAAACCAAATATAAGAATGTAAGATGACTAATGGCTGACTGGGTGCCTGTTGTAGAGGGATAGTCAAGGAAGGAAGTTTAAAATACAACTTTCATGGCTGGGCGCGGTGGCTCACGCCTGTAATCACTTTGGGAGACTGAGGCTGGAGGATTGCTTGAGGCCAGGAATTCAAGACCAACCTGAGCAAGAATAAGAATCCATCTCTACAAAAATTAGAAAAATAAGCCGAGCATGGTGGCACGTGCCAGTAGTCCCAGCTACTGGGAGGCTGAGGCAGGAGAATCACTTGAGTCCAGGGGTTTGAGGTTACAGTGAGCTATGATGACACCACTGGACCCGAGAGACAGAGCAAGACCCTGTCTCAAAAAAACCCTCAAAAACAAACAAACAAACATACAAAAAACCCAATTTTTTGTTGTACAATTTCAAACACATATGTAAGTAAAGAAAATTGGAGAACAGACCCCCTTCACCCTTCACCCCTGCTCAGCAGATAGCAACTCTCAGCCAACCCTGTTCTGTCTATATACCTCCCCACTCCCTGCTTTCTGATCACTGAATTATTTTGCAACACATCCCAGGTTTATCATTTCATCCATAAATATTTGTATCTCTTTTTCAATATGACTACCAGACCCCTAAAACTTATAAATCCATCAAACACTAAGTCAGTGTTTGGAATTCCCTGGCACATGGGTTTTTAAATAGTTGATTTGTTTAAATTCAGATGCAAACATGGCCTTCACATTGCTATGGATCGATATGTCTCTAAAGTATCTGTATGTTTCTCTTCTCACTTTTCCCTTTCCATGCAATGTTTGTTGAAGAAACTGAATCCTGAATCCTGTAGAATTCCCTGCAGTCTGAATTTTCATCACTACATCCCCATGATGTTGTTTAACATGTTCTTCTGTCCCCTGGAACCTGGTAGTCACATCTAGAGAACTTGATCTGATTCAAGGTCAGTTTTACATTTTCTCCGTGGCTGCTTCTGTGGTAACGTGCCTTACCATGAGACATGTAGTCTTGTTGACTCTTTTGTGATGTTAGCAGCCATTAATGATCATTGTCTAAGTCTCCTGTTTCATTTGGAGCTAGCAAAATGCTGATATTCTCAGTCAGTCATCCCTTCATTTATTAGCTGGGCTGCTCCTATCAAGGGAGAATTTTCCTCATTAGCTATTTGGTTACTGTGAATCCTGCAAAGGCAGGTTGAGTGCTTGATCCATGGCCTTTGTTTAAGATGGTGACATTTAGGCTATGACCTGCCTTGACTGTGTGGAGAAGGGAAGGAGCACTGCAGGCTGAGGGCCTGACTCATGCAAAGGCCCTGGGGTAGAAGGAAGGGCCAGTGCAGTTGGCACGTCCCAGGGAGAGGGTCAACATGAGTGGCACTGACTACTAGACCCACCTTTGTCATCAGTGCCCTGAGTTTGGGGTTTCAGTGTTGCAGGAAACCCCTAGAGAGGCTCAGAAGTGGTGACATGATTGGACATACCTTTAGGTTGCGTAGCATACAATATGTCACATGTTCCTCTCCTCACAGAGCTTATAGTCTCAGGGAGTAAAGAACACAGAAATTTAAACAGAAAATTACAATTCCATCTATTATGTGAAATCTTCAAAATATATGTTGGACTTTCTGGTTCTTGCATCTTCTGTATCTTGATGACATCACTTTTTCCAGAAGGATTGTTCTCTGATGTATTTTTCCAGTCCTGGACTCTTGTTTTCAGGGAAACACTTGGCGCTTCTTTGAGGTTGTTATGTTGTTCTCTTGAAAGACTGAAAATTACTGAGGTACAAGGATTAGTTGGTGTATTGACAAATGTACGTGAGTGGGGAAATATTCTCTTTGCCGGACTTTGAGGAGTAACCTGAGCTCCAAGGTAGGGCTTGTCCTTCAGGAGCTGTACCCAAAACGGGGTGGCCTGTCTGCTCTGGGGTACCTGTGTGAGGGATTAGGTTCTCCTTGCCCTGTTACTAACGTGAGAGTTCCCACCAAGTGCTTAGAAGAGGGGTCTCATGCCGCCGTTATCTTTGCTAATATTATCCTTTATATAGAGATTTAAATATGCAGGAGGAGGACATACCATACAACAGTCTGCACCAGGACAGCTCTGTGGCTGCAGGGGACAGGAGGCACCAAGCACTTCCAGAAGGATAATGTAGACACACACAGATGTCTGCCAGCTGGATGGCAGGTTCGTGGGTCATTTGGATGGGAAAGGGAAGGTGCAAGAAGAAACCATTAACGTGACCTGCTGTTGGCCAGGGAAGGGAAGAAGAAGAAGAAGGATGGTGCCAAGTGGTGTTTGTAACTTGGGAAAACCCTGAGAGGCTATAAAGACAACTTAGTGCACACACAACAAATTTATAATTTTTAGTTGTTAGGCAAGGGATGAATTTTCGAGGGATGTCAGAGGAACAGCCAGGCTTTCACAAAGATCCACAAAGGAAGGGATCCTCCTTTCTGGGATTGAAAGTTTAAGCCAAGTTCTGCCCTTAGTGTGATGCGTCCCCTGAGGGAGACGCACAGGGTGGCAGCTCCAAAGGTGACTTAAAAGTTTGTGAATTTCGAAGGAGGCCCGGAGGAGAAGGGAGGGGAGGGGAGTGGGCGATAGTTAATAGTTGTTAAATATACGGATTTGCAACTGTCTGCGGGAAAACGGAGCCATTCACAACAGTACCTGCTAAGACAGGAGGGGGTGTCTGCGCCACCAGCCCAGACCCGCTTCTCCAGGGGCACCTACGGCGACAGGCTCCGTGTTCTGCTGCCTGCCCCAAGCAGAACGTGGATTTTCTAGATGGAAATGTGAATCTGTTAAAAATAACGGGTGACAGGACAAGTGTTGTTTATTTAAGTATGGAACGCTGAGCAGGAGGACCGGGGCTGGGAAAGGGGGAATGAAATGCTTCAGCTGCCAGAGGACGTGGTGCTTCCCAGCTGTGCGGGGAGTCCCGGGCATCTGCCACATGGAGGGGCACAGGGATGAGGACTCACCACCGCTTCGGAAATGCCCAGATTAGATCCTTTGAAATGAGCCTCTTCCGTCCTTGTTGTTTATCATCCATTTCTGTCCACTGGCCTCTTGTGGCCTGGGGGCTTCTGTCATTAACACCACTGGGGTTGAGTCCTCCCCACGTAACTCACCCGACTTCAGGAATATGAGCCAGAAGTGACCGCGGCCACTTTGTCCGAACGGCATTTTGTCCGAACGGTGTCCCGCCCTGTTGTCACCTAGGTGGCAGCTCTGTAGGCTGAGAAACGGTCTCAGTAAAACTCACTCCTGCCCTGACTTTTTCCTGAATTCTAGTGAGGACAGTGAGCTTTGGCCGATGGTTTGTTCTGTTGTAATTTACACGAAGTTAGAGCTGCTTTTCAAATTCCCGAATGTCTCCATCTGCCTCTGTGGGAGACAGAAAAAAGCGGAGCCTTGCAAACGGACGCCCGCGTTTCCAAGTCTGGAATGTCTTCCAGACGTCCAGAGATTTCCACCACGGCTATAAACGAAATTGGGAGAAGGAAGCTGAGGTGGGGTTTTGTTTCTTACCGCCCTGTGGCCTCCCTGTGACGATAATGGTTGTCATAGAAATCCACACCCACAGGCAGCCCTTTGTCCCATTTCCACCCACCAAGAATGGAATCCAGAGAACTTTCCTGCCTCCTGGACACGAAGAGAATGGCTGAGTTGGTGACGGGAAAATAAAGAGGATTGGCCCAACTCTTTGTTTATCTGGGCTGGATGTTTCTGGAGAGAGTAAGTCAGCCTCGTCTTTTTGAGTAGAAATGCCCGTTCTGTGGATTGCTTTAAAAAAAAGAAAAAGAAAAACAACTTGAAGATGAAAGTTCTGATTTCCTTTTGGAAGCACAAAATGATGTTTTCTGGTCGGAGGAGACCAGTCAACGTGGGAAGAGCTTTCCGAGGCACAGACGGGAGCCAGAGGGCAGAGGGTGCAGAGGAGCGAGCCTGGGGACACCCCCGTGGGGGCCGGCCCA
Organism: Lemur catta; assembly: GCF_020740605.2. NCBI lineage: Eukaryota > Metazoa > Chordata > Mammalia > Primates > Lemuridae > Lemur > Lemur catta. The sequence continues at coordinate 20,526,247 of NC_059147.1, read as the reverse complement.
GCCCACCGCCAGCTTGGTGACTCAGATCTGAGTGTGAGAAGCAGACGGAAGCTGTAGCTGAGCTGGGCACAGATTTCTAGATGAGCCGTCTGGAGGTGCCATGTTTGGATTGGCCTGAAGCTGAACAGGAGGCCCGGCCGGCTTTCCGGAAGGGAGGCCAGCTCCGCCTCGGCCGCCAGGGCCTGGGGCTCTGCCCTCTGTGTCGCCTGGGTTGCGGCAGCTCGTGCATAAGTGGGGCAGCCAGGTCCCCATCTCTTCTTCCCTGTGCGCAAATTGGAAATGACTAACCTTGCCATATTTAGTGCGGCACTAACGGCTGCTCGCCTCCAAGGGGTGATCACGCAGGCATAAATTCGGAAAGTTGCTAAGCTATGAGCAGTCTTATGAGCATTAAAAGTGTCCTCTTTGCCAGAAAGGTCATTCATAACTTGGCTACCCTGCTGATGTACAGTCAGTGATATTGATTGATTAATGTATAAAAGCACCAGATCCATTTGCTTCTATGAAAGAGAATAAAGTGCAGTCGACTCTCTCTCTATTTTCACCTCATCCTTTTGTTTGGAGGACATTTTTCCCCCTCTTTTTGTTTTGCTGGCTATGTTTAAGGGGGTTACAAAAAGCCAGTTTCTGCCAAGTAATGTGTTCACAAAGGGAACATTGATTCACATCAGTGTCGCTTGAATTACCCTTCAAGGTTTGCCAAGGAGTTGCTCTTATATTAACCTTCTGTTCGTGAAGGAAGAAATAAATAAGTCATAAAGTCAGCTTCGTTGCTTTGGATTTAGTTTGGGGCTTGATCTAAAATAATGTCTTCCGTAGCTAATTGTGGTAAAAAGGGGTTGACCAGAGAGGCCCTTGTTACTTTTGGGGGGAATGAGACTGGCGGGGGCACCGAGGGAAGGAAGGCCACCCCTTGCTGCTAGAGCCCCCCTGGGTGCCAGATGAGGGAACAGAACGCTGAATTTACTTCCAGTGCAGAGATTAGTTCTGATTGGCTACCCTGCTTTGCAGGCCGGGGAGCTGCAGTCCCCTCCCCTGCTCCCCTGCTCAGGCAGCTCACACAATCAGGTGGTGCAAACGGCAAGCAAACCCTCCCTTTGTCTGGGAGATGAAGAATTTTGGTGTGGAGGGCAACTTTGCTTCTCAGCACCAATGGAATGAATTAGTTATACAATTGTCAAAGTCATCCTTAAATTTCCCAGTTTTTTACAGACCTAGCAGGGAAGCAGCCTAAAGTTGGGGAGAAATAACTCCTCTGTTTTTGTTAACTTCAGATTAAGTTTGGTTGAGTTGTTTGTTTTGTTTTGTTTTTTTAAATTATTTTTTCCATTATTTAAGTAGTCTGAGTCTTCTTGTTATTGAGAAAACCCAAATGGGATTGGTGCTCTGTGAAACCTGAAGCATGTTGATGACTCTGTAGTTCGGTGAGCCTTGGGTCTAGTACATACAGACTAGAGCATCTGGACAGCCAGTGAGCTCTGTTTCTGAGGTTGTCTTTCACTGACCTGATCGGAAATGCCTAGGAAGATCGCCCAATGCTAGGTACGTATGAGGCCATCGATTGGTATCAGCTGGCTGGCCATCCTGGACTCCTCGTCATTTGACACATTGGAAGGATTCCAGGCAGGCTGGGAAGCCAGGGGAATGTGGACTCGTGGAACATAAGGCTGCGTTTAGCTCCCGGGGAGGTGCAACCCGAAGCATCATAAGGCTGCGTTTAGCTCCCGGGGAGGTGCAACCCGAAGCATCACCTGTAGGTGTCAGTGTGGAATTCTTCTCATTGACTGCCCCAGGGGCAGAATGGCCTTGCCTTTTTTGGGGGGGGGGGGTGGTCTGTGTACTTTTGATGGGAGCTTTGGAATGAAAACTGGTCAATCTTCCTGTCTGTTTTGTAAGCCAGGCCCCACTCACCTGTTGAAGTCTGTTTTACAGAGGGTCAGGATGGCCCATTTGTGCAACACAGTTGAGCAGAAGGGACAGGAAAGATACCAATTTCACATCAGTTTGCGGGTCTCGAATACGAGAGCTGTGATGGCTGGGAGCCACAGGAGTTTTCCCCGTGCTTAGGAAGATTAGACATCTAAGTCTCCCCCAGGAATCTAAGCCTTTGCATCCACACGTACCTTCTGTCTGACCTGGGCAGCCACCACCTAGGTGGTAGGAAGCAGCAGGTGAAAAAGTAGATTGCTTTTTTTTTTCCCTCCCAGAGGTGGTTTGGGAGTTTGAAGGTATCTAAGCTCCTAGGAAGCCCTGTTAGTTAAAAGAGGTGTGGAGTGTGCGAGCTGCACCTGGCCTGTGCTTTGCTGGAGAAGCAGTCCGTCACTTGGGAGCCCCGGAAGCCCCCCCCCCCGCCCCGTGCAGCCCCCTGCATTTTGCATGACACTTTGAATAATCTCTTCTGTTCAGCCATGAGTAGGACAGTGTTACTGATAGCTCGTGGTCTGACCGCGTATGTGCTAATATCAGTCTCATTCTCCTTTGTCCGAGAACATGGCAGGGGGACGACAGACAAGACAGGTGCAGCATCTGGCTTTATAGCTGCACGTTGCTGTGTCATCAGTTGCTTTTCCTCCATAGCTAGAGCTCTAAATGCTCACTGCAAAGCTAACCCCAAGGCGCTGGTGAAGTGTCGGACCAGACAGGGAGCCAAACTAACTTTATGTAATTGTTTAATTAAAACCTTGGTTTTCTAATTGCAGTCTAAACACAAGCGCCTTTGGTTAATGAAAGGCAACCTCTGCACTCGGTGTTCTCGTGCACAGCTTTTCTCTTCCATTTTTTTTTTCCAACTTGAAAATCAACATTTAAGTTCCCTCCATGGGGAATGTGGCAGGTGGTGTTTCTTGCCACTGGGGGAGTTGTCCCACAATTCCTTTTGTCAGTCCTTGTCTCAGCAACTTATCTAGGCTGCAGTTGCCTTTCTGATTTCACATCGCAATGAATCAAATTTGTGAGCCCCTTCACCTGATGGAATCATCAGAAAGCCAGAGAGAAATTCCCACGTTTCTCCGGCGTAAGCATTATTTTCTGTATTCCTGGTGTGGGCATTGAAACAGATATATTCTCATGTTTGGATTTTAAAGGAGAAGCCTTCCCTTGATTTCCAGATGAATCTTGGAACCTTCCCCCCCCCCCTCCTCCCTCTGCTGAGGTGATAGGAGCTGGCTCAGAGGGCATACTGAGGATGAATCCATTTTCTTTCCTCTGTCTCTGCAGAATAAATTAGAATTTGCCTGATTTAATAAAATGGCTTCGTCTCCCTGCCATCGTTTCCATCTCCAGAGTATTTCTTCCTTAGTGGCCTGCTCTTCTATGATGGATCTCAGTTCCCTATCTCCTCATTACAGGCCGGGGGCTTCGCATGTAGCTCATTCCCTCGCACTCTCGCACCCACGGATTCACACGCGTGCACGCACCACACCGTTGGGGGGTCCTGATGGCTGAAGGTGTGGAAATTTGTCACCAGCTCTCATTTTCCCCATTGTCAGGCAGGATGGTTGTAACTGATGGAGAGGTTGGTGCAATTTGCCATCCGTCTGCCATTAACCCAGCCTCCTGGAGTTGATGTGACCACAATGAAGAATATATTTTGGGGGGGAAGGGGGAGAGGTTGAAGATGCGGAATTGCAGCATAAATCCTCTCAGTCTGCCCCAGACCTTTTCCTGTTTAATTGGAACATATTTATCTCTGTATGGTAGAGTATTTTCTTGTCTCCCCCTTGCCCTCAGATGGACTGATTTGAGTTTGTTGTTTGAATTTGGAATGGTTTTTCCATTTGGACCTCCCCCTACCCCAAATTTGTGTTTTAATTTCTATCTCCTAGGTTGATTTTTTTCTTTTCTCTTTCTCTTTCCATTCTGACACTAATTATGCCAGCTGCATTGGGAGCGCTCACTGCTGGGAGGTACCCAGCTAAGTGTTAAGAATGGTTTTAAAAACAGGCTGAACTCTTTCTTAATGAGGCTCAATCGGGCTCTCCTCCGGGTGGTTTTGTTTTGCTGATCTGTCAGTTTTTCAAGGATTTAATTGCACTTTTTTCATATTAGTCTTTGAAATTGGCCTATACAATCTTGCTGTAAAATACATTTTAAAAAAGGCAAAAAGTTAGTAGTTTTTGTCCGCCTTCCCCCTCCACCCCCACCCCGCCTTATTGTTTGGGAATTTTTCCTTTTCGATTTCGTTCTCTCCAAGACCATCTTCTGTCAGTCATTCCTGGGACCCAGCAACAGTGAAGAGCCCAGAATGGGAGGGGCAGGAGGAGGGGCCTTGGAGAGCCTGGATCTGCAGGTCTCCAAGGCAGTTTGCCCGGTTTTTGAGGCTTCCATTTTTAGGGCTTCAGTAGTGCAGCTTGGCTTATGTCTCCTCTTCCCGCTTTGCTCTTGATCAAGGGCAGGGAGAGACTCTTGCATGACTGAAGTTTCTTTTAGGCTTGGAAGTGACAGATGCCATCAAGTGGTGCCAGCCCAGCTAAACCAGCATCTCAAGTCCTCAGACATGGGAGGCAAAGCGAAAGAGAGTCCAGAAGGCAGAAGTTGTCAGGCAGGGGAGGCAGAGAAGCAAGGCCTTATCCTTTATGCCATTATCTCTATGGCGAAGAAAACATGCTTGGAGCAATCAGCGTAAAATTCTTAATTGCTTCGCTTACTTCTGCTCTCCTCGTGGGACAGATTGTGCAAACGCCGGAGCTGCCAGGACCCTCATGTTAGCGCACTGTCCCTGCTGCACACACTATTTTTAACTAGTGCTTTGTTTTGCAAAGATGCACAAAGCTTTTCCTTTCCTTTCTTTGCCCCTTCCCAAGGATGCTAATAAACAGCAGAGGCAATAAAGAGCTGCTCCAGCCGCCTTGACAGCAGCCACACGTTATTAGGCTGAGCACCTAGCGCTGTCCCCCTGCCGCCCTGCCTTCTGCTTCTCCTTGGTTTTTCTTCATTCCCTCCTCTTCAGCATGAGTTTGGCTTTTTTTTTTATATTTTTATTTTTTGCCTCTGAATTTATCCTGTGAACAAACCAACTTTCCTTTCCCCCTTTCCCCACTCTCCTCCGTCTGATTTGTATCCTTCTACTCCCCTCTCTTGTGATGTGTGTTTTCCTCTTTGAGGTTTCCAGTCCCCTCTCATGAGAACGTAAAATCCAAGAACCAGATCTCGGAGATTTCAAAATAAAATAAAAGTAAACTCTGCTTAAAAAACACTTTAGCAGGAAAGCCAGGCTAATTGTAAATCAATGGGTCTTAAAATGCAGCATCGATCTCCAGTTAGAAGTTTGAAGGGGAAAGCAGTAATTACTGCACCAGAAGGTAGTTTTTCCTCTTAGTAAGTTCTGGGCAGAAAGAAGGCTCATTAGGGCAGCACTTCGGAATCTGAGTAATTAGTTTAAAAAGTACTTTTGTGGTGTTATTCCCTTGGCTGGAAATTATTGGAGTCTTCACAGATTTATAGCTCAATTCTGATAAGATTTGATTTATTATCGTGTTTGGTGTGGAAGAACCTTGATACATAATCACCCAGGTGAAGATTCAGGGAAGCGTGGATCAGAGTCTTGGGAATGAGGAGTCTTTTAAGGGTGGGGGTGGGGCTTGATTCTTTAATGGTTCCTCCCTTGGATAGTACTGAACGTGGCCAACTTAGAGCCCCTGCATGGCAGCCCTGTTAGACCACCCAAGGCCAGCCTGGTCATCCCTCAGGTGAGCAAACAGTCAAAGAGGTGACTGTCTTGTCCAAGTACATGTGGACCTGATGGTTCAGTGACAACGCAGATATAACACAGCCATCTTATGTTATGCAGAGTGGATCTACTGGAGGGTAAGTTCCATGAGGGCAGGAATGTGACCTTCTTGTCCACTTGGATTCACAATGGCTGGAACCTAATAGGCATGAACTCACAGATATGTTTAAGTAATGGCTTAGTGAATAAATTAGACAACTCTTCTGTTCTGGAGAGAGAGCTTCTAAGCTCTTGTCTTTGGGGGAGAAAACCACCGTGGGAACTTTCTGTCTGGTTAGATTATCAAACCAAGGACAACTGCTACTCTGAGCATTTTCGGCATTACAGAGAAAGCAGGCGGCCCTTTTGGGGACTTGATTTTGCTTCCATGGGAAGCCATCAAGAGATCATTCTCTTTCCTCATTTTTTATTGAAAAGAAAATAATACAACATAAAGCAATACTTTCAAGTCAACCACCATTGCACAGCTATCTCCATTTTGATACATTATCTTTCCCTTGACTATGTAGTATTAATAGCTGGTTAAATGTATATGAGAATGTTTTGTGGACTTAGAGATGTGAGGTTTTTAAGTTCTTACTAGAAACTTTAAGTTATCTTTGTTGTTTCTCCAGGGAGACTCTCCAAAGAGTGCACTCCACTTTTAATCTGTGTATCAGGTGGAGCAATGGTTTGTAAAGTTTTATTAGTGGAGCCCTCTTTTCAAAAAAATGAAATATAATTTGAACCCAGTATATAAACAGTGGTTTTTTTGTTTGTTTGTTTTTTTTGTTTTTTTTTTTTGAGACAGAGTCTCACTTTGTTGCCCGGGCTAGAGTGAGTGCCGTGGCATCAGCCTAGCTCACAGCAACCTCAAACTCCTGAGCTTAAGCAATCCTACTGCCTCAGCCTCTCGAGTAGCTGGGACTACAGGCATGTGCCACCATGCCCGGCTAATTTTTTCTATATATATTTTTAGTTGTCCAGATAATTTCTTTCTATTTTTAGTAGAGACGGGGTCTCGCTCAGGCTGGTCTCGAACTCCTGACCTCGAGCGATCCACCCACCTCGGCCTCCCAGAGGGCTAGGATTACAGGCGTGAGCCACCGCGCCCGGCCATAAACAGTATTTTATAAGACTTGATAACTGTAGTTATTTTAGGAGTTCAAATTTGTTAACGGTTACTTCTTAAGTCAAAAAAATGAGAACAAAGCCAAGTTGATCACCATTTTGATCACAAGTAAGAGTTATAGAAAGTAGTTAAATGGTATCAACTAAGCTTCTGTTTTGTTTATGTATTTTGTTTTAGTCCATTATTGTATAAATCCTCATTCTCACAGTAGTTCCAAACAGTACTGGTTTTCAGTAGCAGGCCTCATAATCTCAGAAGAGTCTTCAATTAAGTGGAAATGGCAGGAGTATTATGCCAAAGCCTACACAAAAACGGGTTAACTTGGCCATACAACTAGTTCACCTAGCCTCCAGGGTGTTAGATTTTGGCAGATACCACATTTGAGTGTGCTTTATTATTACAGCATCTGAAATGAAATTGGAATCTGAATTTGCAGAAGCCCTGCAGTGTTTTGGGTTTCCCCAGAGAGCAGTTCAGACACCATTGTCCTTATAGCAGTGGTCTCCAACCTTTTTGGCATCAGGAACCGGTTTCATGGAAGGCAGGTAATGCAAGCGAGCTTCGCCTCCTGTTATGTAGCCCCCCCCTTCCCTACATTTCATGGAAGACAATTTTTCCATCGGGTGGGTGGGGCGGGCAGCTCTGCAGCCCTGTCCCTAACAGGCCACGGACTGGTAAGCCAGGGTTGGAGACCACAATCTTACGGGAATTCTACTTTAGAAGAACACTGGGACTCTTGCCATTGGCAGAACCCAAGACTGCGCTTGCTGGAAAAATCACTGTGGTGTGGAGTGGCTGATGAAGGGCCCTTGTCGGGATATCTCCCTGTCACCTGTATCAAGTGACCCCTGCAGAGAATGTGCCACCTTCTGTTTCATGTAAAGAGTCACTTTGTGAGTTGTGGATGGACGTCTTGGCCTCCCTTTGAGGACTCTTGCCCCTCTTCTTTTTTGGTGTCTGTCAGTCTCTACCCTGAGAGTGTGACACCTGGCTTGGGCATCTCTGTCTGGTCCCTGCTGTGGTCTGTTCGGGACTTTCCTCTCCTCTGTGCTGTGAATATAGAAGTGCAGATGTTCCATGAAGAAAAAAATGTCACTTTCTATTTATAAATGAAAGGAAATATTTCTGCTGTTTATCCTAGAAGCCCCGAGCCGTGCTTTCAGACTCTGAGAATTATGTCCCAGAGCCAGGCCTCAGTCAGGCTCCTGTGCTCTGTCACTGCTTGGCCCAAGGGTGCCTTCTCCCCCCACCCCATCTGCTTCACACCAGTTTCTGTTGCTTGCACCTCCCTCCTTGAGTTAAATGTTGCCACTTGCAAAGTGTATTAATAGCGCAAGCACCACTGAGTGGAGGTAGTGATTTTCTTCGTTTTTTAATTTTACATTTTTGAAACAGTTTTTATCTTTTAGAAACAAATCTGGAATAATATTTCAAGCTGCTCCTGTCTGGGGTAAACTCCAGTTAATCCTTTTACAGTGTGTCTTGAGGGGTGGGCCTTCTCCACGTTCCCTCCCGAAGCTGTGGCCGTAGCAGAGCCTGGCCCTGCTCTGGTGTTCAAGCCCTGGTGATCCCCGGCTGTCAGTCATCCAGCCCTAAATCCGTGTCTGGGGATCCACCTCATATCCCACTTCCCTAAGTCTTTCCTAAAACAACCTGCCTTAGTCAAGTTCCTACCAAGTGGCAAATATGTACTTGTATGCGTACGCGCGCACGCACACACACACACACACACACACATATGTGTGTGTGTGTGTATATATATATACACACATATATATATACATATATATACATATATATATATACATATATATACATATATATATATATATACATATATATAAAACAACCTACCTAAAGACTTGTTGCTGTCCAGAGAAATTTTTTTCCCAACTGTGACTTTACAGTGATGTAAGTGCTGTTGAATTGATTTTGCACGTGTATTTCAGCAAATGTTAGAATGCGCCACTTGTGTGCACAGATTCGCTGGGTGCTTGGTGGTGACAGTGGAGCAGTTGGTTCCTAACGTGACAAATCCGTGTCCATGCTAGAGCTTGGGACTTCAGATGGGCAGGTGGTGTTTCCTCGTGGGCCTGTGGCTGCAGGCACTGGGTGGATGTTGCCAGGTGTGTTCAGCAGGTGTCACTGCGGCTCAGGGAGGCAGGGCACCGGGAGGGCGTCCCCAGGGCAGGCCCAGAGCTGGTGGCTGTGGCTTGTGTTTCAGGCTGGTCCCATCATTGCCTAGAGTATTGTTCCGAGTCCCGTCTGGGGGCCGAACTATTTCCATCAGGGACTAACCTGGAAACATCTGATTTCTCCTGTCCTCTCTGTGCTCTGACTGTCCCCAGACCCCTCCCACCTTCCCTCTAGCTCCCGTACCCTTACATAGTGGAGCACTTTTGTCATCACGAGAGCATGGAAAGTTGACTTCCCCATGGAAGGGTAGGTGTGATTTTTTTTTTCTTTTTGACAGACGAGGCCCGAGTGGCAGAGAGACCACCTGGAAGTCGCTGAGAGCTGGGAACCTCTCAGTAAAGGCATGCTTGACATGTCTCTGTCTTCCACCCCTGGACTACCAGGGAAGCGAATGGCAGCCTCTGGCCAGGAATTGATTGCATTAATTGATATGCCAATAAGAGAGCTTGTTACATCCGCCATTGGTTAGGGGGCCAGCTAACAAGTCCGCTGATCAATGGCACCAATAAAGATTTCATCCATTAATGAGCAACATGGTAATTAATGTTTTCCATAAACCAATTAGCCCGGCTAGCTAACGTGCCGGTGAGTGCCGTGAGTGGCAGTGCCGAAGGTGGGCCGGGCGTGGGGTTGGCCTTCAGGCAGGACAGGGGGCCCCATCTGGCATGGGGTTGGGTCTTGAGGCAGGAGGGTTGATTCCAAACGTAGAAAGTGAAGAGAGGAGCCCTGGCAGAGAGGGAAGGCAGACTGAGCCTGCCGGCCCCATGCTGGGCGGCAGCTGGGCCTTGCTCTTGTCCCCTGTACCTGCTGGGACGAGAACAGGACTCACTTCTCCCTTCCCACTCCTCTGGCTGCATAGCTTTCCCACGCGAGCCTCTCAGGGGCTGTTAGGGGCGTAAATGGAATGACTGAGTCCCTGGGTCACTCCAGTCCCAGCTGGGCACACTCTCCCCAGGGACGCTCCCATCAGTGGCTCACACGCACTGCCCTGCGCTCCTGGAGGGCGGGCCAAGGCCTCTTCTGGGAACCATGAGTGAGTGGTAAAGTCATTAACATCCCCCCACCCCCCGGGTTTCATTAGGAAGAACAATTTTGCTAGAAGAAAGAAAGAAGGAGAAACAGATGATTTGAAGCTGTGCCTTTTTCCTTCCCCCCTGGTTTTTGTAATGACATCAGTGGGTTGTTTGCCAAGCATAACCTGGCAGCCCGGCGGCTCTGCCTGACTGCCTGAGATTTCTGGGGACCGTGCAGCTCGCCAGCTCCAGCCGTGGCAGCGTGCCAAGGTGACGTTCCGTGACTAAGCAGAAACGAGGGAGAGGGAGAGAGGGAGGAAAAAGGTATGTGTGGTTGGGGAGCCGGGGGAGAGAGTGGTCCTGGGCCTGGGCGTGGCGTGGAGGGACGAGGAGGCATGTCTGGGGGCGCCTGAGCACGAGGGCAGGTGTCAGGGGAGGGCACTGGCAGGCCAGGAGGTGTTCCTGTGGCACTGGGGGTGGGGGTGGGGGAGCCACAGGGCAACAGCCACAGATCCAGCCTGAGAGGCGGCCGAAGGGGTCTGACTTAGGAGGGAACCAAATGAGCCAAAGCGAAGGTGACAGCCCAGAGGGCCTGGAACTATTGAGAAGGAGGCTTAGGAAGCTTTTATCAGCATCAGGCCCGATACTCCACAGCGGAGTTTCCTTTGCATTGTTAGGTATTGACCCTCAGAGACCCCTTGTGGATTCCCTAATTGAAAATTAATACTAGATCAATGCCATGGGCAATTTGCATATTGATCATAAACAACTTTGAAGGCACCGAGTGTGCGGCAGATCAATAGGGCTCCTGAATAGGCTGCAGAGGGAGCACCTCCCAGTACAATGCACTGCGAGAAAGGTTAATGATTTGGGAAGTTCCTAACTGCTCGGCACAGGGAACAGCCCCCACCGCTGTGCGGTGTGCACAGCGTCCGCAGGGCAACGACCTCCAGGCCTGCGCTGCCCCCCTCCAAGCCCTCTGTACCCCTCCACGGGCAGAGGGGGGTCGGGGTGCTGGTGTGAGGAAAGGGCTGGCCATGAGTGTTCCTGCAGTTGCCTTTTTTGGTGATGGATGAAGTCTTGGGGCAGTTTATTCTGGGAAGTGTACTGTAAAAGGCAGCAGCCAAGTTCAGGCTCCAGTAATTGTTCTGGCCCCTTCCCCAAAGCACAGTTCTCCCGGTGACTTGAATGGACTGAACTGGAGTGGGGAGCAGTCTCGCTTCCCCCCGCCGCCTCCTCCTCGGGCTTCCGATCAACATGGAAACCCGCGCTGACGTTCACTTTAAGCCGTGATGGGTTTGGCCCGTTCGCTTCCTGCTCCGCTCTGCTCCCTTCTCTGGCTCTGCCCTCCTGCCGTTCACTCACGCTGCCCAGCCTCATGCCTTCTGCTTCCTTCTCTGACTTCAGCCCTCGCCTTTCTGGGTGCCCCTGCTGGATCCATCCCCCAGGGGCCCCTTTACCTGCCACCTCTTCACTGTCTTGTTTTCCTCTGGGCCCCCTGCTCTGTTCTGGCCGAGCTCCAGCTCCTCGTCTCTCCTGGCTGTAGAAAGTGCACGTGGACCAGCTGCCCTGCAGGTGCTCTGAGCTCGCCCGCCCGTTACTGTTCAGCAGCCAAACCCAGAACACTTCAGGGCTTGACCGCTTACCCCGTCTGGGAGCTCCCAGGGTCTGCTGAAATAGCTGGTCCGGAGATCAGGGCCAAGTGCAGCCTGAGGAAGTAGTAGTGCCAGTCTAGCTGAACCTAGCCCCCAGCTGCAGCCCCAAGGCAGTGGAGGGTGGTGGCACCGGTGGCAGAGAGGTGTGTGTGTCACTAGGGGGAGACACCTCTTCTGTGATGGTGAGTTGAGCTGACTTCTTCCCACAACAGCCAATCTGAGAAAAATTAAGCCCCCCACCCCCCACCCCAGATTCACCTTGCACTAGGAAAAGCGAGCATTAAAACAGTCGTGCCGAGGTCACGTAATTTTATTAGCATCATGCTCTAACCAACTTAGCTAACAGGCCACCTTGTCGTGTCATTTTGTATGGCTGTTAAGTTGACAAAGTCCATTGAAATTCCCATATGGAGAGGCAGTATAGTGCCACCAGAAGAGACATGCAAAACGGCCGGCCACCAGTTTCCGGGTCTGCGCAGCTGCCATTCTGAGCCTCGAGTCCTGCAGCCAGTTGTGGTGCCACGCTGCCAGCCTCTCAGGGAGGTGCTGGGGAGCACGGTGACGAGATGGGTGCTTCTGGTTTATGGGTGTCAAGACTGTCCACATGCAAAGGGTGGTCAGTGATCCCCCACCTTTGCATTTCTTTAAATTACAGTCTGCCTCCCCTCCCCCCACTGCTCCCACCCCCATAACTGGGAAGGCTCAGGAGAGTTAGTTTTGCATTTATATATTGCGTAAATGTATTTATAGAAACACAGTAGCCTTTAAACTGGAAACCACATAAAGTTGTGCGGATTGTCCCCCATGCAAGCAGCTCTCGGCTAAGAGGACAGGTTAGGACTACAGTCCATCCCAGACACTGCTTCCCAAGCAGAGTGTGTGTCCCCGGGCCGTATCTGCCCAGGGAAGCAGTGTGGAAGAGGAGCACCTCGTTCGTTCTAACTTCCACGGAAGTCCCTTACTCATTCCCAGGGACTCTCCCCAAGTCTGGTCCGAGTGCATCTCCTACCCTGACCCTTCTCTCCCCACTTGCTGTCCTCTAGCAGACCAGCCCACCTCCCTCCCGGGCCTTTGCACTTGCTGGCCCTCTCTGCTGGGAAGGCCTCCTGGCCTGGCCTCTTGTGGCTCACCTTCACTTCCTTCAGGTCTGTGTTCAGATGTCACTGTCCCTGAGCTGCCCGTGTGAAATTACTCCTCGGAGTCCCTGCATTATTCTTCCCCACAGCACCCGACTTACAGTGTGTTCCCTCGCTCAGCTGCTTGTTGTCTGTCTTACTCTGTCAACTTCTTTCCTGCCCTGCCCCACCCTACAAGAGCCGGGAGTTTTCCTGTTGTGTCCACAGCTGTATTAGTGCCCAGAATAGGTGCTCCATGAATATGTGATGGGTGGGTGGGTGGATGGATGGACAGATAGCACCAGCAGAAGTGTGTATTCTTCTAGAAAGGCCACAATGGTGTTTTAATGGTGGCCATTAAGAGAATGAACCTTGAAAGGAAAATTGCTTAAGCCAGGAGTTTGAAGTTGCAGTGAGCTATGATGACACCACTGCACTGTAGCCCAGGCGACAGAGCAAGACCCTGTCTCAAAAAAAAAAAGAGAGAGTACGAGTCTTGACATCAGCTCTCTAGCTTCCTAGCTATATGACCTTCACCAGTAATTTAACCTCTCTGAGCCTCAGTTTCCTCATTTGTAAGGTGGGAGTAATGATAGCATCTACTTCAATTGAGTGATGATTGTAATAATATCATTATTATTTTTGGTAGACACTTACTAATGACTTAAGTAAATGGAAGCTTTTCTGGACGCATGGTATTGGTTTTCACGATCAGGCTCTTTGTGGTGAAGGACCACGCGGGCAGGAGAAAAGGACAGTCGTCAGCGTTTTGCACTGATCAGTCCCATTTTGTTAGTCCCTTCCCTCTTTCCTTTGCAATCAGGGCATTTGTGATTGGGTCAAAGAAAATGGCAGCTGGAGCTCAGGCTCCTAGGGCAGGTCAGGGGTGACCTGACGTGGGACATGGGAGCACACGGTGTGGGGGAGGAGGAGGTGAGCCCATGTCAGCTTGATTCGGGGCGTGGCGTGGCCACAGCCCTGTCAGCCCAGCGGGCAGGTGCCGGATGTCCCCGTGCATGTGATTACTTCATTATGGAGCTTTTCATTGACTTGGCTGCACTGTGCTGATGAACTGAGACTGGGGACAAGAGCACATAATTGAGGGAAATAAATTCCCATCACAGGCCCGGCTGCAGCCAGGAGTAAGCATACACCTCCTCTAGACGTGGGTGGTGGAGGGAGGGGTTCCAGGTTTTTCCCCAGGTACATCTTCCCTTCCTTCCTTCCCTCCTTCCCTTCCAGACATTCACAAGCACTGGATGCAGGGGTAGGGAGGAGTGAGCAGCATCTTTCCAGTCCTGCCTCTGTGTCCCTGCTTGGAGCTGCTTTTCCAGAAAGTCCTCTTGTGTTTGCATGCTGCCCTCTTTTCATCCACTCTGAGGGACAGGGGCCTGCCGGGGCCTCCCTCATTCCCCTCACACACATGTCCTTTCTCTCATTTGTTGCATTCCCCTTTGTTTGCTCACCTTTATTTCTGTGTGCGCTCTCTGCTTAGATCTCGGTGAAGACAGAGAAGGGGAGCCCCGTTGCTGCCGTTCTTAATTGAAATTGCGTTTCATTCATCTGGGAAATGAGGCAGGGAGGTGGGTGGGGCAGAATTTTCCAGGTCGAGCCACTTGCAGCTGATTCAACACAGAGCCAGGCCTGAAGATGCCAGTGCCATGAACGCGTAGCAAGATCTTAAGAGAAGAATTTAGGAACCAAAGTCATTTGCATAAAACTAAACCAAAAACCACACAACCAGCCACCTGGTTTAACCACCACAAAACAAATGTCCCACTGCAATGCATTTTCTAAAAGCTGGGAAATTAGCAGCTGGGGTCACCAGAGCATCTGAAGTTGGTCATTACTAATCAGTTGTTTAAAGAGATCCCCCTGCCCTCCCCACCCCGTGTTTTCTGGGCCTTAAAAAACATTTCCTGGAATGTGAAGTCAGTGTGTGCTGCGGCTGGTGATGCACATAATGGCTGGGCTGGGGAGGCAGGTTGCCTCCGTTACAAAGGAGCATGGGTGGCGTGAAGGCAGAGTAGAAAAGAAATGGAGAGCCCTCACTTGACACCCCCTGACCTCAGCCGGTGGAACTGAATGCTGGAGAGCCAGGACTGAAATTGCAGTCACTTTAGATTATTTGGAGCGAGGAGAGGCAGGGAAAAAAGGGTCTGTTGACTACAGGAAGCTGAATTCTTCCTCTGCTGAAAAGCTTATTAGTGGAAGGGGAAAAAGCAATTACTTGGCTTTTGCTAGTTCTCTGCGGCTGGGATTCGGGACTGTGACAGCAACCCCGTCACCAACGCCTCGGACCTCACCCTGAAACAGAATACCTAGATGGACACTGCCCCTAAGCCATTTGGGAGCAGTACTTCTGCGATCCTCCCCCCTTCCAGAAAAGAACATGAAAGGGAGGAATATGTGAGTGAGTGTGTGTGTAAGAGAGGGAGAAAGGGAAAACTGTGACTTGTCCTGTCTTTAAATGCAATGCTTTTCTGCTGGGTATCACGTTGCCACTGGGCAGGAAGTGAACAGGGTACTATTTGCCTGGAAACACAGCTATCTGGGGTGTTAGGGGCTGGTTTTGTTTTGTGTGGGGGTTTTCACTTGGTTTGGTTTTGGCAAGCTCACTTTTCATCCTTGCTATGCCTTTTGTCTTAAAATGTAAAGAAAAAACATTGCTTTGAACCACAATGGTACCACTATCACAGTATCACAGCCTCAATATCACAGCTTTAATTGAGAGAGATTCCTGAAGAGCCAGCATCCAGGGAGCGGGACGCAGGCTGCCCGGTTCACACTGCCCGTGGTTCCTTTCTCTGCTCGTTTGACTGTGTGCGCATCACCCTGAGCTCTTCTTGTCTCCACAGCTGTGTCCCTCATCCTCCTCTAGACATGCTCCTTTGGGCTACCTCACTGTGTGGCCTCAGAGCCTTGTGCTTCCCTGATCCCTGATCTGTAAAACTGAGGTGCTTGCTGTCGGCTCCACCAAATCTCTCAGGACAAAGGCAGACCCCTCCAAGGCCGGGTTAACGCAAGCAGCCGTCATTTCTCGTTCTTAAACCTGTCGTACTCATTTTATGCTTTCATACCTTCTCCGCATCTGGACCACTTTGCCTATTGATCCTTTTTATATTTTCCAAAACACCTAAAGGAATTCCTGGTTTCACCACCTTAATTGTATGTAGCTAAATTTTACACAGCTAGATTTTTAGTCCAGTGACTGCTTTTATCTTTTCTTTTATTTCTCTTTAAGGCTCAGTTTTCTGTCTTCGCTTCCTTTCTCCTGGAACATTTCCTATTCTTTCCAGCCTTTTACCAAAGTTCTTTAGTAGTTGAGTCCATGCGTAGGCCAACTCCTTTTAGATAGAAATTGATCTGTTTTCCGTACCATAACATATATTTAATTTTAAGACATAATCTTACCTAGGTTTTTTTTTTTTTGTTTTTAAGTGTTTCATTGGTTACTATCTAAGTCATCTTCCTCCTCCTATTTGAAGATATTGCTTGGTAAGTGGGGAATCGCTTACTTTATTCTTCCTAATGATTTGGGGATCTTCTCTTTAATACTGTGTTGCTCTTTGGCTAGTTCACCTTCACACATCTGGCAGGTTTTACTTCTTGTCTTGCTGTCAATCTTGGCTTTACACAATGAAACAAAACCTTTCACTTGTTTCTAGTTTCCTTTCCTTATTTGCTTTCTGCTTAGGGTTCATGTTACTCTTGGAAAAAGTTGCCCACTTAGGAAAGTTTGGGAAGGATTCTGACCTAAGGATTTCCCTATAAGTGGATTTCTAGTACTTCCTCCAGTTGCAGTGTGCACGCAGAACAATTTAAACATCCAAAATTATTTCATTAAAATGGAATCGTGTGCTACAGATTCTATAGATCCCTTATTCCTTGTCACAAATACCAAGTCTGTCGCTAAACTGCACTTTCTGCCCAGATCCTTGATGACTTTGGCATCTCAAGACAATAACGTTTTCTTTCTTTTGTTTCACATATTTGTTGTTTTCAGATGTTCCCACCATGAAAGAGTGTGGGCATGAGTCTGGAATTTAAATTACTTTTATTGAATTGTTTGCCTTGATGGTCATCACTGTGTGCTTTTGTGTCTTGAAATATATTGCTGTATAAATTTGGGAATACCTAACGCAGTGTGTTGCTTGTCAAGGGTTACCACCTGTTCTTAGGTCTGGGAAACACCTTACAGGAGGAAAAGCTAAATAGATGCACACGGAGTCCTAAAGCTGAGTCGGCAGTACAGTTGGTTGCTCTGGGAGATTTGAGAAGGGCTCTTGTAGCTAAAACCATTGCGAAAGGGATGGTGGCATTTTGTTAAACCCTAGAAAAAGACCATTTCATTGTACAGGATCCAAACTTAGAAATATATAGAGGCTTTGGATTCAACTACTGGCATTACTTCCGAAGTTTCTGAAGAGGAGGAGGAGGATCCAAGAATTTTCTCTCTCCCTTTGGGCACAGAAGAGCTGTATAAGGTGCCTATTAAAAATGACAACAGTTTAACAATTCCATCTGCTTTTTCCTCCACGAATACAGGAAAGCTTTTGCACATAAACCTTTTCTCTGTACCTCAGCTTCCTGCTTCGCTTTCTTTGCAATTTCCTAGGAAATGTCAACTGAAACATGCTGCCTCTGCTGCCTGTTTGTTTCAGACTGAAGCGTGTTTGGGGACTTGATGGTTTTGGAGAGTGGCCCAGTTTTTGACTTTCCATGTGTAGATGCATCCTGAAATATCTCGGGTCTGACCATAAATGCTCCTGGCGGAGTCAGGCTTTTCTCCACTGGCACCAGGCAATGCACAGTAGGCACCTGAGGACTCCCCAGGATGCTTGGAGATGTAAGCGTCTGCTCTCAGCCACCTCCAGGGTTCATAGTGTCTAGCACTGGTGCATTCTTGAATGTGCAGTCTGTAAATACGCAGTGACCTTCGTGTACGCTTGGGTCTGGCCAAGGGAGAGCAGGTTTAGCGGTGTTTTCCTGGGTGCAGCATCGCCTGAAGTTGGCCTGATTTTTGTTCCCCAGATTTGGTTTGGAAAGTATAAGCCTTTGTTTGTGCTTTGTTTTTATGAATCAGCTTGTTTTACCAGCTGTGCATATAAATGGCTTATGATCATGCAAAACGAAGCTCCTTGCCAGTGAGTCCCTCGTCCGCTGATGGGAGTAAACTAATATTTCTGCCTGAATTCCGTGCTTCTCAGAGGTAAAGCTGTTTCATGAATAGGTTAGAGACGCTTCAGACACTGTGGGCTTAAGAGTGAGGCAACAAACAGGCTGAAAATTCAAGTCCCTCATTTGTACCCTCATGTGATCAGATCTCTGGAGTCGTAGCTTTATTTTTCTCAGTTATGTGCAGTTTGTTTCAGTGGTCGGAAACGAACTGTTTACCCCTTTCTCTTTCAGTTTGCCTTTTTGCTTATCTTTACTCTAGATAGTCCATCGTTCCCTTTGGCATTGTCAAATTGTGTCTCCCCAGCCTTGTGAATCCCTTGGTTCTGCACGGCCACCCTCCACCTCTCCTTCCCTTGCTGTCATTCCCGTATAGATTGCATCCATCACCGCCGACGCGCCCGGTACGAGCCATCCCGCAAGGTTTCACTTATACCCATTAGGTTCTAATCTCCATCATTTAATATCGCTTCTGGTACATCCTGTTCATTTCCCATACACCTTCATTTGTATATAGAGGCTTAAAAGTACACTTACGGGCCTTCCTTGACTGTTTTTTCATCCATGTATTTCCAACATTTTCCAATTTAAAAAAGAAATAAATAAGGAAACATACCGTAGAATTGTTTTTTTTTTTTTTTTTGCATTAAGCATGAGATCTCTCTTTGACAAGCCAAGTCAGTTTCAACTCAGAAGGACATACCAGTCTTCTTTAATGGAAACTGCTAAATTTTTTTTTTAATTTACTCTCTTTCTATCACTCATATGTGTTTATCTGTCTTGTCTTCTCCCCTCCGAGCATGGAAGCCTGGCAGTGTTTATTTCAAGCAGGGTGTTATTGAAAGACAGATGCTTGTAGGGACTGCTCAGGCCTCACACCTGGAATGTTAAAAAGCTTTCAGGCAGATCTGTGCTGTTGCAAAATGTCCCCTTCCACAGAGAAAGGGGACAGGTGGGAACTGGTGCCCTATGGGAGAGGCATCCTTTCTTCACTCCCATCCCCACCCCAGGTATGTGGTCATGAACTCCCAATTCTGATCGTACATCCGGACACCCTAGATGCTACTTCCAAATCTGCAAAATGGTTTATTCTGATGAGTAAGCACATGAAGCCCCTTCTTCCTCCTTCAAGACCCTCTTCCTTCTACTAGCACCAGCTTTTTTTTGCCTTTACCTATCTTCTGTCTTGAAGACATTACCATTTCCTCTCTCCCGTCCTCCTCTCTTCCTCAGTGGTGTACTGAGTTAGGATCATTATTTTTCTTGACTACTTCGTTTTCAACAGAAGTTGAGGGGGACACCCTTCTTGGTATCAAGGACCTTGTCTTCTGCATGCCTCTTTCTTCCAGAACATTCCAGTTTGGTGTGAGGTTAAACTGTGCAAAATACTGTTTGAAAGAAAGGAGAAAAAGAGAAAGGAACTTGTCAAAATGCATTTGTTAGATCCCATTTTAAATGAAGTACAATTGAAGGTAGTTTTTGTCCAAAGAAAGGAAAAACCCCTGCAAATCCGCTGAGCTCCCAGAGAGCGCGCCTCCTTTGTCGTCGCCCTGACATTGAAGTGTAATTTTTCATGGTTATTTGGACTGGAAAATGGGGGGGAAAGGGAGAGATGGGCCTGCGATTATTTCCCATAAATGACAACACAATCACATCACGCTCCGCTACGAACATGCTCGGGGAATTTGCCTTTTTCACATTTCATGTGTGAAAGTAACAGCAACAATCATGGCTGTGTAGAAATCCAAGAGAACTAATCCCTGCTGAATTCAGTTTACTTCAGAGTTCTGGTATGTAGCTGGGTTTCTTATTTAGCGTGTATTCCGAGACCCTTTCAGGGTTGGGTTTGTATTTTACAAACTGGAACTCACACCTTTCAGTTATTTAAAAAAAAAAAAAATCTTCCCGTGAATAGCCACCAGGCGAGTCAGTGACATATTTAGTTCCGTTGTGCTTTGTTGCTGCACATTTACTTTTATCCTTTCTGGGTTTCTGCAGGGGGCAACCCAGGTGCTTTTGCTAAGAACACAGATAAATGGAACTTGTTGCAATACCGGCTCTAGGCGTTTCCTCCCTTTTTCTCCTCTCTTGACCCCCACCCACCCCCGTAATTCTAGTGTGGTTTTGACAAACTGTTCAAATGACCAAGTGGCCTTGCCTGGGAGAGGAAAAATGGCAGGACCCGTCCGTCGCCACACAACGGCAGCATTTTTCACTTCTTGCTCTGGCGTTCTGCGCTGTTCCCGCAGGAGGGACAGCTCAGAGAGGGGAAATTTTCTCTGGGAGGCCTTACAGGATGCGGCCACTTTGGACCCATAACACGCTCTCCTGTCCGTGCTCATATTAGCGGTGACGTTAAGGAAAAAAGCACATGGAGTGGCTGCCCCGGGCTTGCTCTCTAGAGGAGCTGGACCGCACCCAGCGGGGGCCGAACACGCAGGCCGCAGCTCAGCCCTCCCTTCCAAGGCTGCCTCTCGACACACAATCCCCATTTTTCTCGTTTCTGTAAACAGTGGTAAGATCTTCAAATATACAAAAGCATAAATGGTCTCTATTCTCCAATTAGTCATTTTTAATAATACCCGGAGTTGCCTTCAGAACGTTGATTCCTACTGCCCGGTGCCAAAAGGCAGGGTTGGCAGCGTGGGGGAGGGCAGGAAAGAAGGCCAGGGTGGGGCCCTGGCGGCTGGCAGCCCTCCGCCACCTTTCAAGCGAGGCCAGAAAGGCCAGGCGCTGCGGCCCCAGGTGTATTTGGTAAATGAGCACCTAGTGGTAAAAAGAATTCTTGTGGGAAAATGATGACTTAAAGGAGCCACGTGAAAAAGAGTTCCTCACTGGAGCGAGGGGAACTTTTGGAGGGCTGAAATATGTTTGTGTAAATGTCATCTTGGAGAAGACAGTTTTGTTTAAAACAAACTAGCAGTTTGGCCACCTTTTTTTTTTTCTTTTTCTTTTTTTAGCAACCAGAGTTGGAAAATTAGCAGTTGGGCCTTTTTTTTTTTTAAAGCCACCAGGGTGGGAAAATTACCTGTAGGAGTGCGAGGCGGGTCCCTGCCCATTCATGCCAGCCAGTAGTCAAGGGTCTTTGGCAAGCCTGGCAGAAAGCTTCAATGGGTGATAAAAAGGAAAATGGTCAAGGCAATGGCGCCCCTTTAGGGACAGACCTACCGCTGCCTTTCCCACACTCTGTCCCTTAGACCCAATGCAAGGGGTCCTACTGAAGAGTCAGATTTTAGAAAGGCCCAGGCCGGTTTGCCCATCATCCACGTGAAGAATGTACTTTTCACCGAATGCCTTGGGCTTTATTAGTGCACTGGAGTTCTCAGTCCATTGGAAAAGATTTCTTATCCCGAAGAGGCAGGAAAATCGTGCACTTCTGATGAATGAACAAACGTTCCAGCTGCAGAGCCCCTGCCTGCTCCACCCTGCCCCCCCCTTCCCGCACACATCCGCATGTACCCTTCAGTCCTTTCAGGTTCCCTGCCTGGGCTACGACAGGTGTAGCTCAAGAAGTCCCACTCATCACTGTTGATTTGGACCCTCTTGTGATTTGGTAATTTCCTTGATAGATCTATAGCCTGTTAAGAGGTAGAAAATGGAATGGGCAAAGTTGGTCAGCAATTATAAAAAATATTCAGATGGGACTTCCGTGTAGATTTGAAAATTCCCTCTTCTGTGTGCATATGTGAGAAGATGTAGTCACCTTTACTAAGATGCTAAGTATAAGGTGTGTCAAGAGAACAATTTGTATTTGTGGTAAGCAGACCCACTTTAAGGAAAAATTTCTGGGGCACTAGGATATTGTTGCCCAGAAAACCTAATTGCTGGAAGCTACCTCTCAAGCAGCTTCAGCCCAGCCAGGCTGTCAGGGCTGGAAAAACTCGATGTATAAAACCAGGGAGTAAACATTTGAGAAGATGTGTTTTGGAATGTTGCAGAGTAGCTTATTATGTTTGGGATCTGGGTGTCACTGTGCAGTAAGCATATAGCCCAGAGCATATGTAAAGTCACCTACTGGTAGGACCTCTGGTCACTATTCATTGAAATTCCATTTGCCAAAATGTCATGGAAGGAGAATGACATAGTGGCCCACTCCGGTGGATGCATCCACAAATGTCACCACCACTAGCCTCTTCCTCTCTGGCTTAGAGAAGACAGAACTAGAAGTAACAAGCTGGGAACTACATGGTTGTCCATCAGCATTGGAGATCGCATCCTGTTACAAATTTCTGTTGTAGCAGAATGTTAATGCACTGGATTTTATTTGAAATAAGTGGTCTAGGCCTTGGTAGTCATCTTTTGTATTGTGGGATTTGATTCGACCTGTATTGGCAAAGTAAAGCATACATATTCTGTAGAGTGTCTGCAGCCAGTGGAGGCGTCCCATTGATAACAAGATGCCAGGAGGATTGGACATACTAGAAAATGTTCTGCCCTCGTTTTCCAGTTGTGCCAGCCAAGGCTTAAAGAGGACAACCGACTGGCCAGAGTCTGGCACCCACGCAGGAGTTAGAGGAACAAGACGATGTGATGCCACTAGTCCTTTCTGCCACCCACCACAGAGACACCAGCCAGCACCACTTGTAGCTACCACCCTCCATGTCACTCCTGCTGGTCAGGGTACCCCGGGGCCTTTCCCGCTTGCTTCAGTGGTGGTCGTCCTTGGGTTAATTAGGTTGAAAATGGAGAAAGGAAAAGCTTTAACCCTATCTTCAAAGTAAGCAGATTGGTTATTTTGTTTTTCAAAGAAGAGGTCCTATATACAATTAAAATTTGTTTCTGGTAAACCTCATTCCAGGAAAGATGAGCTTTTAACAAAAGGCTTTTGACAGCTGCAGGCTATTTCATTTTTTTTAATGCCGAATGAAAAATCAATACATTTTTCTGGGTTATACATATTCAGAACAGGCCTGATATTTCCATTATAATGGAAAGTGGGTGTCTGTGCACATCTCGCCTGTCAGGGCTGCGCCGCCGCGTTTTCCAAGCCACTGCTAAATATTTCAAACCTGATTTGATTGTGGTTCATGACAGCTAATGTTTCTCAGCTCTTGAGCCTGCCGACAGGCAAACGCACTTTATTTCACCCCCACCCTCCAACATCCCTCCCTCCAAAGAAAAAGGAAAGAACAATTTCATTCTTCGGGGATCACAGATTGGTGTATTATTTAAGTAACATGATCATGTGAGAGCCTTGGGTACAGACACCCTGATTCTTAGGAGAATTTCCAAATTTCTATCACATCGAGGCACTGTGGGGGCTTTGTCAGGTTTGGGGAAGGTTTGAATTAATCTGCATTATCCTGTTAAGAGTTAGGAACAGAGGGACTAGTCTTAATCATTGATTGACTCCCCTTTCCTTCAAACCTGTAAGCAATTTGTAAAATACCCCCAATGGACGCGTTGCTAGGCCCCCCATTATTTGGAGGAACAGTACTATTTTTTAACTGGAATGTTTTCTTGGGTGACGTGACACATTCAGGGAGTGTGTGCAGTGGGGTTGAATGCTGACTTCGTGACGATGCCACCTCTATTTTTGGCTTGTGCCTGGTGCTTCTTCCACAAACCAATTTCCAGGTTGTTCATAAAATTGTTACAAATCCCCACGGGTTGCCAGTTGGCACACACACCTCCTTCGGGAGCAGACTTCACCACAGATGGGGGGGTCATGCAGTCACCTTTACCCAGATGCTAAGTATAAGGTGTGTTAAGAGAACAATTTCCATTTGTGGTAAGCAAAACCACCTTGATTGAAGGGAAATTTTCTGACACTGTGATATCATCCCCTTTAAGAATCTAAGCTGTTCTAGGAAACTTTCCCTTTTAGAATACATTTATCTGCTGGAATTCTTACACGTGAGGGCTCTGCCCTTAGCCAGGAGATGTGAGCACTGGGAGAGGTAGGCTGTGTGTGTGTGGCCCAGTGCTAGTAAATCCTGCCTGGGACAAGGAGGTGGTGCTGGAAAAAGTTCTTGAAGGACTTCAGTCAGTGTTTTACTTGGAAGTGAAAGGCAGAGGGACACTAGGAAGACCTCAAAGTCTTCTAAGAATTTGCTTCTATTTTGCTAGCTCTTTAACGTGCAAATACATACAAACAAGAGGGGGTGCCCTAGTTTGAGGGCTGCTGTGGGATGTGGGCTTCTGTGGGGGTTTTAAAGGCACCTCCTCTGGCATCTTGTATAACACAGATCTGTCTGGGCAGCACTGGGCTTGGTACCTCCCACCAGAGCCAGGGCAGGGCTGGGGGAGTGGAGATGACCTCCCCTCCCAGGTCCTGGCCACGCCCTTGGGAAAGCATTCCTGGTGTGCTCAGGCCGGGATCTGAATTATTATTAAATGCTTTAAGGAAAAGATGGTTTTGATTTGTCTATGTTGGCCTTCAAAATGGCATGGTGGCTGTTATGTGCTTTGGTGAAGGAAAGCAGGAAAGCAGCCTCTTCCCGAGTGAAAGACAGGATTTTCCAGATAAAACTGATGGTCATTCCATCAAGTCTTCACTTGTTCCCACCATCTGTCAGTAGCTGATATTACAGGGAAAAAAAAAATCTTCGCCTTCTGTAATGACCCAGCCAGTTGCCCCTAACTCGAGGGGGTGGGGGAAATGCAATCTGTGATCCGTGGGGGGACAAACTCCCCTCCTTTCTCTCAGCACGTGTGTATCAGATATACATTCCTGAAGGGAACAGGGCTAGAGAACAGCCCCAGGAGCTTAACGTTTGGCCGTGGTTCTCCCCTTCAGAGCCGGGTGCCGTCTCCTGCTGCCCACGTGTGTCCAGTGCGGGGAGACCAAGCCCCTCCGTGGGTGCCCGAGGCCTGGCTTTTGGGGAGGGGGCTTGCTTTATGTTTTTGGAACCAACAAAACACACCCTGCCTGCAAAGCATCATGGGCTTGAGCTGTCCAGGCGAATTTGCAGTTTGTATCCCTGTGTTTTAATCATTTCTCTACCTTTATTGGTATTCAGTTTTCTGGTTACCGTCAGCCTGGGCTTTCATCCATTTTAAAGAGCTATTTTTTCTCTTGCTGTTGATGATGATGGTAGAGAGACAGATGGCATAACTGCCTATGAATGTCCTATTTTATTTCTCCAGGACCAGACAGTTCACTTGAAGACATATATTCTTTCCACATGCTCAGGTTAGGTGGCCCAGGCTCCTCTGCCTCCGTCGCCAGCTGCCCTTCCTGGCCTCGCCATGCGGATGGCGACACCTGTAGGTCACACGTGGAACTGCAGGGATGCGCCCGCTCCGCAGAATGGGACCTGGTTTTTAGGTGGGGGTGAGGAGGCTGATCCCCTTGTAAAGGGAGCTGGCTTATCCAGGATTTTCCTAATCATTTCTTCTCCCACCACGCGTATAACAGCCTCTAGCGAATGAGTCACAAATGATAATATTAAACCTAGGAACTCAAGAATTGACTTGATTTGTAAATCTTGAAGGAAAAAAAAAAGGAAGATAAGCAAAATAAGTTCCTGAAATAACCTGTGTCGTTTATCCTCTCATTGGAAATCAGCTGCCTTCATTTTCTGCTTGCAGCAGGGCAGAGAGGGAAGGAAGCAGAGGCCCGGTGGGCTCGTAGAATATCCCAGGAATATTCACAGAGCACCTGTGGTTTCCTTGCTCGTCGCATCCGTGATATGCTTATTCTTACAGTATCTGTCTTCTCAAAACAGGTGTTTGGAAAGGCTCAAAGAACTGGGGTCAGTGCCAGGTGACCGTGAATTTTTAACTCTGCTCCAATAGCTGCAGGCCACATAATGTCCTGGCCTTGGTGGTGGCCTCCCAGCGGGTAAATTCCTTCCCTTCTCTGCCAAGTGGCACCTTCAGACACTGTTCATCATATTACGGTGATCTCTAGTTTGTAGGTGTCAGACTGTCTCCATTTAAGGTGAAAATGTATGTGTGCTAGAGAGGAGGGGCCGCTGAACTACCTCTTTGCCTATTTTAAGAGACCTAGCTAATTTGTGTAGACCCGATTCAATAATATTGGTTGACTGAATGCTGGTATCACCCTTCAAAGATGAATTTTATGATTACAATGTGGAACAATTTTATTAAAAGCCTAAAAATGTGCATGGAACCTCCTACTTGGACATAATTAAGATAGAACACATTACCGTACTGTGTAACTTGGTTGTTATTACTCTACAAACACGTATATATGTTTTCTCTACTAAATGATGTATGGTGTTAATATGGGGCTGTGTGTCTGATTGACTTTAAGCTATGATTGTCTGGTTTTTTTTCCATGTTTGAACTAAGGGTAGGGTGGGGAGACTTGATGTTAACTTTACTATGCAGCGAGACAAAATGGAGACAGCAATTATATATGGAGTCCTTAGTGGGAGATGAAAATAAGCAATACCTTATTTCATTCTTGTTTCCAGTGACCGCATCATAAACCCCCTACTGGGTGGTCATGAAGAAAGAACATTCCCTGACCTGGTTCAGCTTTCTAGTCCTTGGACCTCCATAATCCTTTCTGGAAGAGTTAGGAAAATCCACCTGATCTTAGACGGTTTGTAAAACATTCAAGGAAGAAAGTTATCTATCAGATTTTCCTTTATGCCTTGAATGTTTTGGAAACTGAGATCAGTTTACTTTGCATTGCTTTTACTTCCTTTGTGAGATAAAATTCAGAGGCTATTTTCTGGAGGGTCGGGAAGGGCATGACACTTGGAAATACTGAAAAGTAGAATTGGGGGTTGGAGAGACCTCTGGTGGTGTTAGAGTCCCAGTCCATGGTTCTACATTGGACCCCAGTACCTGGTCCCTGCTGGCGTCTGGTCTAGTGACAGATGTGGGCACCCCTGCTCTCAGCCCTCTGCACCTCTGGGCAGGCATGCTCTCCAGATCTCCTAATAGTTTCATCCTTATGAAAATGACTTTCACCATGGTTTGTCCACTTTATTCATTCATTTAACTTGTTCTTACTGAATGCATGTTTTGAATAATGTTCCAGAGGGCCAAGAGAAAAAGAGACAAGTGTCTTCCTTTCTTCTCCCTCAGCATCTAGAGTATCTTATTCTCTTCTTCCCCACTTGGGCAGATGGCATTTCGCTTCATAATTAACCTAGCGTTGCCAATGCTCATTCTTCTTCCTTCACTATAGCACTGTGTGCTGAGCTGAAGAGATATTTCCTGGGTTAGTTTTAAACCAGTAGTGAGTAAAGAATGGAACTACTTCAAAATGAAAGTGTATGACTCTGTTATAAATTTTTATCCCTTTGTCTGCAAATCTTGCTTCCCACCACTGCCTCCTGGCATGCCCACAAGATGCCATTTGCTTTCTAGAACTCTTTACACTGCTGGAATCATGTCACTGATGTTCTGTGACTCTTCAGAATGTCAATGCAAACGACTCCTGCCACAGTCTGATGCATGCATGGTCACTGCAAACCCTACGAGGGTCAGTGATTGAGGCTGGTCTCGGCCAATGCCAGGACGCTCTGGGGATGGAGCTAGGCAAGAAGTGAACATGTGGCCACTTCTTTGCATTTTCAAATGTGAAGGACTTGCGTGCAACTTTAGGGATGCAGATGGAGCTAATTGCTTCAGCAGGGTTTTTCAGGTAGGAAAGCTCAAGTGAAGCAGTCAGAATCCATCTGGAAATACCTAAGGGCCACACGTCTGGAGCAAGTCACAACCTCACACCAACTGTTTACCCAGAGTTCCCTGCTCCTCACCCAAACTTCGGTATATCCTTAGTGCAGTCAGCCTCTCAGGCCATGGGGAAGAGAGGAGGGACAGAGTCGTTTGGAGTCATTGGTTTCTATGTTTTGTGATTGGTAAGTCTTTGGAATAGGGGCCAAGAGCGCTGTTGCTTTCTATTTTTAATCCCTGACATTTTTGTTTTTCTTCTATTTCAGAAGAAGCCATTGAAGATGTTGAAGGACCCAGTGAAACAGCTGCTGATCCAGAGGAGCTTGCTAAGGACCAAGAGAGTGGAGGCGAGAAAGACCAGAGCAAGTGGACAGGTAGTGTGCGTGGCCGCCCTGAAGCCTTCCGGTATTTCCTCCCCGGAAGGATGAGGCTGACAAGCCAGGGAGCAGATAACTCCTTAATCCACCCAGAAAAACCATGTTGGCTTTGAGCAAGTGGGAGAGGGATTTTGTTTTGCTTTTTTAAGTGGTCACCTTCATTCTCCTTTATTATATCATATTCAAGAATGTTCAAGTTTTTAAGTGACCCAAAAGCCCACTTGTTTATTGAGCATCCGGGTGTCAGGCTCTGTGCTGAGGCATCTGGGTTTTTCAGGTAACATTTCTTTGCTAGCTCCTCAGTGTTGTTCATTCCTTCCTCTCTGGAAGGTCCAGTCCCCTATGCCACCTGCTCCCAAGGCCAGCAGAGGGATTTGTCATCTGGAATTTGATCCGCGTCACCTGTGATTCTCAGCTTCAAGCTACTCCAAGGGAGTCAGCAGTGAAGGGTGGTCTTTGTCCTGCTTTTCAGAACCTGGGCAGGGCCCTGCATATTCTCATGTCCTGCCCCTCTCCCAGGGCGAGCACCCACATGCTGAAATCCACCCAAAGGGGAGACAGGCAGTGCAGCCGGGTAGGAGGCCGTCTTACCAAAAGAAGAAGAAATGGAAGAAGCCAAGACAGGAAATGCTATTAATATTTCTGGAAAAGCTGGTATTGAGCAAAGGAATGGCCATGTCTCAGGACAGTAAGATTTGTGTATTGAGAGGAAGAAGAACTGAGACTAAGAAGAACAGCTTAGGTTTTTTGCAGAGGAGCAAAGTCGCTTCTGAGAAGACTGATGGGGACAGATAAGTCTCCCAGAAACTACCACAATACTAAGAGGAAATGATATGACAGGCAACAAAAGTTATTTTATTTGTTCAACCTAATTCTTACTACCATTATTAATATTATAATACTTTGATATTCTTGAGAAAACATTTACCTTCTGGAGTCTATATTGGTTGTGACTTTGTTACTTTTCCAGGCACAACTGTTCTTAAATCATGCTCAGTGCTGGCCTTCACTGTTTAAACAAGATATAGAATCTTGGAGAAAGGCCAGAGGAGAGCAGTGAAAATGACTGAAGGCTGAGAAATATTGCCTCTGAGAAGAAGAAACTGGGGTTATTCAGGCTAGAAAAGAGAAATTCGAGAGGCAGCATAATGGCTCCCAGAACCAGGAGGGATATAGTACAGTAGGTGATGTACCACAGCTCCGTGTCTCCTGGAAACAGAGATGGGCTGTCACTGCAGCAGAATGAATGGATGGGCACACCAGGTAGACTTTACCATTCATGCTGCTCAGTGTCCCCTTCCAAACTGGCCTCTGTGGTGTGCAGAGGCCTGTACTGCAGATAATACCAAGGGCTAAGGTCAAACACTCCAGGAGGATTTGTAAGATAGGCCCAGGGAATAGAGGCTGGACATCTGTGCTCAGGGGCCCTGAGTGTGGGAGGCAAGTATCCTCTTGCAGTGCCTTGCCTAGACCGAGATCCCAGTTAATGCCTAATAGTACGGTGAGATCTAAACAAACAGTTGGGATGGCTACTAAACATACTGCTGGGTGAGCTGGGGAAAAGGATTTCACAAACTGAGGTTGAAGACCTGGTGACCTTCTAGGCCATCTGTCCTTTGTTGTCATGATTTAGATACTTGATTCCTAATCCTGACTCTGCCATTTATTGTGTGACCTTGCTCCAGGTACCTTAACATTTCTGTGCCTCAGTTTCCTCACATGAGGCGGGGATTAAAAATAGTATCTACTTCTATAGTATTGCGGTGAGGATTATTTGACTATAGGAAGCTCAGAACAGTGCCTGGCATGCAGTAAGCTCTATGTAAGTAGTTCGTTTATTTAATGGTTTAGTTAAATAAGATGAGGAAAACCAGTAGCAGTTTCTTTTTGGGTCCTCCCTTTGGATGTAAGACTGTTGCTAGGCAGCATGTGGCTTCTGGGAATTTGGGGAAGCTGAGCCGGGAGCAACATACAAGGATTTTGTGGGATCATTCAAATAATATTTGATGCATATGTTTCCTGCATTCTGTGTGCTAAGGGCACTATGAAAACAATAAAAAGTAGTCACCGTTTGCAAAGGTCCTACTGTGTGCACTGCCCTGTGCTGGGCACTTGATACGTGCTTCACTAATCCTTACCACCAGCCTAGGGCAGGCTTTGTTGAGGGCAGTTCCGTTAAATCTTATTCAAAGTGTTTATGATTCGGTGGGAATGTGTCTGCATCATGGTAGTGAACATGCTAGGCGAGGACTAAAAGAAGTAAAATGAGCACCATAAAAAAATGATGTCCTTAATAAGGTTCCACTTTTTCATGCATTCATTCAAGCAAGAGGCTTACTTAATCTGTACCTCTAAAAGACAGAAAGAATATGAATGAATAACTCAGAAGTGCACCTTGCCAGTTATGCAGTAGTAAAGAGAGAAGGGAAAATTCTTCCCTGACTCCTGCAAATAATCCTCTTTTGACCCAAAGCATAATTTTGTCTATAGCATCTGAGTGTGTAATGACAGGCTTTATTAAGGTACTTGGGCCGATTTGATCTTGGAATCGATATAGGTGCCAGCAACCTTTTCTGAGCTTTCTTTTAGATCCTTAGTGTTTTATAAAAAGTATCTCTGTTTGTTCCATTTACTCCCTAAATTGAGCTGTTCCTATCTGATTAAATGTGATGGGGAGTGCTTCCTCCTGGCAAATAAATAAATAGTGATTTCACAATTTGCTGTGTTGATTAGTGGCTGTTCATGATGCAGATTAATACTATTTCAAATGGGCCTGGATAATCGGCATTTTCTCAGCTATTGATTATGTAGTTTGGGGGTTTGTGCAGGAATGGATAATCTTTACTAAAAATTTTTAGCTATTTATTTTTATGTCAGAATGGGACTCCTGATTTCGTTTTTAGGTGTCCCTCTTTGGGATTCTTTTATTTAGATATCAGGTCTTTTACCTAGAGTGGCAGCAAGACAAGCAAGATAGTGATCTGAATCATGGAAGGGTCAATTCCCCAAGCAAAGGCTGAGCCCCTGCCCCGTGCAGGGCACCAGGGTAGAGTTCCACTGATGACAAGTTTGATGAGATTATAGGACTTGCCTTCAGGGAGTGTAACACTCTGCTGGGGATTTCAGAAATGCCCATAGTCATAAGAACAATATTTCTATAGATGAGTGCTATCCAATGGAAATTTCTGTATGATAGAAATGTTCTGCATCTGTCTGTACAATACTGTAGCCACTAGCCATATACGACTATTGGGCACTTAAAATATGGCTAGTACCACTGAGGAACTGAACTTTCAATTTGATTTTACTGTAATGAATTTAAATGGAAATAGCTATATGTGTAGCTATGGATACTCAGAAGGAACAGAACTAACTTGGAAAGAATGCATCACAAGTATAGTAACTTTCCAGTTATTATAAAGGCTGCATTAAGCTCTAATTCTGTTGTAGACTCTGTTCTAGAGCTTCACACCTGTCCTTCCCAGCAGGTGTGTCTTCAGTGGCTCACAAGCACTGCTCCCCATGGCCCTTGGTTTGGCCAGTGGGGCTGGGAGGTCACTGATGCCACGGTCAGTTGCAGCTTCATCTGTGTATTCCAATCTGCCATCATATTCTGTGTGTGCCATGATGTGGGAAAAAATGCTGGGCAGCACTGCTCTATATATCAGGTCATTTGATTCTCACTCCCACTCTTTGAAATAGATACTATAAATAACTGCTCTCCCACCCCACCATCTTGCAGATAAGGAAACTGAGCCCTGGAGAGCTCAAGCAAGTTGCCAAAAATTATACAAACAGATTCAGATTTGCAACTTGGCTTTGCCACTTAGTCTAACTTAGGGCAGAGCCCGAGCTCTTACCAGGAAGCTTTACCACCTCTCAGAGAATGAACTTTTTCAGTTTGATCATTTGATCTAGTTTTCATCTCTCCCTAAGTTTTACAGTGATGATAGTAACACAGTAGCCACTTGTGGGTTCAAAATGAATTATCAACCATGAATATACCCTGGAATGAGCCAGTGCTGTGCTCAGTCTGAAAGCTGGCTGGTGACAAGGAAAGAACGCTCTAGCTTTGGAGTCAGGAAGCCCACCAGCTAGGAAACGACCTTGGTGGAAGCACTTGGTCTCTTGAAGCCTCAGGTGCCTCATCTGTGATACATGGACAGGTGATACCACTGGCCTCGGCCACCTGAGGTTTCCAAGGTGGCGAGTGGTAGCACATGTACAGGCCTGTGGTAAACAGGGCGTCACATCTAGTCAAGGCAAGTGTGAAGCACTCTCATGGGCTCACAAAGGGTACACGAAGGTTCTTTGAAGCAAAGCCTCTTCCCTAATGCGTAGCCATTGTTATTGTCCAACTTTGTGGTTTTCTCTTTTGAAAATGTCCCCTTGTTCTCTTTTACCAGAATGGATTTGAATATGTGTCTTCTAGGCTGAAGAGTCCCCACTGTCAGCAACTGAGCAATGATTAATACAATGATTATCCAATTAATCATTAATTGTAATAAATTAAGTTATATACAATTGACATGATGCTTTATCACCAATAATTAGGGGGAAAAATGAACTGCTGGCAAAGAATCATAGGGAGATGATTATTTATATCCTGTAACTACCATGGTTTCCACCCATAGAGCACCAGGCTGAGTCTTGTTAAGGTAATTTGGGACAGGATGGACGGGGGTATTGGTGCTTTTAAAAAATAGTGGGGGGTGGGGGTGGGGGCAGGGACTAAATAGCTCAACTCAAAATGACACCATGAAAATGCTTCAGAAATCCCTAACTGATGTTCATGTTTATATTTTTGGTAAACTTTTGAGTTAGTTAGAATTGTAGTTTGAGTGTTTTCCTTTTTCTAGAGGAATGGCCTGAAGGGATTTTACTTTATTAATTTTTTTAAATCCATGGTGCTCACCTAACACAGAGCAATTAGTGCAGTGGAGCGTCCCTGATTTGAATCTATGGAAGATTGCTATTAAAGGAGGTATTAATGGGCTGGCAAGGTCTGGGCGACTGTTCGGGAAAAGTATGTTTATGGAATATGGTGCTGGCAGGCATGATTTCAATCGGATTTGACATGTTTAACATAAATGTATAGTGCACGGCCCTTGCTGCATATGAATAATTCCTACAAACCTACTGCCTTTCTAATTACTGAGGTTGAAAAAAAGCAGGTTAGGCACATCCTGGTGGAAATCTATTACCAGCCCTCCCCTTATTCTCCCTGTTGTTTACAGCTTTGTATAAATAGAGATGCCTTTGTATGGGGAACTTGGTGCCTGAAATGTAATCTGTGACAGAGAATGGAAAGGGGCTGAAAAAAATACCTTTTTTTTTTTAATTGAGTCTGTAAAGATAAAAGAAAGTATGTGCTGAGAGGAAAAGTTATGTGTTAGAAAAAGCACTGGGCTAGTAGGAATCAGAAGCCCTGGGTTGGAGGCCCCGCCTGCCACTGAGGTGACCAGAATGACTTTAGGTCTCTGGACCTCAGTTAACGAAATCTGTGTAATGGCAGGTTGGCCCAAATGGGTTCTTACAGTCTGGAAACTCCATAAAAATATAATTGGAGGGACAGCTGTAGAATAGCATCTTATAGAATATTAAATACTAAAGTCAGAAAACCAGTAAGTTTTTTTTTTTTTTTTGAGACAGAGTCTCGCTCTGTTGCCCGGCTAGAGTGAGTGCCGTGGTGTCAGCCTAGCTCACAGCAACCTCAAACTCCTGGGCTTAAGCGATCCTCCTGCCTCAGCCTCCTGCGTAGCTGGGACTACAGGCATGAGCCACCATGCCTGGCTAATTTTTGCTATATATATTTTTAGTTGGCCAGATAATTTCTTTCTATTTTTAGTAGAGACGGGGTCTCGTTTTTGCTCAGGCTGGTCTCGAACAACTGACCTCGAGCGATCCACCCGCCTCGGCCTCCCAGAGTGCTAGGATTACAGGTGTGAGCCACCGCGCCCGGCCACACCAGTAAGTTTTAAAGATTTCCCTGGTCTAACTGCTAGTTAATGTAGATTGCATGGATCAGAAGCCAGCATAAAAGGTTCAAAGAGGCTTTCTCCACGAAGATCAGACAGCACCAAGCCCACTTTTCTTGGTCGGGTATCAGAGCACCCCATGCCCTTACCTAGTTCTGCGTTATCAGGGCCAGCGTGATGAGCACATCAGTGGACGAGTCCTTGGAGACTCGCATGGGCACCTCCGAATGGCCACCCACATCCTAGCCCTGTTGCTGGCTGGAGACCAGGCCACTCACCACCACCACACCCCTGCAAAAATCATCTTGACCTAACTCTGTATCCTTTCAGCACTTGGTTCTCTCTCTGCACCTCATCTAAAAGTAAATTTGTCTTTGCAGCAGGGTACATGAGAGGGAACGCTGGGAGCCCAGCTTGCAGGGCCCCGTTGTGGTTTACGTTTCTGCCAGTGAAGCCATTTTTGGTTTTCTGTTTTCACACACAGATGGGAATTGTGTAGCTGTGTCAACTTTTCCAGAGTCCACTCAGTTCCCCTTCTCCTGCTCCCCAGGCCATTTTGAGTATAACTTGGCCGTTTAAAGTCACTGTAGGCAGAATTCTATCTCACAGTTGAAAACAAACCATGAACTATTTTTATGTTGGGAAGTAAAAATAGATATAGGGTGTGGCGTGTATCTGGACTTGTCTGAATTCCAGTAATTCAAAGGTCTTAGCTTTGAAAGTTTATATTGTAAGTCGTAAGAGAGATAGAGACCACATCAATTGAGCAAATATTTTTTGTGTAGATACCTAAGGCAGATACAGGACATGCAAAAAAAGCAACTCACCTTCTAGGAGAGGTGTCATATGTAATCACATAATTATGACACAGTGTAATGAGAATTATCAAGGTATAGATAAAGGGCAGTGAAAATGTATATTAAGGAGCAAATCATTGTTCATCACTATAGAAAATACCTTACAGATTTGCACGTTATTCTTACAGGGTGGCCATGTTAATTTTCCCTGCTTTGTTCCAGTTTTGGCTTTTGTGCTGATGGGAAAGCACCTCTGTTATTAGAATCATAATTTTCGAATTTTGATTTTTGAAAAATACCGTGGTGCCTTTCTCATGGGGATATCAGAGCACTTTTATTAGGCTCTCATATTCTTCCTGGGTCCAATATTATCTTTATTTTTCAGCCTAGAGAACTAAGACCCATAAATTGGGGATTTCTGGGTGCTATAGTTGTGACCAAACCCCAGTTTGCCTTTTGGGGCAAAGATATATTCCCTACATCATAAAGCTAAAGAACATGTAACATTGTCACTTTCACTTATTATATGAAGACTGTAGAACTTGAAAATTCTATGCTTCTCTAGTTGTCCAACAGACTTTTCAGCTGTTTATTGTCAGCTGAAATGAAAAAAATTCATTGATTTTTGTAATCCCCAGCATCTAGCAAGTACTTAATACTGTGTAGGTGTTTCATTAGCAATCAGTTGGTAAAACAGTATGGCAAAAATACTTTCAAGTTCAAGTTACCCTACTTTCTAGTAGGATTGTTTCATCGTGAGGTACAGAAAAGACAGATTCAGAGTGTCTGGTGCTTGTCCTAAAAACCAGGCGTCTCCCCTCGCCATGTGGTTATATGGCCCCACAGGGAGCCATATTATTTCCCAGATAGGCCTAAAAATGAAAACCAACAAACGTCTGAGCTTTCACCACGTGCTGGACTCTGGTAGGTTTCATATGCCTGATCTCTCACTAGCCTAACAGGAACGTAGATACTGTTATCCCATTGACACATGAGGAAACTGAAAGCTCAATGTAGTCAGATACAGTATGTGAGGTCACATAGCCAAGATTGAAACCAGGGTGTGACCAGCACTGCAAACCACTGTGCTTTATTACTCAGCAAGGGGCACTGATGCCTTTGGATAAAGAGAACTTGACCATAGGGAAACAACCTGTGGAAAACATCAGTTCCTGAGGAGTCCCTAAAGGTGCGCTAGAACCACCTGCCCAGCCCCTTACACAGAGCACTCATCCGAGGCCTTTGGAGTGCTGAGCGTGAGATGGGTGTGGGAACTCAGTGGAGACTGAGAGAAGCACTGTTGTCAGTGTTACTCAGTGCAGGGTTTCCCTCACTCTACTGTACAAAATACCAAGAGATACTTCCAGTCTTCTTGGTGCTTTTAAAACTTCAGGGGAAAGTGGAGAATAATTCCCATTTTCCAGGCTTGCAGGGGCCTGAGTGATGTCATCTTTCTTCCCTAAGTACAAATTCTAAAAGGAAACCCTTGATGGATTGTGGGGAGTCAATTCATAAGGATACCGAGAAGTTATGTTCAGCAGTTCTTTGTGTCTGTCACCATGCTGGACACACCCCCAAATTTTAACTATCTGTTTTCACAAGTTCAGTTTCACTTTTAAAACATAGTAAGTATCTTAGGAACATAGATTTGGAATGGAGGAAAAAACTGGAAGAATACTGTTACATTCCAATCTCTTGGCGTCTATACTGTGTTGGGGCTCAGAGATTCTAACTAACCTAATTAATGTTTGATTCACTGGAGACTGAATGAGCCTCTGTTAATTAACTTTGGCCTGGTCCCAGGATGATTCATGTCACCACTGGTTTTGAGCTATGTCTTATACCTCTGGATTTTTTCCTCTGTCCATCTCAGGGTCTCTAAGGTTCCTTTCCATGGTCTTCACAGACCTATAAGAAAGCCAGAGCGAAGCATGATAAATGCAGACCCCAATGTGTCCCTGGACTGTGGCCACCCATCCTCACAAGACAGAATGGCTGAGCTCAGGAGGCTGTGCCTGGGAAGACAGGATATTTTGGGGGAGCTGACAACAAGTCATAGGCAGGCAGGCTGACTTCATACCTCAAAGTCAGAAATCAGGAGTATTTATTATGTCCCTAAATCCTGTGATGAGCCAGGCTCATGGTTGTAGCCCAATGTCTAGAAGTTAGTAAATAGACCGACAGTTGGTGTTGGTCTAAATGTTTTGACCAGTGGTTCATGCACAAACCTGACACAGAGGGAGCAAGGTATCTTGAAACTGAAGTGCAGCATGGCCTTTTGGGAACTGAGATCAGGGTAGTTAAGCAGCCTTATGCATATTTCAACGAGGAATTAGTGCAACAGATAGATGTCTCTGATGTGGGGCTTAGCACTTTTTTCTCCCCACAGACCGAGCAAGCAGCAGCACCCACCACTCAGCCTCCACCTTGAGGCTTCCAATGCCAAAGAGGCTGCATACTGCGAAGGCAGAAGCCCCACAGCGCACCGCCTGAACCCCGTTCCCAGATAGCTAACTTGTGCAAACGGAGGCTACTATGGATCTGTGCATCCTTCTGGAGCCAAAGCAAAGGGGGTCTTAGGCTGGTGCGGCTTACAGGTGCCTCATCCCGGGAAGCCAGCATTAGAAAGATGTTTCTTCTTTCTGCGAGGTGGAAAGAGTCTACAGAGGTTCTCCAGGACATGTAGAAAGAATGGGATTTCCATCAACAAGGCAGTCTGTCATTATTCTGGATTAAACTGCTGACAGTATGTGGAGCTTGTTCCTTCTGAATATCTAGCTTTGAAAATGTGTGTTCATTTGTTTTGGAGTGAGCAGATTCCCTGAGGGACAGCCATATTTAATCTTTCACCTTTGGCCTAGGGGGAAAAACATGTAGGCTTTGAGACCAGGCCTGGCTTTTGTCCCTGAATTGAGACGAGAGTATCATGTCGTCAGAGTCATTAGAAAGTGGACTGGCAGATCTGCCTGTGCTTGCTGGGCCCTCTCATTGAATTCTAGTTGGACATGGCTCCTACCAATTACAGAACACTTTGGCTCTGACAGCTGTTCTCAAAGTGGTCCCTGGACCATCAGCACTACCTGGGAACTTACTGGAAATGCAAATTCTCTCACTCAGACCTACAGAATCATAAATCCCGAGGGGCAGGACCTGCCATCTGTGTTTTAATGATCCTTCCCGGGGATTCTGACACACTATGGAATTTGAGAACCCCAGGGCTGAGATCTCAGTGACAAGTATGAAGTTTTGAGATCTATTTCTTCTTTAACTGGACAGTAAGTCCTGAGCCCCCACTGGGTGAGAGAGGTACCGTGCTTTCCTAAAAGTCAGGGAAGGTGTCTGGAGGAGACACAGGCCCTGAGTCTTGGTAGAGGAGGTCCTGGATAGCAGGATTGGGGTGGGTGGAGGCAGAGTCAAAATGAAGAGTGAGTGAAGAGTTGGAAATCTTTATTATTAATAACACAAAAGAGCTGATGGATTTTCAAAGTGCTGACCTTACCGAGTTCATATTTGAGTTGGAGGAGAAAAATAATTAGCCTTTCCCTGAGTAACTGTTACACTCATCTGCAGCATAACTCAAATTTTCTTTGAAATCCTTTCTTGAAACAGTGTCTGGTAAGTTGATGAGACCTGCATGCTTTGCCATACCTGTGTAGGCACATTCTACTTTTTTGGGTAGGTGGTTGTACTTCTTTAGAATATTTTCTAGAGATGATGGGAGTAACACAGCTTGCTGTTCCTGAGAATAGGACTGTGTTTTGAATAGAAGGTTCTTAACCCCAGTAGGCTGGATGTTGAGACAGATTCGATACCTTAGGGCAGGGAAGAGAGAAGCCCCAACTTCTTTTTTAGCCATGGCATGAAGACTACCCCCCGCTGGGTGTACACATGCATGTTTCTGCTTCACACAAGTACCCCCCACTCCTGATTCCTCTTTGAAACATCTGTAAGTGCTTGGTTGGGAGCAGAAGAGACCATGCATGTTTAAAGACCAAGTTGGCAGCAAAGCAGAGACTCTTTGAAGGAACTGTTGTTCTCTGTATTAAGGGAGGAAGAAAATTTAGCCAGCTCTCTAGCCACTTACCAAGTGCAGTCGCTCCACAGGAGATGCGAGTAAGAAAGCCCAGCCTGGCCTCTGGGGAAGGAATTGCGAGCAGATGCCAAGAGTAGCTCCACTTTCAATGACAGTAAGATCACAACGTCCAGAAGCACAGAGTACCTTCTGGAAACATTGCATTCCTGCCGTCTAGAGGGAGCACGAGGTCTGGGAGAAGCTGAGGGAGAAGGGCTATGGAAAAAGCACATTGCACCTTTCATTTAATTATAATTATTAGCTAAATGACCATTTTCAGATCGGTGAAACACCTATATCTAGTGTGCTGAGGTGGTTAATCCCAACTCAGACACTGAGTATGGAGTTCTGTGAATTTTTTCCCCTTAATCAATGGAGATAGATAAAAAGATTGCTGTAAATTTCTGGGGCAGGTGGCAAGCTGGTTTACGGAACACAAGGCGATGAGAACCTCTGGCTTACGGAAAGTAGCATGAATTAATAATCATTTAATTGGCTCCTCCATTATGTTGCTGGTTTGGGAGATGGAAGTTTAGATGGAGGGGCTGTCAGTGGTACTTTAGCTAAGAGTCTGATGGCAAAGTGGGGTTGGCGGCTGCCTTTGGACTCTCCACAAGGATCAGATGTCAGGTAGCATCCCAGGCCATCAGTGGGCTCACCTCGGGACCCCCGAAAGGAAGAGGATCAGCACTTTGGTGAATACCACCTCCAAGTGCCACTCCACCATGAAGAAATTGAGAAGAAACTTCCCAGCAATGTGGACAGCTCAACACCTGCCCAAGATCTCCCCAAGGGAGGCTTCTGGCCAGAGGAAGCCTGACCTGCAGCACAGAATGTCCACCGTGCCAACAGTTCCACCAGTGTGTTGAGTGATGAGACAATGAATGTTGCTCAGGAAACCCAGAAACTAATTTTATCAGTACTTTGCTTTTCTTGGAGGACAAGTGGATGTCTCGAAAACAGAGTATCTTAAGGTTCCATTGTTTACTTCATTTCCAATTTTTCTTCAGGTTTATTTTTCTTGAGGCAGCAACTCCACACTTCACCTGGCTTCAGAGTTGTACAGCCCATGTCACTAGATGAGAAATGAGGCCTGTGTTGGCATTAAGTCCATTGGTATAGCAAGTAAAACTCTTGGGTTTTCTGTGGCCGTAATTTCAGTGACTCAGATTTGTAATTTGTTAGTGATGTGTGGGATCGTGTGAGAATTTGTTCTAGGAAGAGTAGTTTTATCAGGTAAAGTTATAAGGGACTGTGAATGTTGAAAGGCTGTGTTTCTACCGTACTTGGCCACTTTCTTACCTATTCTTTAAAGTCAGTCACTTCCTACATGAAGTTTTGCTAGCCAGGTGTTAATTATCCTGTATGCTTAGAACATAACAAACTATGTCTTGGCTTGGTGTGATGGCTCATGCCTGCAATCCCAGCACTTTGGGAGGCCAAGGTGGGAGGATCACTTGAGCCCAGGAGTTTAAGACCAGCCTGGGCAACCTAGCAAGTCTCCATCTCTATAAGAAATTTTTAAAATTAGCCAGTGTGGTGATGCACACCAGTACTACCAGCTACTCCAGAGGCTGAGGCAAGAGGATCGCTTGAGCCCAGGAGTTCCAGCCTGGGTGACAGAGTGTGACCATGTCTCAAAAAAAATTAGATAGACAGACAGACAATTTCTTGCAAATTGCACACAAAACTTGCATGAATTCAGATCAGCTTTCTCCTCTTGCCTACTCCCTCTAATTAGCATGAGAAGACAGGTAACTTTGTAAATAACTATTTTTAGAGGTTAAATACTTCCCGAACGAATATGATAAAAATCAAAGGATATGTGGAAGTTGAAGTCTCCATACATAAATGATTTTTTTCCCCCTAAGGAAGCCAGGCATTGACAACTATGTTTCCCTTTGAAATGTTTTTTGTTTTTTTTTTTTTTTTTTTTTTTTTGCCTAGAATGTGGTGGAACCTAAGAGAATAGAGTGGGGGAGAATCAGCAATCAGGTCTGCCTGTCTCAGGAGCTGTGCTTGTCAGTTTCAGTTGGCCAACCCATCACAGTATAAGGGGAAATGGTGGCTCTCAGCCCAGAAAGCCGACTTTGGAATTTTCTGAACTCTGTGACAAGGACATGCCTCCTTCCTGTGCCTCATCAGCAAGTTGGGCTGGGCAACCATAAACTGCTAACAAGTTGAGCAAGCACTTTTTCACTCCTTATAAAGTTTGTGTGGCAAGGGATCCCCAGTTCACATCCTGCTAAGTTTCAGTAGGGGTCTGACCCAGAATTGTGTTGTCACAATATCCCATTTACCTAGCTTTTTAGTGTATGTCATCTGCATAGCACATTCACTCCCATGATTTCCCTGCCACATTTTTATCCCCTTTGAAATGCCAGGAGCCCAGCATGTTGCCTATGGAAGATTCACTGAGATTTTACACATATTTTCATATGACATAACTGCCAAAATGAGAAAAATTGCTTTAACCAGCAAAGTAAAAAATACCACCTGATGTTTTGCACAGTAGGGATCCAAATATCAGCTTTTTCATGGACAGTTGAATTTAAATGCTAAACTTTTTTATTATACTATTAAAAATAATAGAAGTACATGACAAATTTGGAAAATGGGCCATGATGCCATCACTGAAATACAGCAATCCTTGTCTTCTGGTCTTTTTCCTAATTCCTGATTTTTACATAGCTATAACATGGTATAGTGCACATTGTATCCTATTTCTTTTCTGATTGGCATTCCCAACAATTGTTCCATATTGCTTCATAGCTATCATTTTTAATGTCTTCTAATACTCAACAGAATGGCTGTACCATTGTTTACTGATACCATGCCCTATCGTAAGATAGCTAGATGGTTTCCAATTCATTTTGTCATTATTGTAAAAACCACTACAGGTACTAACTCTTCAAGTTGTTTAGTTTTTCTGTTGCCAGAGTAAACCAAAGGTTCCAGGCACCAATTGTTTAAACAATGTCTTGTCTCAGGAGCACATCTATTTCCATTTCACTGATGTGGCATCATAGCAGGATTAGAGTGACCAGTAATTGAATTTTTTTAATGGTTTTCTATCTTGTGACATCTCTCCTAAAGTTCAAGTTTAGAAAAGCCTTCAAAGCAGAAAACTACAATACTTTCTTTCTTGGTATTTGTACACCCTCATTTGCTTATGCCTATAGTGTATGCTAGTGACAAAACTGCAGTAGAAATTGATTTGGAGTCTCTGGCCCTGTTGAAGTTGTACAGAGAGAAGCTCAAGAGAACCTCTGATTGTCCGTGATAAAGCTTCCTCGAGCATGTTGATGGCGAACTTGCACAAGTCTTTGCCCTTCTACAGACATTGTATAAAGACTTTGGGATAATGTCTTGATAGGGATTGACATTTTAATGTCTGAGGTCAAGCAAAGGAAGGACCTGTGTCAGCTGTAGTTAACCTAACTCTTAGGAGCAGTCCCCACATCACCCAGGGAAACACAATGAGATTGTAACTGGGTGTTTATAGAATCTGCTATAAGGATGGTATTGCTTTACCTTGAGAGAGAGAGCTAGTGAGCTGCAGGTGGCTAATGTCCATTTCTAGACAGATTGATCTAATAAAGATGCAGGTTGTCCTGGATAGAAGGAGATGAATCTGAAGTTTGTGCACCAGTGGATGCAGTATTTCATGTTACAGCAGGACTGTTGTGTTACTGGGAAGAAAGAAGAATGAGTGAGCAAGTGCTGATTTTATTTTTTAAAACACTTTATAATGGCTCCTTAGCTCAAGCTCACAAAAGAAGCTTTAGAATTCCAGAGCAGTTTGAGTTTAAAAAAAAAAAAAAAGCATAATAAACGTTCCCCTCTTCATGCAGGGGGAAAGAATAGTGGCTTCTGAAACCAGAATTCTCACCTCTGCAACCTCGCCACAATACATCATGTGTTCAGCATTCAAGGAAGAGGATGGGCTCTTTGGTCCTATGAGGAAACTAATGCCGCACTGGGTTACTGTGTTTGCTTTTCATTTCTGAGAGAGTGAGATGAGTTGGGTGGTCTCGGCCTCGGTGCCCATTCATCCACACTGCTGAGCAACTGCACAGTGGACTCATTCCATAATGGGGTGGTAGGCAGATTGAGGGCATTTACAAGGCACTGTCATAGTCCTTTAAAAGCAGGTGTTGTTTTAGGTCAGACACACTAAGAGAAAGATGGGAATGGGTGTTTGGAATAGCATCTGTATCTTGGTTTGCCTCTCCTGGAAGGAGGAAGCAGAGAGTGGCTCTTTGCTAACTGTTAATATAAACCCTGAGCCTAACCTAATGCCTACCAGCTGGGGGTGAAAATCAAGAAGGTGAGGAGATGGCTGTGATGACAATACTTGAACCATCTAAAGTATTATTTGATGCCTCCATCCACTCCATCTTTAGAATGCATTTGAAGCATTAATATATAGAAGATAACCACTAGGCAAAAATCAAAATGATGGAGAATAAGAAACCTTCCGGGGGCAGAGGGAGCTTAAGTCCCTGAAATGTTAATTATAGACTGCAACCGTGGGAGTGTTCAGGCAGCGGCCCATCACCCTGCAGGGTCTGCAACCTGCAAGGCGCAGTTCTGTAGGATCAGGACTGAGGGGGGCCAGGAGATGGGAAGTGGGCCATGGGGGAACTGGTTTAGAATGTTACAGCACCTAGTTAATCGGCAGCCAGTCCATCACATTAAA
Organism: Lemur catta; assembly: GCF_020740605.2. Lineage (NCBI taxonomy): Eukaryota > Metazoa > Chordata > Mammalia > Primates > Lemuridae > Lemur > Lemur catta. Next base: position 20,482,725 of record NC_059147.1, on the reverse strand, counting down.
TATCCAGCCGTCATGTATTACCTTTCAAGTGAAAATGAATAACTCCCATTAAGAGCAAAATGGGTTTGAAGTCGATTCGAGACAGATTAAAGTACTGTTATGAATGTGTGTGTTGGGAGGAGGAGGGGCCTGTGTGTAATATGCTTGTCCTTGTACATTTTAAATAATAGATGTCCTACAAACTTATGTAGACCAGGTTACCAAGATACTGGGGTGAAAGGTCACAAGATGTGCATTCTGGGAAGAGCATCAACTTCCTGGAATATTTCCTGCATTTGGCAATTTCTTTTTTTCAAAATTATATTGTGGCCTTACGATTTTGATGAACAAAATTGATTTTCTAAAATTGTTTATTAAAGTACACATCTATAATGACAGCATCTTGGTGTCCATGTCAGAACAAATTTCAAAGCCAAGCATAAAGTAGAAATACATGCTAGATCCCTAGACAGGGTGAGATGGAAAGCGGTTTTATCAGGGAGTAAAAATTAGGCTTCTAAACTAGTAACTGAAATGTTGAGTCACATTATTTTTTGATGAGGGCAGTGGGTATGTATTTTCTTACTACCATTTTCGTGATTTTTTTAAAATTGCCTTAAGCAAAATTCCAAAAAACGGAATCCCACATCCAAAACAAGTGAAAGGAGCCGACTCTTGGATACTGACGAGGTGTTGGAACAACCAAATTCAGCCAGGTTGGGATTTGTGTTTACACTAGAGGAGCCCTCCTTATCCTGGTTAAGCCCTTAGCCTGGCTGTTTGCTTATCATAATCTTCCAGGTCCCTTCCCTTGCTTTAGAGAACTCCTTCCACCAACACTTCTCTACCCACTGTTTGCTACTCAAGCCATATGTGCCTCTCCTCATTAATTAGCGTTTGGGGTTTTTTGGTGATGTGGGCAAGAGGAGTGTGGAGGCATGGTTTGGGCAAGCAGATAGGAAACTTTCTCTCTTACCACCCACGCTGAATAAACTTTTGTGTCTGAAGCATTGGCTAGATTATAAGTTGGATTCACGCTCTGCCTAGTTCCAGTCAATTATTTCTTCCCCAAAAGCAAACTGCTGAACCCAAACTTGATTTTTTCCCCCACATAGTGGTATGCAGATATCCACGTGAACCTTTCACAGATCACATTTATTGTGTTGCCTGTGATGTGCCATGTTGTGATTCCAAGAGCTGGGATGACAAAGTTGGGAGCACGTAGTTTCTTACGTCTGTGAAGCAGAGTGTGTCTTGTACTCAGTTTGGCAAAGCAGCTGGTGAGACTTCCTTGCCCACCGTCAGCCCTACTGCCCCCGACGAGCCAGCAGCTTGTTTCTAGATTGGGGGAAGTTAGAACAGACTGAATTTAGCTTAATCCATCTCCAGAACCTCTTATTCCATTTCTTTGCCTTCTTTTCCTAATGTTCAGTTGTTAAAGTAGTGACAGAAATTCATGGGGGAAAAAGAAACACTTGCTTCTTTTCCAACATGCTTGATAAGTCAGTCCGGATGTTCATCCTTCTTGAAATTTGGTGTTTTAAGAAAATCCTGTGCTATAAATGAATATTGAGTTTCACCCAACACAAACCCTCTGGGAGCTGGCCTGGTCTGGTTTCTGTATTCCATCTTCTACTTTTTCTTCTAGCTTCGTCCAGCCAAGCAGAGAAGGAGCTAACAGATTCTCCTGCAACCTCCAAACGCATCTCCTTCCCAAGTAGCTCAGAGTCTCCCCTCTCTTCGAAGCGACCAAAAACATCTGAGGAGATCAAGCCGGAACAGGTGAGACTGGAAGGGGCTCTGCTGGTGGCGGGAGTGTTGTAGACATTGGTGGGGAATGAACTTCTGAGTGGGTGGACTTGGGGCAGACACAGTTGCTGGTAGGAACTGAAGATTCAGCCAGAGCGGTGGGTGTGTTCCCCACAGATGTACCAGTGTCCCTACTGCAAGTACAGCAACGCTGACGTCAACCGGCTTCGGGTGCATGCCATGACACAGCACTCGGTGCAGCCCATGCTTCGCTGCCCCCTGTGCCAGGACATGCTCAACAACAAGATCCACCTCCAGCTACACCTCACCCACCTCCACAGCGTGGCACCTGACTGCGTGGAGAAGCTCATTATGACGGTAAGGCAGTCAGCAGCAGGACCCTGTGGTTTTTCTGTTTCCAGGGGTCAAAGGTGACACGATAACAAGGGCAAGATGCTGTCGTTGGACAAGAAAGCCAGTGTAGTGTTGGAAATGTCAGAAAATCGTCCTCGTTCTGTGACCTTTGATGTACTGTACCTGCCTCAGATTTGCCATGACCATGGATGAAGTGCTAAATACATGTTTCTCAACCTTCCTTATCATCCTCTGTCCTTTCAGGAGACAGAGGCATGGATTAGCTAACCATTTATATGAAGAAATCATTGTTCAGATTCTTCAAACCTTTATTGAGCAAGCCATGGTCTAGGTTGCTCTTAATTTCATTTACATCTCATTTCATCCTCATAGCAATCCCTGTTTTGTTGTTGTTGTTGTTGTTTTTAAAACCCTTTTTTAAAAAAAGGTATGACACAGTCCCATTGACAGATAAGGAACCTGAGGCTCAACAGCATTAACTGACTTGATGCCATTTTTAAGTGGCAGAGTTGAGATCTGAACCCACATTTTCCAACTCTAGGTGTAGCCCTGTAATGTTGGAGTTTCCGAAGTGGATACTTTTATTCTCAAAGGAGGAAAATGGTTAGTCTGAGATAATATGTTGATTCGTGAATGTGCGTTTTGCATTTGAACATCATGTTGCTACAACTGCAAGTTTTGAAAGCTTGACTCTAAGTGGTCACTATAAATATGGCCGAAAAGGTTAGCATAAATGTTTACATCTAATTGTAATGTGAAAACTTTTCAAAGTACTACAGGTGGTAGTAATGTCCTACTTTCAGCTATGCTGGGGCTGATATGAAAGCCCTTTCCTGATCACTGGAGGAAAGCCACCAAAGAGAATTATTCTCACCTCTAACTTAGCATTATTTCAACAGTGGAGTAATAAGTTAATTTGATTACCTTTTCATGTGAAGATTCCCAGAGAGGTAGTCTGTTCAAAATTCTGTGTTATAATGTGCAGGTCACAGACATATCACCTCTAGGCATTTCCTGTTCCATCTGGTTATGCAAAATTAATGAATAATGTTGTAAGTGATGTTTAGTCATGAGGAACATATAAATTGATGATGCATCAGGAGAACTTTAGCAGCCAATGGGCGACTCAAAGGTGACAGCATGGGTTGCCTTTCAGAGATCTTTCAAGTAGAAATTCACTTTCCATGAGTTTTTTCAAATAGGCCGGTGAACACTGTGGAAAGATTGTTTGTGGGTGGAAACCTCCTTCTGTGGACAGGTGGGTTTCTCTGTTGCAGGTTTTGGCAGCATTCTCATCAGCCTTGGAGATAACAAGGGGGTTTTCTGGGGCCTCATCTTTCTTCCCAGCTGATGGCCTGGAGCCATGGGAGCCTGAAGGAACAGAAAGAGGTGTGGGGGAGGGAAGCATTTTCAGTACTTACTTATATTTCTTTTGCTCAGGTGATGATTTTTGCTGTTTAACATAAATCCAGTCTAGGAACCGGGGGCCTATAATAATCCACATGACTGCTTTACATTAGACAATAGAAATTTTATTTCTACATCTCTAGGGACTAGAGTATAAATTATATTTCATATATTCACTGTCATATTTTTATAACAGCGATAGTAAGGTACATGGCTGGTGGTCATTCTTCAAGGGCAAGGTAATACTGCTGTGTTTGCTGAGGGTAGCAATCCCTAAATTATTTCTGAAAGTTACCCACTACACGGCACCATTGTAAGCACTGATTCTCAACCTTGATGGAGACTCTGGTGAAAGCTGTACAACAGCCATGCTGGGTTATTCTGTGCACAGTGAAGTTTGATAATCACTGTCACAGACCCTCCAGGTATTCCACAAATACAAAATTATATGTACAATGCCAGAGAGCATAAGGAATATTTTATCTGTGGAACTGGTTAATAACTCTGTTCTAGAACCCCAGGATAACATAATTGTGTAGGAGAAGTACCTTGTATAGAAACCCCTGTGGGCCTCATCTTTCCACAGCAGACAATGGAGATGTTTTCTAGACATTTCTGAGAAGTGTGCAAAGTGTGGGAAATGTATAGGAAGTCGATTTGTTAACAACAAGAGACAGTTAATGGATTCAGAAATGAAATTGAGAGTTGTGGGAAATATATATAGGTTTTTACTCTTTGTTTAAAGGTGTATATGTAAGGATGATTTTGTACTGTCTCCTTCCATGGGAAGATGGAGTTACAGCATGGCTGTCAGTACTGAGTTGGTTTTTCCAATCATGAGGATGGCTTGCATGGAGCCAAATGATGCAATTCTACCTTAATCCTTTAGTTCAGCAAGAAAAAATGAGCAACCAGGCTTAGAGGCAATTTATGGCCATACCTCAGGGTGAGCCCCAAATCCTGTTTGAGGACTGGAATACTGATCTTGGTCTCTGCTCTGATGAATCAAAACAGATGCCAATGTCCTTCCTCTGAAAGTTTGGTGTTAAAATGGAATTTATAATTGTTTTACAACTAAGTGATTGTAATGAACCTGTGGTTAAAGTCATGCCCCTGGAGGGTATTTTACTGTAAATATGAGAAAATTGGCCCCTGAGAAAGTATTAGTTAGGCAGGAAACTGAAAACGGCACAATGAGAAATGCTTCTCAAATCAGAGCTCCATTTTCTAAAACCGTATCATTAAGGAATGGCCAGTTCTACGGTCATTCATCCTGCAAGAGGAGAAAGTTATGTCTGCTTTGTCCCCGAGTGGCTAGGATGAATAGCAGCAAGAGGAGTGAATCTTTGCCCAATGGGTTGACTGAGTTAGCTTCCCATGCCTGTGGAATAGGAAAAGCTGGCAAAATCACCCAAATAGATGATTCCTGGCAGACATGGGGTATGTCCAGAGTATCTACAGCTGTCAATTTTGGTAAATATTTTTTGAAGTCTGGCTCCAAAGTCTGAGGATCTAGCTTGAATTTGGTTTCAGTCCCACTATAAAATTCCACCCTGATAAATAGAAATAGACTACTTTCTACACAATGTCTTTCTGTTCAGTTGTAAATGGAGAGCGTTTTGAGGAGGCTTCATTTAATAATACCTTATCAGACAGCTTTCAGGAACCTGCAGTGTCTAATATGTCTGTTGCTATGGTAACAGCTGCTTGCTTATGCTCTGCATCTCATATCTGTGTCTTCCATGGGCCCCCTTCTTTTTACTGATGAGGGGGCTTGAGAAATATTCTCCACCAGGAATAATTGCAGTGCTGGCCCTCCCTATGGAAACTGCACCCACAGCACTTCATCCTGTCGGGCCTATTGGAAACAGAGCTCCATAGGGTGTCTTTGCACATGTCATACGAAAGAAGGAAATCTATAAAACTTAAGGGATATGAGACAAGTGCCCTTCCATACCTGGTTGGGCAACCTGCCCCCAATGTCAGTTTCACCTAACACAGTCTCACCTATTTACAGAGAAGCTGGAGATTTCAGATGGGTGGCAGGAATATAGGAGCACTTGCTCTACGCCTTATTTTCCTAATCTGTCCAGGAAGGAGGGTTGAGGGTATGTGGCCCATGTTTCTGGCCCCTGCATGAGAATAGGAGAGACCACCTACCATGCATTTCAATACTCTTAAATTATTCTAATTGATCACTATCTTTCTAAGTGACAGGACACACCACTGGGATCCTGCAGCACTAATACGGGGAGATTTTCTTTGTTCCTTAATCACTTAACAAAATATGACCTCAAAGTGAGATGGGGATTGGCTCCAGAGCAGCCTGGGAACACCTTTTTCTCTAGCCTTTTGTCTTTTCTCCATTTGGTAGTTCCTAATTATTCTGTAGGTTTTGTACATGCACAGATTTTCCCTCTATGCTTCTGGCCCTGGACTGCCTGCAGTTCTCTGTCTGTCTGCCTTTTGGGAGCAGTAGTCTGTGATTTTTCAGTCAGTGACTGTGATTCTTCTGTACTCTGTGTATGCCTATGTGTCCGTGAGTCTCTGGGACAGGCTGGTCATCTGGTCCCCCCCAACACTGGGGCTCTCAGGTGGCCAGTGGCCTCAGGGCTGTAGCACCCACCTGGGTATCAGCTCTCTTACTTTGTCTCCATCTCAGAGGAAGGTAATGAAAATAATCGGGCTTCATTAATTCCAAGCCCTGTGAGATGATAGCCATTTGGAGCCTGTTTGCCAATTAGATGGTCTAAATTAGAAGTGACCTTGGTATACTGCCACTGCTTGCCTCTCTGAGTCTAATGAAGCTTTTCTCTCCAATTCATTCTCTTTCTCAGCTCTCTTCTCTCTCTCTGCGCGTGTGTGAGTGTATAACTGTTCATGTGTTTTCTGTTCTCTCATCCACCTTCCTTTTCTTTCTCATTCTCAGTTTTTAAAATCTCATTCTGGGCTACATTTGTTTCTGGCCCACATAAATGTTAACATGGCCCTGCAGTTTTTTCTTATGTGTATTATGTATTAAAAAATGGAATAAACCGTCACGCAGATGTTTTAGAAAGGAAATGAGACAAAGAGGGAAACTAGGCCTTCTAAGGACCCCATGGTTCAGTGCTCTGAGTGGCACAGTTAGAGGGCAGTAAAGGAAAAAAGGCAAAACAAAACACTCAAGCTCCGCTGCCAAGAAGTGCCCTGGTTTGTTGGTTGCAGATGTGCAGAAACTTAGTGGGCCCCAGCGGCTGTCTAGGTATAGGGGAGGAGGTGAGCAATGGACTCTCACTGGAGCAGACTGCTCAGCCCTAAAGCAGTTAGGTTTTAACCTCATGCTTAAATGTTTTGGTCAGAACCAGTACCTCATTCACAAGCATGTGGAGCCTGGCTAGGTCTGTGTCAGGGAGGTCTTTGCCTACGGCCTCCTTTCCTTTTCTCTGTCTGAGATTCTTCATTTTACTGACTTTCACTGCAATGTGAAGGATTTGAGGCTTCCAATGGGAGTGTAGGTCTTGGCAAACTGACACTTTCACTTGGAAAAGCTGGCTTTTCAGAAAGAAGCCCTACTTACTTGAGCAGTGCCAAGACTGTAGGGATAAGAGTCTCAGAGAAAACAGGTTCAACACTTTTTCCAAGAAAGTATCTCTGATTTCTAGCACGTGGAATGTATTGGTTGCATTGATCTAACCCAGGCCAGCCTGTCTGAAGGTATCCTTGAGAGGTGAATTTGCATGCACAGTCCCTTAAGAACTTGGTAAAGTGTAACCTTGGCTGCACAGAGTGTTGCATTTGGCCATTCCACATCTGTGACCTGCAGGGGTGGGTGGTGGGATGGTGTTCCTTGTAATTCCAGCTTCTACCAAGAAAGGATAAATATCAGCCCCTCCCAGATGTTACAGTGGGGACCAGTCCCACATCTCATACTCCAGGCTCTAAAAGGTATGTCCTTGGGGCTTTAGAGTCCACTCGCCTTGTGGAATATTGAAAGGTATTAATGATAATCCAAAGTGATAACTAAGCCAGGAGGAGGTTGGAACTAGGCTTTTATGAAGCTGTGTCACTTCTCTGAGTAGATCAAGGCAGTTGAGTCGAGTCTATGAATTTCCTTCTGGGGAGCCTGTGATTTCATGAAATTATCTGCAATGTACTATCTGCGAAAGTGTTTTTTTAGGAGTCTCAAACTTTCTCCAGATTTTCCAAGGCATTTATGACCTCTGAAAGGTTAATTATTCTGGATCGTTGAGCTTCTTGGGGACAGGGACCTTATCGTGCTGTCTGCATTTCACAGGCATGCAGCATGGGGACCCTGTACAATGTTTGTGAGTCAATGGTGGTCAGATGAATAGATGAACAAAGGTCACTCAGGGCCATTCCTTCTCAACAACTAAGTTGTTTTGGAACTGCTTAAGCCTGAAAATGTTTTGCATCAGTGTAGAACTTTTCTGTTTCTTTTGTTACATATGAGAACTGCTTATATTGGAAGAGATTCAGCATCGGAGTAGAACTCTACTTTTCTCTTATTATATGTGAGACCTGTTTACTTGTTAGAAGACGTGATTGCCACTGTTTGTTTCCAAACTTTCGGTTCCCTAGCTCAGCTGATAGTTTCTTCCTGCGTTTCCATCAACTGTGCATACTCTGGGAGGAAGTAGTTGACTTGGCTCAACAAGGTTCAAGGAAAACGTGGTATCTAGAGCACCATGGAGTGCCCTTCGCATGGCCCAGGTCAATTTTGAAAGACCCAAATGTCAAGGAAGTAATGGTTCTAATCAATTGAATTTTCTTAACCAGAAAAACCTTGTGTTACTTTTTGTTACAAATTTGTTTCAATAGCCTTTTAATTCTTAGGTCCATTAGTGAGGTGTGGGGGACATAATTTATTATATTAGATGTTTACCAGTATACAGATTAAGTAGAAGAATCAATCGACATGGGTGGTACACTCAATGTAGAAGGTGTAGGTGTTTGGGCTGGTTGTGTATTGTCAGCTGATCAGATATGAGAACTTTTTCAGTTTGGATTTTGAGTCCATGGCTGGGGGTATGGATGGCATAGGAAGGTGGGCAGGCGAAAAGAAGAGGAGGGAGAGAGAGCAAGCGAGTGTTTTTGGCTGTATAGGGAAGTTGGTGATGGGACCAGTTATTTGAGGGCCTGTGAAGTTCAGACACACTTGGGACAGCCCTGTCACCAGGTTTTGTTCTCCCCTAACTATGTGTGGATAATCCTAGCAAAAGGGAAGGCCTTCACAGAACTGTGCTCAGTACAGTTCCTGACCTCCTCACTTTCAACTGTGCATTAGAGATTGTGGCTGAGGCGGTCTGAATCCCATGCAGTTTGGTAGTCAGATATGATGGGAAAATAAATGGGGTGCCAAGGCAAGTGTTGAAGAAAATCTGCAATACATCTCCCCAGTGGGCAGAAGGACTCCTTAGTGAGCTCTTTTGGCAGCATTATGTTTATGGCTCTTTAAAGCATGCGAGCTTTGAGTGAAACGCTTTGGAAGCTGGTAGGAGAGGGAGGAATGAGCACAGGCAAGCGAACATGAGCATCTGAGAACTGACGTGGGGCCCCTCCAGTAGCTGTGCAGCAAGGCAGCTTCCACCCTCAACCTCTGTTCAGACATGTGCATATACACCCCACCAGAATTTATAGATCTTTAGGATTCTCTTTAGGGATCTTCCTCTTTGCCTCCTGGGGATTTCTTGCCCGTTAAAATTTCATATACCAAACCATTTTTTTTTCCCCAGGGAGAGGCTGGGAATACTATAGATGAGAAGAGGCAGGTAGATAACAGTAGTTACTTAAACACATATGGGGCAAGACTTACAGGTTTGGAGGCCTAGATTAAGATGCAGAGGAGCATGTGAGGTTGATGATTATATTTCTGGGAGAGTTAATTGATGGAAGGTGAAGGCAGACAAAGAACCGCTGCTTACTGCCTTCTTGAATCCCAATCAGGAATTATGATTAAAGTCGCAGCGAGACAACAGAGGGCTGATGAATTGGTGTCTTTTTTTTTTCTTTTTTGCCGTCATTCACACTTGATTGACTTCAACCTTTCAAGTGCAAAAGTCTCTCTTTTCCATTATTATTCATAGCCATCTGAGTTTTTCTAATTAAAGTGTATGAAAACAATTACTGATCCGTCGTACTGAGTCTGTTAGAGGGGATGCCTGCCTTACTGTAATGTGTATAAAAAGCCCACAGTTTTCTATAATGATGTGCAGCTGAGGTGTTAGATAATTTTATTCTTTTTTACTCTGTAGGGCTTTTTTTTTTATTTCTCATGATTCATTTTTCATAATTCCTAAAGATCCCAGGAAAGGACTGATCCTGCAGCTACAACCGAGAAAGGAGATGGGGGGGGAGTCTTTTTTCCTTTCCCTTTCTCCCCCTCTTACCCCCAACCTTGTGCTCCCCCCCTCGGTTGAAGACTATAAATTAATCGGTGACCTTTCACTTCTTGGATTCCCGCTGGACTCCCCAACCACACTGGTCAGAAATGCTTTCTATTAAAGAGAAAATAGATGGAATGAGTTTGGCAGTCTGCACTCCATTCCTAACGACTCATCAACAGCTAGCCTTAACCAGCTGCCGGTGTGCTGTGTGTGAGGGTGCAGATGGCTGTGGGAGCAAAAATGCCATGTCACACGTTCACCTGCCATGCACCTGCTCTTCGTAAACACGGGGTTTCTCAGAACGCTTCGCTGTAGTGCCTGTTGCTTAATTTTCACAGCCATTGGCATCTGGGTTGCTGCAATGATTCTAATACCCCTAAACGTGAATGGGGAAACACAGCCATGGGGGCATTTGTTTGGGTTTCCTCTAGTTTTGGGGCCTATTGTTGTTGATTCTAGTGGACATGTTAACAGCTACGTTGAGCAAGGCCAGGATCCTAAAATTGTTACAAACAGTAATTTATTAAAAATATTTAATTTTGAATAGAAATCTAGATGTTCCGATCTCTGCAGCAGGATAGTATTGCAGTAAAGTCATGATTGATGGGAAAATAATGTCTCCAAGTGGGGCTGGACACCGTGTAGAAAGGTTGGTAGTGATAGGAGTTTCTGTTCCTGTAACCTCTAGGTTAGTCCATTTCTCAGGCTGTCATCAAATGGGAGACAATTTCTGATTCATTTCAAGATACCACTGCCATCTAGCCTTCCCATCCCATAGCAGGCAGAGGGATTCGGGTTCTTTTTAAATGAAGAACCTTTTGTTCTTACACTGCTTATCACATTAACATAGGGCAAATGATAATGTGTTTGGACAAGCTTCTGGCCACAGGGCAGGGAAGCCTAGAGAGAGGTCTAAGGATCTGACCTAAAAGTGTACCTGTTGGGATCCAGGCTAATTCTGGAATTGCTATACCAGAACATTGGCCGTGGTCAAGGTGGGGCTGCCCTGTTGCAGAATGCTGTGCAGGCCACCCTGTATGGCTGGGGACCCTGGTCAGAGGTGCCCTCTGATGTTGTATACCACAGGGAAAGACTCCAGAAGAAATCCTGGCTTAAGTGAGTCACAAGAAATGCTTGTTTGTGCTTGACGTCAGCTTGTAAAGGGTTACAAAATGTTGTTTCCTGGAATATCTGCCAGTGTGACTGCGTGTCCTTAGCCTTCCCTTTGTTCTCTTCTCTTCTTCTTACCCTTTCCTTCACTCTTCCTCCCCTCGTCTTCTTGCCTGAATACATTTTGAAAACAGTACTACAACGCTCCCTGCTTCAAGATTACAGTGTACTTTACTAGGTATGATTTAATTAGGGCCCTTATTATGTTTTCAGCAGCTTAAGGTGGGCCTTTCAACTTATCTACCTAATTGGTTGCACAAGAAGTTTCACAGCCCATGACAAAACATTGTCAGTGATCAAAGTCAAAATTCTGCATAAAGGAAAAATATTAATAATAAGATTATTCTTCAAGTGTGCACTGCTAATTATGTCCAGAATGTAACCGTAGAAACACTTTTGACTGATGTGAGCTTTGTCTAATAAACATGAATCTTCAGTGAGCTATGAAAAGTGACACCTACAGCTTTACACTGGTGAAGGCTAATTTTGCTTATTAAATAATTTTTAAACATTTCCTATTTTGTGTCTTTCCTCTCCATTTGACTCTCCTTGTTTCCCTGCCTCTCGCTCCTCAGGTGACCACCCCTGAGATGGTGATGCCCAGCAGCATGTTCCTCCCAGCAGCTGTTCCAGACCGAGATGGGAATTCCCACTTGGAAGAGGCAGGAAAGCAGCCTGGTTAGTATCATTGCTTCAGCTCCCCTAGGGAATTGAATCAGGATGAAATCTTGGGCCCAAATTTTTGTAGAACAGGGGTTCCAGGAATTCTTTACAGTACTGCTAAGCTGAATATAACTGATCAGGAGATGAGGGGTGCTGTCGCCAGCTCCTTTATACTCTGGTTCTTGGCATGTATTTGTATGTTATTCTTATGGTTTAAAGTGAGAGAAAAATCTGTATGAGAGCCAATAGAATTTCAGAATGGACCCACAGGTCTGCATAGTGTGTACAATTAGGGCGTGAATACCCAGAGACTCACTCAGTAGGCTCATAAACCCACCATCCTAAGCCATTAAGCACTGCATCTCTGAGGACTTAATCATTAGGGACTTGGGGAGCATGTGGTTGATTTTTAGGGACACTGGATTAGTTGTCTTTTGGGGAGCTGCTTCTGCACAGCGTTCTTCTGAGTCTTCTGAGATTGCCTTAGGCTGGAGCATAGAGGTGCATTTGGAAAGAACATGGTGTTAGACAAGTGTGCTGCAGTTGCTGGTGCCACATAGTGGTTCCTAGCGAGATGGGTCACTGGACCTCTGTGAGGTGTCCTGTATCTTTCACCTCTTACAGGCACCTCAGATTTAAGTTGGGAAGAGTTCTGCCACACTACTGCCTAGCTACCTCCCTTGTGATTTTTCCATAGGAGGCAGTGGACAAATGATCAGAAAAAGGTTCAGGGTATTTATGGGTATGAGGATCTCATTGTAGACAAACAATTGTTAGTGTATTTTAATAATTGGCCACTTGAACGTTAATTGCATGTTGAATATATATGGCAGTCAGGAGTCTTATTACAACAATAAACTAAATGCTTAACATAGATATATTCCATAATTTCTAACAACAGATGACAGTTTTCATAAATTCCCTACAACTTAGGGCAGCATTAATTCATATCCTATACTTCAGATCCACTTTGCTAAATTCTTATTACATAAAAGATGAACATTAAAGGGGAATCCAGTGTAAGATCAGTAACCTTCAAACCAGTTCTTGAGAAATTGAGGATTCTGACTCAAGCAATTAAATACTGTTTGAAAAACTCTTAGATCTGTGATGTGACACAGGTTTATGAATTGAAACTTTTTGTATTTCCTTTTATTGTGCACCCTGTTTATAATATGTACTGTCTCGGGGGAACAAAAGAAAGCAGGAGGCTCTCTACAGAGAGTCTGTCATTCAGGTTGGGCATTTCCCTCATCCTCAGATTCTGTTTGTGAGGTCGAGCTAGGTAGACTATTGTGGGTGCCATCATTGAAACAAAGCCTTCTTTATCTTTGGGTTTGATTTTTTTTTTTTTTACAGAAACTTCAGAGGATCTGGGAAAGAACATCTTGCCATCTGTAAGCACTGAGCACACTGGAGATTTGAAACCCTCTCCTGCTGACCCCAGCTCTGTGAGGGAAGACTCAGGCTTCCTCTGTTGGAAGAAGGGGTGCAACCAGGTTTTCAAAACTTCTGCTGCTCTTCAAACGCATTTCAACGAGGTGCATGCCAAGAGGCCTCAGCTCCCTGTGTCAGACCGCCATGTGTACAAGTACCGCTGCAATCAGTGCAGCCTGGCCTTCAAGACCATTGAAAAGCTGCAGCTTCATTCTCAGTACCACGTGATCAGAGCTGCCACTATGTGCTGTCTTTGTCAGCGCAGTTTCCGAACTTTCCAGGCCCTAAAGAAACACCTCGAGACGAGCCACCTGGAGTTGAGTGAGGCCGACATTCAGCAGCTTTATGGTGGCCTGCTGGCCAATGGAGACCTCCTGGCAATGGGAGACCCCACCTTTGCCGAGGACCACACCATAATTGTTGAGGAAGACAAGGAGGAAGAGAGTGACTTGGAAGATAAACAGAGCCCAACAGGCAGTGACTCTGGGTCAGTACAAGAAGACTCAGGCTCAGAGCCAAAGAGAGCACTACCTTTCAGAAAAGGCCCCAATTTCACCATGGAAAAATTTCTAGACCCTTCTCGCCCTTACAAGTGTACCGTCTGCAAGGAATCATTCACTCAAAAGAATATCCTGCTAGTGCACTATAATTCTGTCTCCCACCTGCATAAGTTAAAGAGAGCCCTTCAAGAATCAGCAACTGGTCAGCCAGAACCCACCAGCAGCCCAGACAACAAACCTTTTAAGTGTAACACTTGTAACGTGGCCTATAGCCAGAGTTCCACTCTGGAGATCCACATGAGGTCTGTGTTGCATCAAACCAAGGCCCGGGCAGCCAAGCTGGAGGCTGCAAGTGGCAGTAGCAATGGGACTGGGAACAGCAGCAGTCTCTCTCTGAGCTCCTCCACACCAAGTCCTGTGAGCACCAGTGGCAGTAACACTTTCACCACCACCAATCCAAGCAGTGCTGGCATCGCTCCGAGCTCCAGCTTACTGAGCCAGGTGCCCACTGAAAGTGTGGGGATGCCACCCCTGGGGAATCCCATCAGTGCCAGCCTTGCTTCTCCTTCAGAGCCCAAGGAGGCCAATCGGAAGAAACTAGCAGATATGATTGCATCTAGGCAACAGCAGCAGCAGCAGCAACAACAGCAGCAGCAGCAAGCACAGACTTTGGCCCAAGCCCAGGCTCAAGTGCAAGCTCACTTGCAGCAGGAGCTGCAGCAGCAGGCGGCACTGATCCAGTCTCAGCTCTTTAACCCGACCCTCCTTCCTCACTTCCCCATGACCACCGAGACCCTGTTGCAGCTGCAGCAGCAACAGCATCTCCTCTTCCCTTTCTACATCCCCAGTGCTGAGTTCCAGCTCAACCCTGAGGTGAGCTTGCCCGTGACCAGTGGGGCACTGACGCTGACTGGGACGGGCCCTGGCCTGCTCGAAGATCTGAAGGCTCAGGTTCAGATCCCACAGCAGAGCCACCAACAGATACTGCAACAGCAGCAGCAGCAGCAAAGCCAGCTCTCTCTATCCCAGAGTCACTCTGCCCTGCTTCAGCCAAGCCAGCACCCTGAAAAGAAAAACAAGTCGGTCATCAAAGAAAAGGAAAAAGAAAGCCAGAGAGAGAGAGATGGTGCTGAGGTGGGAGAGGGCAACCTAGGACCAAAGGAATCACTGCCAGATGCCTTGAAGGCCAAAGAGAAGAAAGAGTTGGCACCAGGGGGTAGTTCTGAGCCTTCCATGCTCCCTCCACGCATCGCCTCGGATGCCCGAGGGAACGCCACCAAGGCCCTCCTGGAGAACTTTGGCTTTGAGCTGGTCATTCAGTATAATGAGAACAAGCAGAAGGTGCAGAAAAAGAATGGGAAGACTGAGCAGGGAGAGAACCTGGAAAAGCTGGAGTGTGACTCCTGTGGCAAGTTGTTTTCCAACATCTTGATTTTAAAGAGTCATCAAGAGCACGTCCATCAGAATTACTTTCCCTTTAAACAGCTCGAGAGGTTTGCCAAACAGTACAGAGAGCACTACGATAAACTGTACCCCCTGAGGGCCCAGACCCCAGAGCCGCCGCCCCCTCCTCCTCCACCCCCACCGCCTGCCCTCCCTGCGGCCCCGCCTCAGCCGGTGTCCACGCCGGCCATTCCTGCCTCAGCCCCACCCATCACTTCCCCGACGATTGCACCGGCCCAGCCATCCGTGCCGCTCACCCAGCTCTCCATGCCCATGGAGCTGCCCATCTTCTCACCGCTAATGATGCAGACCATGCCGCTGCAGACCCTGCCGGCCCAGCTGCCCCCTCAGCTTGGACCTGTGGAGCCTCTGCCTGCGGACCTGGCCCAGCTCTACCAGCATCAGCTCAATCCGACCCTGCTCCAGCAGCAGAACAAGAGGCCTCGCACCAGGATCACAGATGACCAGCTCCGAGTCCTGCGGCAGTATTTTGACATTAACAACTCGCCCAGTGAAGAGCAAATCAAAGAGATGGCAGACAAGTCCGGGTTGCCCCAGAAAGTGATCAAGCACTGGTTCAGGAACACACTCTTCAAAGAGCGGCAGCGTAACAAGGACTCCCCTTACAACTTCAGTAATCCTCCCATCACCAGCCTGGAGGAGCTCAAGATCGACTCCCGGCCCCCTTCGCCGGAACCTCAGAAGCAGGAGTACTGGGGAAGCAAGCGGTCTTCAAGAACGAGGTTTACCGACTACCAGCTGAGGGTCTTGCAGGACTTCTTTGATGCCAATGCTTACCCAAAGGATGATGAATTTGAGCAACTCTCTAATTTACTGAACCTTCCAACCCGAGTCATAGTGGTGTGGTTTCAGAATGCCCGACAGAAGGCCAGGAAAAATTACGAGAATCAGGGCGAGGGCAAAGATGGAGAGCGGCGTGAGCTTACAAATGATAGATACATTCGAACGAGCAACTTGAACTACCAGTGCAAAAAATGCAGCCTGGTCTTTCAGCGCATCTTTGATCTTATCAAGCACCAGAAGAAGCTGTGTTACAAGGATGAGGATGAGGAGGGGCAGGATGACAGCCAAAACGAGGATTCCATGGATGCTATGGAAATCCTGACGCCCACCAGCTCCTCCTGCAGCACCCCGATGCCCTCACAGGCTTACAGCGCCCCAGCACCACCAGCCAATAACACAGCTTCCTCCGCTTTCTTGCAGCTCACGGCGGAGGCTGACGAACTGGCCACCTTCAATTCAAAAATGGAGGCGAGTGATGACAAACCAAAGCTGGCTGACCCTCCCAATGCACAGCCAAACCCAACCCAAGAAAAGCAAGGACAACCAAAGGCAGAGCTGCAGCAGCAAGACCAGCCCGAGCAGAAGACCAGCGCACCCCAGCAGAAGCTCCCACAGCTGGCTTCCCCACCTTCCTTGCCACAGCCTCCTCCACAAGTCCCGCCTCCTCAGTGCCCCTTGCCCCAATCGAGCCCCAGCCCTTCCCAGCTCTCCCACCTGCCCCTCAAGCCCCTCCACACCTCCACTCCTCAGCAGTTGGCAAACCTACCTCCTCAGTTAATCCCCTACCAGTGTGACCAGTGTAAGTTGGCGTTTCCATCGTTTGAACACTGGCAGGAGCATCAGCAGCTCCACTTCCTGAGCGCGCAGAACCAGTTCATCCACCCCCAGTTTCTGGACAGGTCACTGGATATGCCTTTCATGCTGTTCGATCCCAGTAACCCACTCCTGGCCAGCCAGCTGCTCTCTGGAGCCATCCCTCAGATTCCAGCCAGCTCAGCCACTTCTCCCTCAACTCCAACCTCCACGATGAACACCCTCAAGAGGAAGCTGGAGGAAAAGGCCAGCGCGAGCCCTGGCGAAAATGACAGCGGGACGGGAGGAGAAGAGCCTCAGAGAGACAAGCGCTTGAGGACAACTATTACTCCAGAACAACTTGAAATTCTCTACCAAAAGTATCTACTGGACTCCAATCCAACTCGAAAGATGTTGGATCACATCGCGCATGAGGTGGGTTTGAAGAAACGTGTGGTACAAGTCTGGTTTCAGAACACCCGAGCTCGGGAAAGGAAAGGACAGTTCCGGGCTGTGGGTCCGGCGCAGGCCCACAGAAGATGCCCTTTTTGCAGAGCACTCTTCAAAGCCAAGACTGCCCTCGAGGCTCACATCCGGTCCCGTCACTGGCATGAAGCCAAGAGAGCTGGCTACAACCTAACTCTGTCTGCAATGCTCTTAGACTGTGATGGGGGACTCCAGATGAAAGGAGATATTTTTGATGGAACTAGCTTTTCCCACCTACCCCCGAGCGGTAGTGATGGTCAGGGTGTCCCTCTCTCACCTGTGAGTAAAACTATGGAGTTGTCTCCCAGAACTCTGCTAAGCCCTTCCTCCATCAAGGTGGAAGGGATTGAAGACTTTGAAAGCCCCTCCATGTCCTCAGTTAATCTAAACTTTGACCAAACGAAGCTGGACAACGACGACTGTTCCTCCGTCAACACAGCAATCACAGACACCACGACTGGAGATGAGGGCAATGCAGACAATGACAGTGCGACGGGAATAGCAACTGAAACCAAATCCTCTTCTGCGCCCAGCGAAGGGTTGACCAAAGCAGCCATGATGGCGATGTCCGAGTATGAAGATCGGTTGTCATCTGGTCTGGTCAGCCCAGCCCCGAGCTTTTATAGCAAGGAATATGACAATGAAGGTACAGTGGACTACAGTGAAACCTCAAGCCTTGCAGACCCCTGCTCCCCGAGTCCTGGTGCAAGTGGATCTGCAGGCAAATCTGGCGACAGCGGGGATCGGCCTGGGCAGAAACGTTTTCGCACTCAGATGACCAATCTGCAGCTGAAGGTCCTCAAGTCATGCTTTAATGACTACAGGACACCCACTATGCTAGAGTGTGAGGTCCTGGGCAATGACATTGGACTGCCAAAGAGAGTTGTTCAGGTCTGGTTCCAGAATGCCCGAGCAAAAGAAAAGAAGTCCAAGTTAAGCATGGCCAAGCATTTTGGTATAAACCAAACGAGTTATGAGGGACCCAAAACAGAGTGCACTTTGTGTGGCATCAAGTACAGCGCTCGGTTGTCTGTACGTGACCATATCTTTTCCCAACAGCATATCTCCAAAGTTAAAGATACCATTGGAAGCCAGTTGGACAAGGAGAAAGAATACTTTGACCCAGCCACTGTACGTCAGTTGATGGCTCAACAAGAGTTGGACCGGATTAAAAAGGCCAATGAGGTCCTTGGACTGGCAGCTCAGCAGCAAGGGATGTTTGACAGCACCCCTCTTCAGGCCCTTAACCTTCCTACAGCATATCCAGCGCTCCAGGGTATTCCTCCCGTGTTGCTCCCTGGCCTCAACAGCCCCTCTTTGCCAGGCTTTACTCCATCCAACACAGGTGGGTTCTACTCTAGGTGATTCTTTCCAAGGTTAAATAACTGCCCAGCTAGTATTTTGTTACGTGGCTACCATCCAAACCCTGTGAGTGTGGGGCATAGAGGAAGCTTCCCTTTTGTTGAGTCTCCCTAGTGCTGCTGTGTACGTGGTTCTTTGCCTTCCTAGTTCAGGGATGGGACCTCCTGGTTGGAGGAGCCACTCTTCTGGCCTATGTTCAGTAGCACAACCGGGGTGTGTACTGTAATGAAAAACTTCCAGGCCTGGCATGGAAGAAGCACTTAGGTGGTAGATCTGTACTGCGGGGGTTCTCTTCTAGCCAGAACAACAGTGGCTCTGTTGGTTTCTACCAAGACTGCCTTTCCACTTGAAGGCACTGACCAGGAATCTTGTATTAGGCCATGTGTTTCTGTTAGTCCTCCAGGCCAAAATACTAATGCTTATTTTAGTGGTCCTCAGTCACCCCTTCATTTCCTCTTGTCCACCTCCCATTCCTCGCTCCTTCCCATTTAGAATCATACATAGTTGGTACTCTTGTGTTCTCACTTCACAGGGAGTTTTAGCAATTCTTCCTGTGTACCTTTCTCGTTTCTCCTTCTCTGTGGTTGCCCATCTTCTCTGGATCCAGCCATCTTTCCCAAATTGGACCTTAACCTCCAGGGTCCTGTGAGGCTTAGTTAGCAGGTGCCCCCAAGCAGCCTGCAGAAGCAGCTCTGCTGCTTCCCAGAGCAGTCCTAGTTTCCAGTTGAATTAATTCCATGTTTTACAGTTTTCATGGTGGTTTATAGAACATGAGGCTACTGCGTTCCTGATCCCAGTTTCTTATCCAAAGAGAACAAGAAAAAGAAGTGCATTGAGACACAGAAGTTGTTACTTACATGTGTTGACAAGTAATGTCACAAAATGATGCAAAAGCCAGCTAGACATAAGCCAGCAAACATACTATGGCAAGTGGCCAGGCACTCAATTATCCTTGAAGCCCAAGACTTTGCCAGAGGGGCTTGGGAAGGCCCAACATATCATAATAATGTGAAAAAAGTAGAATCAGAATGTCTGATCTATTCCCCTTGTTTTACAGATGAGAAAACTGAGGCCCAGAGAGGTCAAGACCATTCAACAAGCTAGGGTAGGAGCCAGAGCTCCTGCCCAGGCCTCCGGGCTCCCAGTGCTATGTGCTTCTTCCACAGCACCCAATATGAGCCAGTCAGTCAACAGGTATATGTTTAGTGCTACTCAGGTTCTAACCACTTAGAGTGGACTTGAGATAGAAAGGAATGGTCTTAATTATCCGAGGCAGCCAGACATGCCCCAGTTACAATCACCTGACTGTAACCGCAGCTCTCAGGAGCACTGGATCTGGAATGGGAGGGAAGGAACTTGTATTTGTTAAGCATCAATTACATGTCCAGCTCAAGGCTAAGCTCTTTCCATATGGTCTTTCACTGGTATCCTTAAAACCATCTATTGTGGAAAGCCAAGGTTCCAAGAGGTCGATTAATGGGCTCAAGGTCATACACCCCAAGTGTGTCGGCCATAATCCACATAGGGTCAGTTTGACTCCAGAGGTGTGTGATCAAGTCTCAGGAGGATGAAGTACCTTGCTCGATTCTGACCTTACAAATCAGAAATCCAAGGTCACAGAATTATTGTGAGAAGAGTGTATTGAGGTATTCTATCTAGTGTGGCTACTGCAGAGCTTGGTAAATAGCAGTGCTTCAGACGTTTCTTAAAATTTGAATCTCTTATATAGCCCATTAGTTGTAGGTACACAAAGTCACTTTAAGGCCTTCTGACCCGAATCTTTCCCCTAAAAGCCTGCAGCCATGGGATGGGAAAATCACTAGACATTTCTTTCTTGCCCCACTGAGCTTTTGGCTCTGGCTCTAAACTTAAAATGTAGACCAGGCTTGCTGCCTAGTGGCAGGCAGACAGAGCCATGTCCCAAGTTTAGAATCCATCAGCCATGTGTCTCTGCCTTGCCTGTGCCAATTTGACCAACAAGCCCTTACTAAATTTTTCCGAGTACAGTCAGTCACATCTTCTCCTCTGGTTTCTGACGTGCATTGAGGAAACTGGATGATGGGATGCTGAAGGACACGTCTTCCTTGGCTCTCTCTCATTAATGGATGTTTGTCTGGGTGGGGCAACTTGAAGCAATCTTGTTCTTTTCATCTAAAATATGAGGGTTTTAATAGTGAGTGCTGTACCACCATAGCTGGAAAATAAAGTAGTCTTTACCCAGGTCTGGGCTTCAGAGTGTTTTTTTCCCAAGAGGACAGTGTCGTATTATGGAACCCCTAGGCCAGCTTTCTGGCGGCAGGTGGTCCAAATGAAATATTGAAGGGCTGTGAGATTTTTTGATTTTACATTTTGATGTCCTCTGAAGTAAGGTTTTTGGATGTGGTGAATGTAGAGGTGTTCTGAGAGCTGTTGCCTCTGAGTTCTGCCCGACTCCTGCCTTTTCTCGGCATTTCATCATCCAGAACACTCTGTCTACCCACCTCCCGTGCTGTCTCTCTCTACTACCTTGCTAGTCTTACTACGCCTGAAGCTTCACGTACCGTCAGCAGCAACACCCTCTTCCCTTACCCTGGCACAGAAGACTCAAACCAGGAGATAGCTGTGGGTAAAGGAGGATCTTAAGCTCTGGTGAAGGTGAAGGCTTTGCAGGGAGAGGTAGACTGGGCCTGGTGACACAGAGACCTTTGCTGCCCATATGCAGGGGTGCCTGGGGTAGGTGGTAGTGTCTTGGGAATTGACAGTGTCAGCACCTTGAGCTGTTCCATTTGTGATACTGCTTTTCTCCTCTCCGTGTGGCTGGTTTCTCAAGTATTTACAGCCCCACTGCTTTTCCATGTATCATTCAAATAGGGGCAGGAAGAGAAGGTGGTCATTTCTCCAGAAGACTCCAGAGTCCTATTCCTAGATGGTTACGCTATTTAACAAACTTGTTCAAGCAGATCAGCTGGGCCACAGCACTAGGAGCAATTTTCCTGGAAGAGATTGTTTTTATTTCTTCCCAGGCACTTCCTCCACATTTTCCTATTCATCATCTTCTCTCTGCCTTCCTAAAGCATCCATTCAGCTGTAGCAGCAGACGTCAGAGAAGAGGAACACATGCAGAGCCTGTTTTGTTTATTCACGAGGCCTTGCCAGGTTTTTTGTTTTCCTTGTCTTCTGTTGCCTCTCTCTTCCAGACAACTTCTGGGGGTGAAGGGGTCATGGTTGTACTAGTTCTGTGAAGCTTTGATGGGTCCCAGCTGGAAACAGCTAAGTTGGGGTTCTCTAGACGAAGTGCATTGGGTGAATGCTTGGCCCACGTGAACTAGCAGGTGTGGCATGTTGGCAGGAAGGTGTTGGAAGTTGTTTAGCCGAAAGGGGAAGTGTGGAGCTGGCCCAGGACCGGGTCCTTACTAGAATAAGGCTATCCGGCCCTGAGCCTGGCAGAGTTCTGTTGAAAACATTGGTTTTGAGAGGTTCCTTCCGGTTTAAACCTTGACATCTCAAACTTAGAGCCTGTCACACTGATAAGTGTCTTGAGCTTCAGCCTCACCACCCCAGACTGACCCGTGATTTCTCTATCTCCATTCCTTCCAGCTTTAACGTCTCCTAAGCCGAACTT
Organism: Lemur catta; assembly: GCF_020740605.2. Taxonomy (NCBI): domain Eukaryota; kingdom Metazoa; phylum Chordata; class Mammalia; order Primates; family Lemuridae; genus Lemur; species Lemur catta. The sequence goes on along the minus strand of NC_059147.1, from coordinate 20,460,571 downwards.
GATGGGTTTGCCCAGCACAACAGTTCCTTCCCCTGGCCTCCCCACATCTGGATTACCAAATAAACCGTCCTCAGCGTCGCTGAGCTCCCCGACCCCAGCACAAGCCACCATGGCGATGGCCCCTCAGCAATCCCCCCAATCCCAGCAGCAGCAGCAGCCACAGGTGCAGCAGCCTCCCCCACCGCCAGCAGCCCAGCCGCCACCCACGCCACAGCTCCTGCCACAGCAGCAACGCAAGGACAAAGACAGTGAGAAAGTAAAGGAGAAGGAAAAGGCGCACAAAGGGAAAGGGGAACCCCTGCCTGTCCCCAAGAAGGAGAAAGGAGAGGCCCCCCCGGCGACTGCAGCCACGATCTCAGCCCCACTGCCGGCCATGGAGTACGCGGTGGACCCTGCTCAGCTGCAGGCCTTGCAGGCAGCCTTGACTTCGGACCCCACAGCGTTGCTCACGAGCCAGTTCCTTCCTTACTTTGTACCAGGCTTTTCTCCTTATTACGCCCCCCAGATCCCTGGCGCCCTGCAGAGTGGGTACCTGCAGCCTATGTATGGCATGGAAGGCCTGTTCCCCTACAGCCCTGCACTGTCGCAGGCCCTGATGGGGCTGTCTCCGGGCTCCCTACTGCAGCAGTACCAGCAATACCAGCAGAGTCTGCAGGAGGCGATCCAGCAGCAGCAGCAGCAGCGGCAACTACAACAGCAGCAGCAGCAAAAAGTACAGCAGCAGCAGCAGCAGCCCAAAGCAAGCCAAACCCCAGTCCCCCAGGGGGCTGCTTCCCCAGACAAAGACCCTGCCAAAGAATCCCCCAAACCAGAAGAGCAGAAAAACGCCCCCCGTGAGGTGTCCCCCCTCCTGCCGAAACCCCCTGAAGAGCCAGAAGCAGAAAGCAAAAGTGCGGACTCCCTCTACGACCCCTTCATTGTTCCAAAGGTGCAGTACAAGTTGGTCTGCCGCAAGTGCCAGGCGGGCTTCGGCGACGAGGAGGCGGCGAGGAGCCACCTGAAGTCCCTCTGCTTCTTCGGCCAGTCTGTGGTGAACCTGCAAGAGATGGTGCTTCACGTCCCCACCGGCGGCGGCAGTGGCGGCGGCGGCAGCAGCGGCGGCGGTGGCGGCTCGTACCACTGCCTGGCGTGCGAGAGCGCGCTCTGTGGGGAGGAAGCTCTGAGTCAACATCTCGAGTCGGCCTTGCACAAACACAGAACAATCACGAGAGCAGCAAGAAACGCCAAAGAGCACCCTAGTTTATTACCTCACTCTGCCTGCTTCCCCGATCCTAGCACCGCATCTACCTCGCAGTCTGCCGCTCACTCAAACGACAGCCCCCCTCCCCCGTCGGCCGCCGCCCCCTCCTCGTCCTCCTCCTCCGCTTCCCCCCACGCCTCCAGGAAGTCTTGGCCGCAAGTGGTCTCCCGGGCTTCGGCCTCGAAGCCCCCTTCTTTTCCTCCTCTCTCCTCATCTTCAACGGTTACCTCAAGTTCATGCAGCACCTCAGGGGTTCAGCCCTCGATGCCAACAGACGACTATTCGGAGGAGTCTGACACGGATCTCAGCCAAAAGTCCGACGGACCGGCGAGCCCGGTGGAGGGTCCCAAAGACCCCAGCTGCCCCAAGGACAGTGGTCTGACCAGTGTAGGAACGGACACCTTCAGATTGTAAGCTTTGAAGATGAACAATACAAACAAATGAATTTAAATACGAAAATTAATAACAAACCAATTTCAAAAATAGACTAACTGCAATTCCAAAGCTTCTAACCAAAAAAAAAAAGGAAAAAAAAAAGAAAAAGCGTGGGTTGTTTTCCCATATACCTATCTATGCCGGTGATTTTACATTCTTGTCTTTTCTTTTTTCTTTTAATATTAAAAAAAAAAATCTACCCCTGTTATATTGTGTCCTTTTGAAGGTACTATTGGTCTGGGAAACAGAAGTCCGCAGGGCCTCCCTAATGTCTTTGGAGCTTAAACCCCTTGTATATTTGCCCCTTTTCAATAAACGCCCCATGTTGATAGCACAGAGGAGCCCGGCATGCACTGTATGGGAAAGCAGTCCACCTTGTTACAGTTTTAAATTTCTTGCTATCTTAGCATTCAGATACCAATGGCTTGCTAAAAGAAAAAAAGAAATGTAATGTCTTTTTATTCTCAGGTCAATCGCTCACACTTTGTTCTGTTTTCAGAATCATTGTTTTATATATATTATTTTTTGGTTTGCTTTTTTTTGTTTTTTTTTTTGTTTGTTCTTTTTTTTTTTTGGTTCCAGAAAAAGATTTTTTGTTTTGTTAACTTAAAAACGGGCAGAAAGTATTCGAGAAAAACAATGTGAACTGCTTTAGCTTTCTGGGGATTTTTAAGGATAGCTTTTCTGCTGAAGCCAATTTCAAGGGGAAAAGTTAAGCACTCCCACTTTCAGAAGAAAAAAAAATAACACACACACACAAAGAGTGTTGAGGACTTGTAGCTTAAAAAAAAATAAGTTTTAAAAACTGACTTTCTGTATTTATGATAGATATGACCATTTTTGGTGTTGAGTAGATTGTTGCATTGGAAATGAACTGAAGCGGTATGGTAGATTTAAAAGGAAAAAAAAAAACTTTTGTGTACATTTAGCTTTTTGTATGGTCCAGCTGACAGCTCCTCATTTGATGTTGTCTTGTTCATTCCTAGCAGATAGATTGCAATCCGTTGATTCGCCTAAGCTTTTCTCCCCTTTGTCCCTGAACTCTACTTTCTCTTTCCTCCTCCCACCCTACAATCTCCCACTTAAGGTAGCTGCCTTCTTTTCTTAGAGGGTAGCTACAGAATTATTTTATAAAACTAAAGAAAGAATTTCAAGGGATTCTAGGGGTCATTAGGATCCTCACAGATTATTTTTGGTTGGGGAGTTGAAACTTTTTAAAGGCATATAATTCTAGTTACCTATGTCTGTTAGCCTTGTGCATTTATTTTTTTACTTATCTTTCTTTTGGCTTGTACTCCTTGTTTGGTAGATGCTTCAAATATTCCTTTCCTATACTAAAGCGTTGGTTTTTCAGTTTGTGTAATTGGCTTTGGCTGTGTGCTTTTCTTTTCTAAAACACTTTTTGGTTAGGGGTTTGGTTTTTGTGTTTGTGTTTGTGTTTCTTCTTTCCTCTCTCAGAAAAAGAAATTTCATGCTTTAAATAAAATCCAAAGACACACCCTTTCACTGCTGATGCAGAAAAGGGAAAGGGTTCTTGTTACTTGAGAATTTGTTTCTGATTTAAACAAACAAGACTTAGTTTAATAAAAGAGTAAAACAAAAGATTCCCAGGTTGTTATGTGCTTCTTCTGCAAGCAGAGAGGCAACTGTTAATGACAATTCCATATACCAAAAGACACATTTTTTACTTCAAAGTTTTGTCCTTGTGTTAGGCAGTCTGAGCGGCGAGTGATCCAGAGCGCAGCCAACAAAGAAGCAGATAGCAATGTACAGAAAGCAAAAAAGAAACTGTATGTGAGGCACTTGTGTTTATGTTAAATATCCATATTCCTGTAACACAACATAACACACACCCTTTCTCATCTTTAAAAAAAAAAAAAAAAAAAAGGTCTGAACTTTGAAAGGCAAACTTTGTGCTGCTAAAACATAGATTTCGGAGACAAATAGATGCTTTGCTGTTTCACTTTCATAGCCAAACATCAACAGAAACAATCTCCCCTTGCCCTGAAAGTGTGAATCCTTCTCCCCTTCATTTTCTTCCTTATGTTTCAAAAGGGAACTTTGAAGACTGTGAATGCAGGTTCCATTGGTCACCTTTCAGGCTTCTTTCCCCAGTGCTGAAGCCACTCAACGACTTTGCAAAAGACTGGAGCATTCCAAGATCTGAAAATGGATTTCTTTTTTCTTTTTTTCTTTTTTAGCCGGGACTATTTTATTTTTATGAATTTGTTTTTAGTTTAATGAAAGAGTAGATCCTGAAATGTTGTACATATTTCTAACTAGGCTGATGCACAGTGCAAATTCCTTTTTTAATTGTTTTTTTTAAGTAGAAAAACTAAAGAATACCATCTAACTATTCATACCAGTATCCAGTTGTAGCATAAGGTGTCAAAAGCAAGTACGCAAAACATTTACTGTTTTAACATGCTATTTCCTTTTAACAAGAATTCTTGTATTTCTCCCTGTGTTTGAGATGAACATTTTTAAATTTTAAAGTTGTACAGTTTTTTGTTTTCCATTATTTTATCTTGTTTGTAACTCTATGAAATATATATATATTTTTTGCCATTTAACTGTTGTATGTTACTCTGTGTCTGTATCATATAGAAAAAAATTGTTTTTGTTTTTGGTTCTCTCTGTGATATCAATTAACAATTTAACACTAGCTTTACCTGTCAAATTCTGCTAGGTCTTCTCTGAAAACTTTGCTTTTAAAAATGATATTGCTTGGTAATAGTGCAATTTCTGTCCCTTTCCCTCCCCCCTCAACCAAGTTCTTTTCTTTGTAATTTTGCCACTCCCCCCCCCCAACCACGGTTTTGGGGTTTCATTGGTTTTTTTTCTTTTTTTCTTTTTTTTTTTTTTTTGAGCTACTATGCCATCCTCCCTGTGTGAGGAAGAGTGACTGTCAGTGTTTTGTTATGCCATGCCTTGACCTGTGGGTGTGTTTGGCAACAATAAGGTGGCTGGGTAGATTAGCTAAGCGCACTTCCACCCACCAGTGTTCCTCAAAGGGATTACGTGATTGTTTCAACCTGGAGTGGGTTGCACACTTAATGCTGTCCTCTACAACTCTACCACCCACATATATGTTCATTCAAAAGAGAAAAAATAATTCTTAGCACTAACCCAGAAGTAGCAAAGCAGTCAGTGATGGTGAAAATTAGAGGTCAAACAGGAGCCAGTTAGATGTTTGTGGGCTGACATCCACTAGGGCTATGACCCGTACCATTCACAAAGCATGAATTCACTACAATGCTCAACTGTTTAGCTTGATCTCACTCGGGGAATTTACTCCTGTCTGCTGCATAGTAGGTAGCTGGGTAGGATTTATCTCAATTCACTTTTTAAATTAGTTCTTCACCTCCATTGACACTTCCATTTTTTGGTTTTCCCAAATACTCCATAGTGTGGGTTGGTGCTGGACACCCGGTCAGTAACAGCACCATACTGACCCACAGAATGGGAGTTAATTCATCCATCCTTCCAAAAAGAAATTTAAAAAGAAAAAAAAAATACACAAGGAAAAGTTTAATACATCTAGGAAGTTTCTTTTTTAATTAAAAGCTATTTAAAGAGATGAATGTGGCCAAAGTTTTACACAATTGAAAATAAAGTAAAACAGACGGCATGCGTTTAAACCTGAGTTTATCAGGCATGGCAGGAAGTTGCAGGAGAGAGAGGCGGTGACCCAAGCCAGTGCACTTGATGTTCATGGACATATATTTTTTTTAAATAATAAATTAAGACATTTTAAATAGAAGCATAAATTGAGTTGGTTGTTGGCGCTGAGATACTGCCCACTGTGAAACAAAGCTTTGACTAGTTTTTTTTGTTTGTTTACTTTCTTCAGGGGGGAGGGGGGCAAGTTTGGGTAGGAAAGAAAGCATAAATGAACGTGACCCTGAGGTGAAGAGGTATATGAACAGCCTTTGCAATGTACAAAAAAACAAAAAACAAAACAAAACAAAAAAAAAAACAAAAAAAAAATAGAGCAAGTGAAACCAAAAATGATGTTCTTGGTGTTTTTCTATAATGTAGTCTTGTTAGCTTTTTTGTTACTGTAACAATGCTGATCTCGAACTGTACCAAAATACATGGAGACTAACAAACAGAACCACATGGAACTTTCAAACTGAAAAAAAAAATTTGTCACAAAAACTTTGTTGTCATAGTTAAGTTGATTGTAGATGGTAATTGAATATACTCCTTTGAAAATATTTCATCAAGTATGTTTCCTGCTCATTGTGATACATTAAAAAAAATATGAGCAAAAGTTCTTGTCTCTGTTAGAGATTTTGTGTACATGCGTATGTGCATGCATGAGAGAAAGGTGGATGGATGGTGAAGTATAAATGTGAACACTATCTTGAGGTTGCACGTGCAGGGAGTACTTAACTCCAGGGTACACAAGGATGTACATAAGCTCTCTGGTGTTACTAAGTACCCTTAAATTTGGGCCATGACGCTGACTAGCTAATTTCATTGAGGGGGTTACCCTGACATGTTGGAGAATACTTGGCCCCAGAGTACCTTAATAGCAACTACATTCTTAATTCAAATGTTTATATGAAAATTTTAGACATTTGGCACAATCACAAGCCAAGAAGTTTTGCTGATGGCCAGGAGAGAGAGGTTCAACTTTTCTGAAATGGGAATTGGATCTAGTGTTTATGACAGAAGGATATGAATGGTAAGCTGAATTAAGTGGATGACTGACTAAATTTACCTGTCTTAGTAATGGAATTTTCTGAACCTATGTTAGAGCAGAATTTGGAAGAGGAAAAGTCTGTACAACAGCAGTAGCAATAGTAATTTCTGCATACGAGAGATTACAGTCCTCTCATCAAAAACTCTTAGAGCAGAAAATACCTGAAATTCATTCATAAGGAGTACATCCAAGATCAGGCCCAAAAGCCTTCCATTCATCTCTAATTTATAGCCACAGCTAGTAAATAATTTACGAAACTCCAGCAGCTGGGCTTGGACAGCAATGCAGGCTATGTCCTTGCAAGGTCTGCCCTCCATCAACAGGCATCTTTTCTTCCCTAGGAGTTAACCTACAAAATCCTCTTCTATTGGCTCAGACAGCCATTGCCAACCAAGTCTTTTTCTTAGTTCCTACAGCAGGAATTCAAGAATCAGCAGTGACCCTATTAACTCTAAATTTCAAAGAATTCTACAACTGGCACAGGCATTACTAACGCTCAGAGAGGAAAGCTGGTTCCCCTGGCCAGCGCTTGAACCTCTGTGCCAAACAAGCAGTGTCACCGTCCCTAATGAAATCTGGATCTTTCCCCAGGCATTGTACCTTTCTTTTGGGTGTTCCTGCAGAAGTAGATGGCTCCTATCTATGTTTTCTTGGCACACAGTTATGTTGCTGATCTCTCTTCCTGACCCATGAAAAGGTACACGTATGATAAAAATTGTTCCGACCCACAGCTTCGTCGTCCACCTTTCTAAGCTATAATTATTTTAAGATCTGGCAGGACTGCATTGAAACATTTTAAATGGAACTAGTTTCGAGGTGAGGTTTTGCTACTTCAGCTCTTTGTAGAAAGGTGACAACAATTGAGATTTTTCTACACATAAATTTTTAACAAGAAAGTAAGACAAAACATTAGTGATGGTTGAGCCCTTTGTATCACAATCTATGAGCACCTAAATTACACTAAGAGAGAGTTGAGTAAGAGACCTGGAGCTCTTTCTGTTACTGAAAAGGCTTTTTGTTGTTGTTGAGGGGAAAAAAAAAAATCTTTCAATCTGGCTTCAATATCATGCTCATGTGGATGAATTAATGGTTTTCTCCTCTGGAAAATGAAATGGCAACATCTTAAAATGGCTGATATGTATTAGGTAGCTGTTTCTAATTTTGCTTTAAAGAAATGTCTGCAGTGCCTAGCCCCTGTTACAGACTAATGACCTTCCAAATCTCACTTTTAACAAGTTTAGACTTTAAGTTATAAGAGAACAAGCAGTTTAAGAGTCAAGTTGAAGGATGAGAAGTTTGCACCTGCAGCTCTGCTCTGCAGCCTTAATTACAGCAGGACACATGTGCTCGCTCAGCCTCTGTACATTACTGCTGGGGATGAGCCAGCCAAGCTTCTGGCAAAACTTGTGAAGAAATTAGTGCTCTCAGGACCATTAAAGTAGAGGCAGTTTTCCATTATTCTTTACTTCATGATAAAGGTGGGTATCTTCTTTCTCTCTTTCCTTTCTTCTTTCTTTCATTCTTTTTTTAAACTAGAGGCATGTTTTAAGATGTCCTAGCCAGTTAGCTTGCGTTTCTCAATCTGTCGTCTTCAGTTTTTAAATGACAGGCATTATAAATAAATTTGGTTTTGATCCTTCATTTATGACTGCTTCACTTCTTATCCTCTGTGGAAGAGATGGACAAAAAGGGTATTTAATCCAAGTTTTAAATCCCTTAACATGGGAATGCAAACTCTCAGATGAACTCTTTTACTCTTGGGACAAGATCCCTTGCCCTGAGAAATGAGTGCGGAGAGGCAGCTCAGAGGAAAGAGCAAGAGAAGCATCACTGGCTAATCCCTAGCTGTTTGTGACGCTCCAAGCTGCTTTCTAATACTCATTCTTCCTTGCCTTCCTACTGTCAATACACTACTCTTCCCCAGGCCCCCTTATGCACTAATGCTGGTTTCTGACACCTCTGTAATGCCTTTTATTTGCATGACACTTGAAAAAATACTTTGTAAAACCACTACTTCTTGCTTCTTCCTCAAAGCATCCATAAGGTAGGCAAAGTGGGTGACATTTATCCCAGTGAGGTAATGAGGGGGGGAGAAGGCACCAACAGTGTTGAGCCTCTGTCTGGTGGTGCCCCTGCCCAGCACACTATTTCCTGAGAGGCTAGACAGAGTGGTTGTGTGTGGGCGGCAGCAGAGTCAGACTGATACAGTTCAAATTCTGGCTCCACCACTGAGTTATTTATTCCCACTGTAAAATAAGGACAGTGGTTCCTACTTCACAGAGTTGTGAAGATTAAATAAATATACATAAAATGCTTAGAATACTGCCTGGTACACACTGAGTGCTAAATATCTGTTGCTGCTATTATTGTCAGTATGAACTCCCCACTTCTTTCTGTAGGTCTCTTGGGACTGCAGCTTTCTAACTCTTACTTTATGTCATTCAAAGAAGGTCTAGGAACTGCAGCTGGATAATTAAGTCCCATGGAGGCTCTGCCATACATTAATCTCTGACACTTTCCTGTCTGTACATATCTCAGAGGGTGCAGAGATCCTTTTGGAGGTTTCTGCTCATGAGTCGGTACAGGGGTACAGTACAGGAGTTTGCATTTCAGTATTTCAGTGCCCAACCTCTAGTGATTAATTTGGTCATGAGGAAGAATGGCTTGTAGTTTACTTTTGTTTGCAAGACCAGATGTATTTCTGCTTCACCATGCCTTCAATGGTGAGCAGCTTAAATATACAGGGTTACAGAATAGAGGACATGGACTAAGTTGTGACAATTTGCCCACTGCCTGTTGTGAGGTGGTTTAGATGTACAAGTTGAGAGGTGTAGCATCTGAGATGGGAGTATGAAAGTGAATGACTTGGAGGTGAAACTAAAATTGAAAGGAGAATCCACACAAAAGAATGCAGCAAGGGGATCTCTCTACCCTTAAACACAGGAAGAGGTTTTTAAAATACTGTTATTCAAGTAAGCTGCAAAGTAAATATTTGGAAGAAGCATGGAAAAGAGTGAGTAAAAAGTAAACTAGCACAGAGAAAAGACTTGAGTGTTTCTATGATAGCCTCTGCATATAAGAACTCATCAATGATACAGGCTTTAAGAGGCTACGGCCCTATCTGTGACCTTGTCTATTTTTATTCAGAAACATTAATGGCCTTAAAAATAAAGTTGCTGCTATAAGTATCAGATGGCTAGTAAAGGCTATGGAGACTGACTGGTGAGTGATTTTTCCTTTTCTCTGAGGATAACAACCCATAAATGTAGCTCTGTCATACTGCCTATAGACAGGATGTCATCAGTGTCTTCATTTGGTTTCTTTGTTACATGGAGCTAAGTTTGACACTGTCTGAATAGTTATCAAAGTGTGATTTGCATTCAGCTGAATTCTGGTTTTTTTCTTTCAATACTTTAAAGATAGTGTTTTACTGGTGCCTTTTTTGCATTATTTCCAATAACAAATCTGTTGTCATCCTTATTTTTTTATGTATATTTTTCTCTAGTTGCTTTTAAGATTTTTCTCTTTATCACTAGTTTTATCACATCACAATTTTATTATGATGAACTTTGGTGTAGTTTTATTCATTTTTCTTGTGCTTGTAGTTTGTTGAGTTCTTGGATATGTGGGGAATTACTTTTCATCAAAGTTGGAAATTTTTCTGCCCCTCGCTTCTCCTCTCCTTCCCCACCCCATGATTCTAGTTATAGGTATTTGGCTACTTGAAGTTAACCCACAGCTTACTGATGCTCTCTCTGGGTTTTTCATTTGTTTTGTGAGGGACTTTTAAAAAAAAAAACCTCTTTTCTCTGTGTGCTGCCTTTTGGATAGTTTCCAACGCCGTGTCTTCAAGTCCACTTATATCTTCTTCTAATCTGCCATTAATCCCATCCAGTGTATACTGTCACCTCAGACATTAGTGTTTACCTCGAGAAGTTTACTCTGGGTCTTTTAAAATATTTTCCACATTTCTGCTTAACTTCTGAATATATGGAAAGCAGTTATAATAATTCTTGTACTGTACCTCTGCTAATTCTACCATCTGTGTAAGTTCTGAGTCAGTTTCAGTTGATTGATTGTTCTCACATGGTTGTGTTTTCCTCCCTCTTTGCATGCCTGGTAATCTTTGATTAGATATTAGACATTATGAATTTTACCTTTTTGAGTGCTGGATATTTTAATATTTCTATAAATTTCCTTAAGCTTTGTTCTGGGATGCACTTAAGTTACTTGGAAATAGTTTGATCCCTTCAGGTCTTGTTTTCAAGTTTTTGGGGGCAGGACCAGAGCACTATGTAGTCTAGGGTTAATTATTCCCCACTCCTGAAGAATGACCCTTCTGAAAACTCTACTCAAACATCCCATGAACTGTTTCCCATCCTGCTTGAGCATCAGGTCCTCTTGTTCCCTCTTATACTTTTGCCTGGTTCTTTCCCAGGCCTAATGTAGTTTCCTTACATGCATGTGTTGATCAGTACTTTTCTGAAAACTGTGAGGGACCCTGTGAAGATCTCCAGAGTTCTCTCTCTTTTCCTGTACTCTGACTTACAAATTCTAGCTGCTTTGGTCTCCCTAGACTCAGCTTTATCTCTTCAACTCAGGGAGTCTGCTGGGCTTCATTTAGGTTCCTCACCCCGTGCTGTGACCTGGAAAGTCTCCCAAGGCAGTAAGATAGGATAATCACAGGGCTCACCTTGTGTGCTTCTCAGGGATCACTATCCTTCACTGTGTGATGTCTAATGCCTTGAAAACCGTTTTTTCATATATTTCGTCATGATTTTCAGTTGTTTCAGCTAGGAGGGTACATCTGGTCTCTATTATTCCATCTCAGCTAGAAGCTGAAGTCAGATTTATTTTTTGGATATATGTGGTAAGAGTCCTGCATACCTTTCCAAAGTGCTGCCAACACTTACAAAACTTCCCAAAAGGTATGAATTAACACGGTAGCCTAACTTTCCCAGCAGATGGTATTAAATTGCTATTTGAAAGGAGTTACTGACTTCTTAAGATTAAAGGTTGCAACTATTTCATACTTTTGCTTATAGTAATCAGAGATGGAAGAAAGGTAGGTAAATGCATGAATTCTTCTAGCCACCTTTTTGTCTTGCCATAATGCTACATACAGTGGGAAAACCATTTCCTAGGCTTTGAAGTTGTAGGCCAGTACATGGAAGCAGAGGTATGACTGACCCTGAAACACTATTTTATCTCTTCTCCTTAACTACAAGGGTTATTGCTATTCATAAAGTTATTCAGGGCTTTTTCTAATAAACCATTTCATTTCAATGTTTTTCTTTACACAGAATTTTACAGGCTAAACGTGGCTCAAGGAAATCCATTGATTTGAAAGTATGGCCCTCACTCTGAGATGAATTCATTGTACTGAGTAATACATGGGAGTAGAAAAAAAAAAATCAGGCCCCAGCAGATACTAGTCATTTTTGCTAAACTTAAATAATGTGTTCTGTTTGCATGTTTGTTTATTTTGGCAAAGCTTACTTTCTACTTAAATTGGACATATAATACATCCATGACAAGTGAAATTCTTGAAGTGTTAACTCATTACCTGATTTCAGAACTCAATATTTGTTCCAGAATACTTTCCCCCGTATACTTATTGTCCCACTAAAACCAGCCTACCTTCCAAACCTACCCTGTACTTTCCCCTGTATCTTTGAAGGTTTATCTAATGTCATGTACTCCATGACATCTCACCACATCTGCCCAGTCCCTTTTCTGACCCCTTACAGTAACATTTGAAGTATCTTGTTTGGCAGCGATTCACATACGGATCTTATCCTCAGATGGCCCGATAACTGGCATTTACATTTAATGTTCAAATGACCAAGTAAATTAATTAAATAATGAATGAAATAAAGGGTATTGACCCTCATTATTTATGTTTTTTATGGGGGGAGAGGTCTTAACTGCATGAGTGGCTATATATGGACTTATATGAAATTGGGATATAACTTTTAAAAATATTTTTAGTCCCAACCCCTCATGAAGTAGAGAGGGACATTTTATAGTAGATAGAGGAGTTAACAGAGAATAGAGATCCATTTAAAAATTAAATTGGATAGATTAAAAACTATGCTAGGCAAACATTTTCTTTTTAAGGGAGAAAATAATTGCAATAAAGAACAGTCTAGGTATTTGGAAGTACCAGATGGAAACCCTTATAGCTGTCCCCAAATTGAAGGGTGGTATTAAATTGCTGTTTCAAAGGAGTTACATAGTTAGATTCTTCTAATTAAAATGGAGCTGTCTGTAGAATATTTGAAAGCTAGGCCTGACCACAAACCTAGGAAGAATACTAGAAAAGAGTTAAATAATTATGAAGTCTGAAGTTTGCCTTCAGTTTTTACTAGCTGGTGGATCATTAGAGAAACAAAGATACATGGAATATTTTTACGATTTTTCAGTTTGTACAATCTCCTAACAATATTTCCATATGTCATCTGTTTAAATGCGATAGTCAAAGAAATTGAGTACAGATGACAGAGATGCAGACTTCTGGAGCTCCATTTAGTAGAGCTATATGATCTACAAAGACACAAGATCTACAAAAAAAGTGATAAACCCCAAAATATTAGAGTAGAAAGGGACAAACTACCAAACTACATGACCTGCATGGTAGTAACAAGTATCTGGGAAGAAGTGTCAGATGAGCTTGAGAATCGGGAAACCCTAAAACAGCAAACAGGTACTTTGTGAGAAACGGCTAAAACTAGGAGAGGTTTTGCACGCTCCCATCGTGGGGCTAGGGAGCTGGGAGGCAAGATGAGATGGTCTCTCACAAGATCTGAAAGGGCAGGAATTAAGTTCTCTTTTAGGACAAAACCCCACAACAAGAAGAAACTACAGGCAAGTGAATTCAAATTGAGCAAGACAGGGATTACAGAGACCAAAGACAAAACTAAGGGAGGGGAACAGACCAAGAATTCTCAAGAGTATGAGGCCATATTCTTGAACATTTCATGAAAACAACATGAAGCTAGAGGGATCACTAGAGCCATGAAGCCAAAAACGTTATCCCAATTCATCCCATTTCTCCCAAAAGTTCAGAAAAACTACTTCCACGTAAAAATGATCAACAGAAAAGGAATGTGGTTGAATTCCACAGAAGGTTATCATAAGAAAAAATGGTAAAGAGCAGAATAATATTTCTACACGTAAGGAAAGAAAAGGCATGCCCATAAAATAGATAAAATTTATATGGACTAATATTTCTAAATGAGCCAAAGGAAAAAAATTTAAAAGAACAGCATGAGAATTAGAAAAATCTACAAAATTATCATTTTCTTGAGTCCATTAGTAGAGGTGATGTTAGATAATAAAGTAACTTACATTATAAAAAGGGGCAAACCTTTCCAAGAAGATGGGGTTCATGACTATCTCACATTTCAGAGCACAGGACAAAGAAAAACATCATGAAACCCTATGCAAAGAAATAAACTACAAATTTAATAAAATATTAATCATCAACTCAAGGCCAGTGCATCAGTTTGGAATACCTGTAGTAGGAGTCAGGAACAGACACAGGTGAGTTTGGCATTCCCTCGCTACTCTTTTCCATAGGCCTCTACGGAAACAGGCATTAATAAGTATCTCCTGCTTCCTGGGACCCTTCTCTCCTACAAAGCAAAAGCATCAAGGAAGAAACAGCTAGCCCTATTGCCCCAGGGACACAGGCAAAAGACACTTTGCGACTAGGGGAGCCAGGAGCAGAAAAAAGTCTTGGGCAAAGGATCCTACGCCAATACCCAAAGATGTCTGCTACCACTGAGGGAAGAGCAGAAGATTCTTACCCAAGATCAACCACCCAGACAAAGTAGAGTTTGCTGCCACGTGGAGGAGGAGCAGGAACACTGAGAATGCCCCTTCTCCAAGATCAACATACACACGACCTAAGACTGAGGTTGGACCTAGACAACAGAGAACCCATCTTACTCCCACCATAAGCCTAACACTGAGTGAGAAAAATCCTGATACTTGAGCCTCCACCCGAAACACAGGACAACAGCAACAGAGTAGGCTGATGTCTATGGTGTACTAAACTTAACTCCTGACTGTATTGACTCAATCGCCTAAGAAAGAAAAGGCATGTCCATCTCTAGGCATAAATACTATCTTATTTTCTACTGTTCTCTATACAATGTCACAGAAAAAGAAGCAACCAAACATGTTACTACATACAGAAGAATATAACATCATTTATGAAGTTACCTGAACAACACAAAAAACTTAACTGATCAAATCTCTAGATGCAACTATCAATTCCCAAGGTGTTAAGGGCTGAACTGTGTCTCCCCCCTCCACACCCCAAATTCATGTGTTTAAGTCCTAATCCCTAGTACCTCAGAATGTGACTATATTTGGAGCTAGGGTATTTAAAGAGGTGAGGTTAAATGAGGTTATTGGGTGGGTCCTAATCCAATATGACCTATCTAAAGAGGAGATAAGGACAGGGACAGAGAGAAGACCATGTGAAAATACCACAAGACAACAGCCATCTACAAGCCACAGAGAGAGGCCCTCAGAAGGGCTAACATCTCGATCTTGGACTTCCAGCCTCCAGAAATGTAAAGAAATAGATTTCTGTTCATTTTCCCAGTCTGTAGTATTTGTTTCTTCAGCCATAGCAAACTAATACAGAACGTATACGGAGAATAAAGGAACACACTACATTATAGCACAGGGATGCAATAAACAAAAAGCAGACTGTGAGAAACTCTCTAAGTTAAACAAATATCTCTTTATCAAATAACGTGCAAGGAGAGTGAAAGAGTTGGAAGAAAAAGTCCTATGTATTAAAAGATAAAAAAAACCCTATTTCTTTTTTAAAAAGGCAATGCAAATATATTTGGACCCTGATCCAAACTATATATTTTCTAAAAAGTTATGACATTTAAGACTATTAGAAACTTGATCATGACTAGCAATTTCATAATATTAAGAAATCATTATTAAGGGAAAGAGGGTGTGAAAATTAAAGTCCAGGGTCCTCTACAAAAGAGAATTCTAACAGGAGATACCCTACACAATAAGCTAAGACCACAAGAGGGTACAACCTTGATGTTGGGGTAAATCCATGGGTGGAACAGACTTCACATAAACTTGACATCTGGGTTCAAATTCACTAGGAATTCCATGGAATGTCAAGCTTTAAATTTGGTTTTCAGGACAAACAGTAGCCATGGTAACCTGACACAGCAAATGTAAAGTTTCTCTAGAAGAAGGTACATTCATCATATACCTAAAATTATCTCTACATATAATTTTCAAATGCAGTATCCAGCTGACAAAGATAACCAAGACACAAGGAAATTAGACTCTGAGTGAGAAGCAGAAACAGAGCCTCAATGACTTAGATACTAAAATGAGCAAATAGAAAGAATAAAATAACTATGCTGACATGTTTGAGAAAAGAAGAGCTTAAGGATATCTTCATTGGATGATAAAGTAACATAAAAATGATAAAAATACAGTAACTGAAATGAAGGACTCAAGTGTTCAATTTAACAGCAAACTGGATATAGCTGATTAATTAGTGAATTAGAAAACAGATTAGAAAAATTTTCCCAAAATGCAGAGTACAGAGTGGAGAGAGAAATAGAAAATACAAATGAAAGAGTAAGAATATAAAGTATATAGTGAGACAATCTGACATATATTAGTATCCCAGAAAAAGAGGAGAAAAAAATTGGTGAGGAGCCAGTATTTGAAGAGATTAATGGCTGAGAATTTTCTAAAAATAATGAAAGACCTATATCCAGAGAATCAAAGTCCAATAGCAAGGAAGGGAAAAGAAAAAAAAAAATTAAAAGACAAAAGAATTATATATATCATAGTAAAAATGCAGAAAACAAAGACCGAAGTAGGCACAGAAAGGACTCATTACCTTCAAAAGAGTAGCCTTTATAACAGATAGTTGATTGATAATGCAACAGAAACAATGGAAGCCAGAAGACAAACGAATGATATCTTCAATCTTCGGAAAGAAAATAACTACCAACAAAGAATCCTTTACCCAAGAAAGTATGATCTTAGAATGAAGGCAAAATAAAGATATTTTTAAATGAACAAAAACAGAGTTTGCTACCTGTAGTCTGATGAAGGAAAATGATCCCAGAGAAAAGATCTGATACAAAAAGACATGTAAATTTTAAAAATATTGAGATTGTATGTAGGCAAATATAAATGATTACTGATAGTATAAAACAATACTAATTGTATAGTTTAAAAAACTACATAGAATTAAGATATACAACATTAACATTTAGGTTAGGAGAGAGTAAATGGAGTTTAAATCTTTTAAAGTTCTTGTATTGTCCAGGAAGCAAGTAGAAGTACTAATTACCATTAGGTTTTATATATAATAATGATGGTTTTTAATCTCTTTAAGTCTTATGCACTTATGCATTTGTATTCAGCACTCAAAATTGCAAGGCAAAGGAAGAGCTGAATGTTCAATCAATTCAATAAATGGCCTATAAATTGAGAAGCATTCTTGTCATAGAGGAGAAATCAGTATTCAAAAAAAGATAAATATATAAGTTTTTAATTTCCAAAAATCCATTAGCAAAATAGAATATATCCACTAGCCAAACCTCAAAATCTATTGCCTTTAACAACAATAACAAAAATCCTTGAGTACTAATATTTTCACTTGCTTTTCTTAAATCTGATTTATGTAAGTATAATCTACATAGAGTTCTATGAGTTTTGACAAATGTATACATTGTATAATCAATAACATCAACATATAAACTATTTCCATTATCACCAAAAACTCCCTCCTTTGCTGTTAATCTGTTTCTAATCCCCATCTAGGCAACCACTGATCTGTTCTCTTTCCCTATAGCTTTGCCTTTTATAGAGTATAATATAAACAGAATTATATAGTATGTAATCTTTTGTGTCTGGCTTTTTTCACTAAGCATAAGATTTTAGAAATTCATCTATGCTGTTACATGCATCAGCAGTTCCTTTTTATTCCAGAATACTGGGGGTGGGGGAGGTGTTTGTTTGGTTTTGTTTGTTTGTTTTAATTGAGACAGGGTCTGTTCTGTTGGCAGGGCTAGCGTGTAGTGGCACGATCATAGCTTACTGCAACCTCAATCTGCTGGGTTCTTCAAGGGATCCTTCTGGCTCAGCCTCTCAAGTAGCTAGGACTAGAGGCACATGTTGCCACGCCCAGCTAATTTTTTTATTTTTTGTAGAGAGAGGGTCTCACTATGCTGCTCCGGCTTGTCTCAAATTCCTGACTTCATCCTCCCATCTTAGCCTCCCAAAGTGCTAGGATTAGAGGCATGGGCTGCCGCATCTGCTGAGAATAGTGTTTCATTGTATGGCTATACCACAGATGGGGAACTTTTTCATGTTGGAAGACCACATTACTTTAGTTGTAATCAAATAAGGCTGCACTCAAGAAACTTCAATTAAATATACTTCAAAATGTACACTATTTTCTAAAAATCTAACTATTTTGTACTTAATAATTTCAAAAAATGAAAACTGTTAATTTTAAAGTTAACTAATCTTTTAAATGACTTTGTTGTGTCTTTTTGTTGGAAAGCATTTGAATATTTGGTTGCAGCATGGATGTCCACAGTTTCAGTTGATCCTCTAAATGGGTATCACTCATTTGTGACCTTAAGGGTGTCTTGATCTGGGTTAGGTAGGAGAATGTAGATCTGCAGCAGTAAGTGACTGAAAAGCAAGAAAACATTTTTCAGGCATGTTGCTGGAGCTGTGGTTATTCTACTGCATCTTCCATATTTCAGTTGAATCTATATTAGCATCAATGACTTTAAAATGTCATCTACTGAGAGCCCCATCAATTCCATCTGTAGTTCTTTAGGTGCCTTGGTGATAACAACTAGGTGAGGCTGAAATACTAATTTGAGTGTGATGTCATGATTCTCAAAGTCAGTGAACATTTTATTGTATTCTTCAATTAATAGGTCTGTGATAGCTGTGTATTCTTCAAATGATTCTCATATATCATCCTGTTCATCAATGACTTTTGCTAACTGGGGAAAAATGTTCATCCAAAATTTCCTCCTGAGGAAGTATTTTGAAAAAAAAACCCAGCTTTTTCCAAAAAGCATTTTTCAAAATGCTTAGATTTTTTGCCACATATATATAGACTTAGTTTTACCTTGCAAAGAAATATTCCAGTCATTTTGATTTGACATATCACACAGAAATGCTGCATTCCTATAGAAATCTTCCTTCAATAATTCACATTGCTCATCCCATTCTTCATAAGATTTAACTATCAGTTCTCGCAGAGATAAAATTTTGGCTCACACCTGTTCCAGCGATAGACTTTAGAATGCTAGGACAAATCCACATTGAATACTTCACTGCTCAACTTTAGCATGTTACAAAACTGATGATGCCATGTTGCATTTGCACCAATGCAGTTAACCATATTTATAACTTATTGTAAAGTGTCACTTAAAATAGTAGCTCTAGCACAGAGATTTTGCTGATGCAAGATACAATGAAAAGAAATGAGCATCTGGATCTGTTAAGACTTTTTTTATATGTGCAATAAACCCTTTATGTTTTCCTGTCATGGAAGGTACACTACCTATACAAACACTAAATAAACCAAATTCAGTCCAACTTCACAATATTTATCTTGAACAGTGTTGAAGATACCTATTCCCCATGTTCTGTTCACAAAAGTGCCCAAAGTGAGTAATTCTTCAAAGCAAAGAAAATCTTGTTATGACCCAAATGAAGTATAAAACCTGCACTGAGTCAGTAGTGTCAGTTGATTCACTGAAAGCAAATGAATAATGTGTATTTTCCTTTTCAAGTATTGCATGAAGTTGTTTTGTTAAGTTGAAGGCCAATTCATGGTGCTGATCAGTTGTGGCTCTCTTTGAAAGTGGCAGTTATTTGTACTTTGAAATGTTATCAGAGTCTAATCATCCTACAAGTTTGACAACGCATTCTTTTGCAATTTCTACATCACTGAATGGCTTCCCTTTTTTTTCCAGTATATAAGCTACTTTATAGGTTGCTTCAACTATTCACAAATTCCCCTTCAAACAGGACACAGTGCAACATTATCGAAAACTGTTAACACACTAGCAGCAATCCCCAACCTTTTTGGCACCTGGGACTGTTTTCATGGAAGACAATTTTTCCACAGACTGGTGAGGAGTGGGGATGGTTTCAGGATGATTGAAGCACATTACATTTATTGTGCACTTTATTTCTACTATTATTACATTGTAATATATAATGAAATAATTATACAACTCACCATAGGTTGGGGACCACTGGACTAGCATACTTGACCCCCATAAACTCTTGCCAACTAGCCTCGTGCGGTAGCGGTGCCAGTTAGGTGGGGGAAGTTAGAACTAAATCATAGGCGTAGCAGCTGTCAATTTAGCTCTTATGGCTTACTAATGTTCTAAATGTGCTGGTCAATGTGGGAGGATTATTTTATTGAAACTTACTTTATTCTTTGGTATTTTAAATACATTCATTTTAAAAATAAAATAAAAATATAATAGATGAACAAGAATGTATTAATAAAAAGAAAAGGATTTGCTCTGTAAAATTTGGATTCATTCAGAAGGCTGTACTTAAGGACCTAGAAGGCCACATGTGGCTGTAAGGCTACAGGTTCCCTACCCCTGGGCTATACAATGATTTAGCTATCCATTCACCAGATGGATATTTGGATTGTTTCCAGTTTTGGGGCAATTTTTAATAAAGCTGCTATAAACATTCATGTAAAGATCTTTGTATGAACATATGTTTTCATTTCTCTTGAATAAATACCTAGGCATGGGATTGCTGGGTCATGTTAAATGTAACACGTAACTTTATAGAGCTGCCTGTGGTGGACAGACTCTCTAAGATAGCCCCAATTATCCCAATCTCCTGGTATTTAGGCCCTGTGTAATACCTTCCGCTAAGTGTGGGTGGAACCAGCACTTGCTTATAACCAATAAAATACAGCGAAGATGATGGGATGTCACTTTCACAATTACATAAGCTTGTAACTTCTCTCTTGCCAACGACTGTATTCTCTTCCTTCTTGACTTTAACGAAGTTAACTGCCATATGGCATGGTCCACTGTCAAGAAACTGAGGGCAACCAGTAGGTAGCAATGAACTGAGGCTTTCAATCTGACAGTTGCAAGGAAGTGAATCCTGCCAACAACCTCATGAGCTTGAAAGAGAATCCTGCCTCATTTGAGTCTTAGGCAGGACCCCAAGTGTAACTGACATCTTGATTGCAGCTTTGTTAGAGATCCCAAAGCAGAGCACCCAGTAAAGCTCTATGATTCCTGACTCAAAGAAACTGTGAAATAATAATTGTGTTAACCTGCTAAATATATGTAATTTATTAAGCAGCAACTGATAACTAATATACTACCTAATTGTTTTCTAAAATGATTATACCATTTTACATTCCCATTAGCAATGCATGTGAGTTCCAGTTGCTTTGCACACCACTAGAGTTTGGTACTGTCAGTTTTTGTCAATTAGAAGAATGCTAAAAGGTTTGTACTGGTATCTGATTATGATTTTAATTTGTTTCCCTTATGACTAATAACAGAGTATTCATGTGCTTATCTATCATCTATCTTTTTATCTTATTCACATCAAATTTGAAGAGAAGCTTTAAATCTTAAGTTCGATTTGTCAATTTTTTTTCTGTGCTAAACAAAAGATCTGTTCTGTGACTTAGCCAAGAAATCTGTGCTAATAACCTAAGGTCACAAAGATTTTCTCCTTCCTTCTCGCGTAGAAGTCTTATAGTTTTAGGCTTTATATTTAGGTCTCTGATTCATTTTGAGGTGATTTTTTTTATTGTTTGTTTTTTTTATATGATGTAAAGCATGAATGGGGTTTTTGGTTTGTTTGGGGTTTCTTTTTTTTGCATATAGATGTCCATTAGTTCTAGCACTATTTGTGGAAAAGATTATATAATAATTCCTCCTTTGAATTACCTTGCCATCTTTATATGTGCTGTACTATTTCTGAACTCTATTCTGTACCATTGATCTCTGTATCTACCCAAACCAATATCGCATTGCCTTGATTACTGTAGCTTTCTAGTGAGTCCTGTGATCAGGTACTGGAAGTCTTCTAACTTTGTTCTTCTTTTTCAAAATTGTCAATTCCTTATAATTTGATGTGTAAGATCCAATATCAAATTAATCAAAATCTCAACAAGCTAATTTTAATATGTACATAGAAACACAAAAAGACTAAGAACCACCATACTACTCTTGAAGAACAAACAAGGTGGCATACAGTATCTTGCTCTATCAGATATTAAGACTAGTTGGAGAGGTACAGTAATTAAAATAGTGTGAAAAGGTGCATACATGGACAAACAGAACAAAGACATAGAATAGAGAGCCCAAAATTAGATCCACACATGTATGGGTACTTAATTTATGACAAAGGTTGCAATTCAGAGCAGTGGGAAAATAACGTTCCATTCAATAAAAGGTGTTGGCAATCTGAAGTATCCATGTGTGAACAAAAATAAAATTGGATCCCTATATAGCATGAATTTTAGGTAGACTATAGACCTGAAGTCACTTTTAGCAAAATAATAAAGTTTTTAGAAGACATTAATATAGAAGAACATTTTCATGACCTTAGGGTAGAGAGAAATTTCTTTTTAAAAAATCATTTATGAGAATGGGAAATGCAGATAAATTTGACTATACTAAGAACTTATTCAACACAACAAAAGACACTAAAAAGAATACCAAATGCGGCCAGGGCGGTGGTTCACGCCTGTAATCCTAGCACTCTGGGAGGCCGAGGAGGGGAAAATTGTTTGAGCTCAGGAGTTCGAGACCAGCCTGAACAAGAGCAAGACCCCGTCTCTACTAAAAATAGAAAGAAATTATATGGACACCTAAAAATATATATACAGAAAAAATTAGCCAGGCATGGTGGTGCATGCCTGTAGTCCCAGCTACTTGGGAGGCTGAGGCAGGAGGATTGCTTGAGCCCAGGAGTTTGAGGTTGCTGTGACCTAGGCTGACACCACGGCACTCATTCTAGCCAGGGCAACAGAGTGAGACTCTGTCTTAAAAAAAGAAAAAAAAATACCAAATGCAAGCCACAGAGTAGGAGAAAGCATTTTCAACATGTATAACTAGCAAAGCATTAGCATTCAGGATATACAAAGAACTCCCATAAGTCGTTAAGAAAACAAAAAATAGATAAATGGGCAAAAAATCTGAACAGGCACCGCACAAAAGAAGAAACTCAAAAGGCCAATTACCATATGAAAAGATGTTCAATGTCATCAGTAACCAAGGAAATACATATTAAAAGCACAATGGGACACTACTACCTATCCACCAGATCAGCTAAAAATCTGACAATATCAAGTGTCGCTATAGATTTGGAGCAGTAAACACGCTCATAAACTAATGGTGGGACTGTAAATTAGACATCCCTTTAGTATTATACAGTAAAGATGGAGATATATATGCCGTTTGATCCAGCAATTCTACTTTTATTTGCATAGCCAGAGAAACTCACCAACAGGTGCACGCAGGCAATACAAAAACATTCTTCCTAGCAGTACTTTTTGTAAAAGCCCCACATTAGAAACTATGTTACTTATAGATCAATACTTACATGCAAAACTTAAAAAAAAAAAAAAGCAACAATGTAATTGCCATAAAAACCAGGATGGTAGTTACCTCTACTCTAAGGGAGAGAAAGATAAGGCAGTATAGTGATCAGAAAGGGGCATGTAGAGAGAAGAAAGGAGCTTCTAGTGTTCTGGAGTCCTTTTTCTTAAACTAGGTGATGGTAAGTATTTTCTTTATACGACTCAGTTAAACTGCATGTTTTAAGTTCTGTTTTCTGTATTTGTGTGTTTTCTACAATAAAATGGATTTTTAAAATGACAACATGCATAACAGGTCGTATAATATCCTAACATTTATATAAAGAAATAAATGACATTTATTTTATATGTACATACAATGTATACATGAGAGAGAGAGAGACAGACAGACACGCGCGCCAGTGAACATATGTTGAGTATCTGATGGATTCAGAAGTTAACAACTGTTGCTTTTGAGGAACTAAAGGCTCAGGGATGGGAAAGAGACTTAATTTTCATTGTATTCCCTATTTACTAGTTGAACTTTATAACAAATATATTATTTTTACAAAATGTGTTTTAAATGTTATTTAAAACAAAACAAAATAAGAATTACATGTCCTCCTAGATGTGCCTAATATTACAGTGGGCCAAGAAAACTGGTCAATCTCAGGTTTATCCCAGTGAAGAAGAGATTTAAGTATAAATGCTACTTCCTGACACCACAGCTTACTCCCTTGAGCTGTTTTGTACCAGGTCATGTCCCTGGTTTTAAATGTTTTGGTACAGCGATGCCACAGTGAAGTTTTACACACTAGTTATGCAAAGTTACTTTGGTTCTGGGCACAACAGAACCCAACAGGTGACTTTACAAGGCTTAAAAGTATGTCACTGACCGACTTTGGGTTTGATATTGATATTTATTGGCTATAAAGGCATTTTTCTCCCCTAAACCTGGACAGTTACTCCCACCCATATCACTTAAACACAATGGCAAAGCGAATCTACTAAAGCAAATGCCCAGAATCATGAGGTGACTCCATACTTGTAGAGCTTAAACAGTAGTAAGATTCCTCTAAAATTTTTCTATTCTTGTTGGATTGCTGGAAATGAATTACTATGGGCTTTTTAAACACTCACAAAAACTTTTCTAGATGGCAGTACTCACAGGAAGAAAGACTGACACAATGAGAAGGAAGCTCCTACTTAGTAACGTGTTTAGTAATTTAGTTAAATGTTAGATATTTTAGTAATGTTTTAATGCTATGAATATGAAAGAAAGAAAATTCTATGTAATAGTTAAAACTGATCCATCTGAGACTACTTCACTTAATCCTCTTTCCTAAAGGCCCATTATGTAAAGCTTTTGTTTCCATCACTAGGTCATCCTATTCTATTCTCTTGCTTTATCCTCAGCTTGCTGTCTCAAATCCTTTTTTGAATGAGGACTACATGTGCACACTCCTCAGCTTGCTTGCTTGCTTGCCTTTCTTTCTCCCTTTCTCTCCCTTCCTCCCTCCTGTGTGTGTGTGTGTGTGTGTTAGTGTGTGGTTTGTGATCCCATTTCCAATGGCTGATTATAAATGCCCTACCTTACAATACACAGAGGGAACCACAGGACATCTTTTCCTCTTCTATGAATTTTCGTAGTCAAAAAGCTCAAGTAGGGTAGTCATGCTGCTCAAGCCTTTTTTTTTTTTTTTTTTAACCTTGCTGAAATGTTCTTTTGGTAAAACACACCATAACATAATGTGATAAAGAAATTTACTGAAGGAAATGAAATATTTTCTGAAACCTCACTTCTTAAATTTCTTTTTAAATAATGATTTATTTCATAGTTTGTCGTTTTGGTTTTTTTCCCCCTTAATTTAAGGTTCCATCAGGTATAAAGACTGGCTATATTAATGTACAAAAAATTGTGATTTCCTACCGAGAATTTACAAATTATTTTCTATATTTTGATATCTAAATATAACCAGTATAGCTAAAATTTATAAAGGTAGGCACTCAAGATCAAATCATACTAATATATTCAATTTTAGGTTTGGACTCAGCACTTTAAAGCCATGCTCTTCTTTATCGGAGGCCATGAAGGAGTCAATCACTGCAGATTCATGGCTGACGTGGTTGTGAATTCCATCAGTGGTCCATCCCCCCTTTAGAGACAAGCAAGATTCAAAGGCCAAGTGTATTTTTGTAAGTAACCACCTTTTGTCTTCTCAACCACAACATTGTGAAATTATGATAGTGTCAATCTAGAATATGGTCTCCTCTGATTGCCCAAGAAGAATAGAATGTTAGTCCTGGCATTAATATGAGGTATTCCAACCTGAAAAGCAATGAGTCTTTCAAGGCTCTAGAAAGACAGCCCAAAGGGATGTCAGCAGGAAAACCAAACTCAGGAAAGTGGTCTGGAAAATCTAAGACATCCACACTAGGTTAATCTAATAAATCTCATAATAGGAGAAAATATTTTAAAAACAAAAACAGGCCAACGTATGTACGAAGAAGAATGAAATATCATGTCTAATTATGTGAGGGTTTTGTTAACACTATCCTGTATCTAATAGCACCCTTTCTTCAGATAAAAGCCCCCTTAATTTTGTGTTTTGTGTTTTGATAGGACACCTTCTAAAGTCTTGCAAGATACCACTGAAAAAGATCTTCCTGGATCCTTATTAACAAATTATTTTAACAGTTGCCAAATACAAACAGGAAATAACTAGCATAGACTATTGCTGC
This sequence comes from Lemur catta, assembly GCF_020740605.2. Taxonomy (NCBI): domain Eukaryota; kingdom Metazoa; phylum Chordata; class Mammalia; order Primates; family Lemuridae; genus Lemur; species Lemur catta. Next base: position 20,434,816 of record NC_059147.1, on the reverse strand, counting down.
CCTTAATATTTACCTTTTGTTTGTTTGGGGCACTTCTGGAACTTTCCTAGGATTTATCAACTGTTCAGCACCTGACAGTTTGTGCAGAGAAGAGGACCGAAGGAGTGGGAGAGATCCTTATGAGACATATTTGTTTTCTGAGAAGACTGAGTCTCTCCATGTCTACAATTACAGGCAAAGAAGATTTAAATTTGGGTGATTGTAAAGCTTGAAAAAGAATTTGCAATCTGTGCTTTGAGGTTTCCAGAGAAGCCCCTTGGCACATCTGACTATCCTTCAACAAGGACTGCCCTCTGAGATGTGTCTAAAAGAAAAGTGACAGTCCTGCTCAGACTCTTCATGGACTGGCCCTCTCTTTAGGCAACTGCATAATATCATAGATCTTTGATATTGTGACTGAAGACAAAATTTTGTCAGCTGTGCAGGATCCCGGTTATCCTGGAATATAGGGAAATAGATCACGAAACACTTTTTTCTATTTATCAGGCAGAGCAAAATGATACTGCTTCCTTTGAATCTGGGTTGTTTCCCTTTTTTCTTACCTAACCAGCTCTTCAAACTGGGGCTGAAACTGATTGGGACTTTTAAATGCTTTGTTACCATTCATTCTTTTCTCTAATAAGCACAATGGTTTACCCCCTTTTGAGGCAGGGGCCCCGTGTAATGAGTCAATGCTTCTGCTAAACCTAAGAACCCTTAATTATTTCCACCATTTTCTCCATGTGTTTCCTTCGCTGTGTGAATGAGAGGCAGGCTGCTGGTTGTCAGAGACTGGAAAAGTCACTGGCCTTCCTTGTTGGCAGGGAATTGAATTCTGCAGCATCTGTACTCATGGATGGAGTATCCTGTCTCAGAGTTTATGCAGCACCTTCTGTTTTTAGTTTACTGGTGAACGGGGCACATCACAAGAACTTGGAGTGCAGCTAAAGCCAAATCAGACTTGACAGAAAATTATTAGCAGGGTACAGAAGGAAAAAAGATCCCCCTTCCTTTCTGTAATCAGGTTAATATGTGCATGGAATGTTTCACTTAAAAAGGTAGTGTGTTTTGGCAAAGCTGGTTTCTTAAGTAGAATTTCAGTTCCCATTATGCGAGGCTATCCATTGCTGCTCTGGCAGGGCCTTTGATCAGTGAACTCAGTGGGGGAGAAGGGGATAGGCATATTAATAACTTCAACATGTGGCCCTTTGGCCCAGCTGTACCCTTGTCTTGGAAAAAGGCCAACTGGAAAGAGTTTTCTTAACATGACCTGTATATGCATATTTTGGAATGGGGTAAAGGGAAGGTAGGGATTCAAAGAAGGAAATAAAATCTGATTTTATGGTAGTTCTTTCTCTAGTCCCTGTTATCTATTTGGGGCATTCTGCTACTACACATTTGGATGCTATGGACACTGGCTCCATCCTCAACTTTTACTATCTTCATTTCTTGTGCTATAATGTTATGAAGATTAATGCTGCTGGTTTAATTTACGTACCAGCTCAGAACAAGGTTATGGAAAGGCAGGAGGCACTGTAAGAATCTATTGGGATGAGAGATTAATGGAAACCAGGTGCCTGAAATAGGAGCCCAGAGTCCATTTTGCCAGCGTTGTATCTTTTGCCCTTTCCCCCTGCATTGGTATTTTCTGACTGTTTTACTTTAACAATCACAGGCTTTAGGCCTCATTACATTACTGCTGCAAACTAGAACCTAGCCTGCTCTCTTAGTATGTGTTTCCTCGCATTACTATATACCATTCTCCTTCCATTTTAGTCTTCCAAAATGTCCATTTTTCACCTATCCCTGTCAGATCCTGAAGAGGTTCCTAAGTGACTCTACATCACGGTCATGGAATAGGCTTCAGTTTTCATTACAACTGGCTCTGCAATGATGACCTCAGCTGACATTCATCTCTCACTCTCTCCTCCTTATCCTCCTCCTCCTTCAATTTTATAATATTGTTATAATTTTCCTGATCCAAATCTTCCATGCTTCCAATTCCCTAACTGCCAGATACCAACTTGTTACAAAGGATTAGCAGGGAAAGATACCAGAAGGAAGATGGGATACCTAAGAGCATTACATAAGTTAGGATACAGACTTGATTTCTACAACAAAGGGCAAAATAATTATGGCTTCAACAAGATAGCAGCTGATTTCTGTCTCATATGACAGTACAAGCACTGGCAGCACAGATCTGAAAAGGTGACACCATCATTTCAGGTAGCCTGATTCCTTCTATCCTTTTGCTTTCGATTCTCAACACACACCTTCCATTTTATGGTCTAGGGCTGCTTCTCCAGCTCCTATGCCCTCATTCCCATGTGGGGAGGAAAGTCAGGGGAGGACACACTCTTTCCATTTCAAAGGTATTAAGATGTACTTTTTACTTCTCATATTCCATTATTCAGAACCTAATCACTTGGGCACACTTAGGTGCCAGGGAGACTGGAACCATGAATTCTTTAGCTGCTGGTTTTCTTTGCCACAGAAACCCACTTAGCATTTTGTCTCAGACAACAATTAGGGGTATGAAACTGTGAGACAGTTATAAAACTGAACTGTCACAGTTATGTTGTCTTCTTGGAAAAGGTGAGAATTAGAAGAACAGGTAACGATGTGATGATCATGTATTCTTTTTGTTTTAAACTACTGTTTTCTAATCATTTCACTCATTTATTCATTCAACAAACTAAGCATGTCACCCACTACACGAGTCTCTGGGCCTACAAAACCTCCTTCAATATAGACCCTACCTTTATGTGACTGCACCATGCAAAGGAATCAGAGAAGAACACAGACATGGATGTTGAAGAATGGTGATACTTCAGCGGAACTCTATTAAAGAATTTGTACAGCAGGTGAAAGGAAAGAGCTAAGTAGGAATGAGATAATATCAGGATAAGGACATTCAAATTTATTCTGTAACACAGGGATCCCCAATCTATGGTAAGTTGTACAATTATTTCATTATGTATTACAATGCAATAGTAGTAGAAATAAAGTGCACAATAAATGCAATGCGCTTTAATCATCCCAAAACCATCCCCCCTCCCTGGTCCATAGAAAAATTGTCTTCCATGAAAATGGTCCCTGGTACCAAAAAGGTTGGGGACTGCTGCTATAAAAAGCAATAATGAGATACCAAAGATAAATCAGTGGGAAATACATGAATAGATTTCTTTTTTAAGGGTATGAATCCTCTATAAAAGAGGTACTTGATCAATTTGACTATATGAAAATCTTAAAAAATCTGCTGGCACAAACATCATGAACAAAATCAAAAGATGAATGACAAAGTGAGAAAAATATCCACATATATATACGACAAGGGGCTAATTTTCATACAATTGAAAAAAAAACCAAAAACCTAAAGACTAGTAATACAAGAGAAAAGTACCCAAAAGACATGTACAGACCCTTCACATAAAAAAAAAAAAACCTAATGACTTTTAAATATAGGAAATAAGCTCAACCTCACTTTAAAAAATTTAAATGAACACTTGATCTATTACATCCAAAGGCTGCTAATATGCCTTACTGGTGAGTGTCGTGGGAAACAGGCACTCAGGGCAAAAAGGACTATTCCAAAATGAAGAGTGCTTTTTAATAATAATTTTTAAAAAGGTATACCCTACTGTGCTAAACGGCCTGTAAAATAGCCCCCAGTAGCCCTGCTTCCTGGTATTCATGTTCTTATATAGTCTCTTCCCTCTTCTAACCAAAAGAATATAGCAAAAAGGATGAGACATCAGTTCCCAGATTAAGTTACAGAAGCACTCTGGCTTCTGTCTTGCTCACTGTCTCTCTCGCTTTCTCCGCCCCTCACTCGGAGGAATGCCAGCTGGCCCACTGTGAGGTGCTCTGTGGAGAGGCTCACATGGAAAACACTGATGCCTCCAGTCAACAGCCAATGAGGATCTGAGCCTGCCAAGAGCCAGGTGAGTAAGCTTGAAAGTGGATCCTCCCTCAGCTGAGTGAGCCTTAAGGTGACTGTAGCCCGAATCAACACTTTGATTACAGACTTATGAGACTCTGAGCCTGAAAGCCCAGCTGATCCCTGACCCACAGAAACTGAGATAATGTTTTTTGTTTGAAGCCACTAAACTTTGGCACGATCTGTCACACATCCATAGATAGCTAATATAGATTTTGGTACCTGGAAGTGGGATGCTGCCTTGGCTTTGGAACCAAACATGAGCAGAGGCTGGAAGGATTTTGAGGATCATATTAAAGAAAAGCTTAAATTGCCTTGAACATACTATTAGTAGAAATCTTGACTTTGAGGATGCTGCTAATAAGGGCATAAAAGGAAGTAAAGAACATGTTACTAGAAAGAGGCAGAAGAGGGATCCTTGCTATGTAGTGGTAGAAACCTTAACAATACTATTGCTTTCAGTAACATGGAAAACCAGATGTGTACTGAATTAATCAGGGGATCCAGCTGAGACTCTGAAAGTGTTGAAGTTACTAATTTGTTCTTGCTGTTTACAGTAAAATGTGAGAACAAAGGGATAAATTATAGGAAGAATAGTTAAACAAAAAGGAATCAGGACTGAAGAATTCTGGGAAGATGGTGGAGTAGGAAGCACCGGGAATTAGTCTCCCTACCTAGACATTTATCCTGGCAGAAACCATCTGATGTAACTATTTTGGAACTCTGGAGTCAATTCAAAGGCTTGAGACTTCCAGGGAAAGGCTTGGACAGTTAATTAATTCGGGTCAATTTCAGCTCTTCAATTGCTAGCTTATTCACCCTCTAGCCCCATGGCAGGAAGTCCCACATGTGTCACAGCAGCAGCTTACACACGATGTGCAGAGCCAGGGTAGACAATAAAGACCCTAACTTCCAAAGTGCAGAGGTGTAGACATGGGGCGAGAAGCCACTGTCGCAACCCTCACCACCTAACTACCACTGCTGCATGTCCCTCTGGAGCTGATGCAACTTCTAGGAGATTGTGATAGCCAACACCATTTTTCCTCTTCATTTTTCTCTGTTTTCCCTTTTGGGAGCCAGGCATCTAAGACATTCCACAGCAAAAACATAATAGAAGAGAATTTAGAAGTAAGCACACATATTTAGAGAAAGGCACAGGCTCAGTATAGACCTGAAAAGACCTTACATTTATACCTCAGGCTGATCTCAGGCACAGAGACAGACTATATGAAAGAAAAAAAAAGGAGAGAGGAGAGGAGAGGAGGGGAGGGGAGGGAAGAAAAGAGCAAATCCCCAGAAAGAGGGAAAATCTGATTTCTAGACTTGCCACATTATAAGATTCCAATCTCCAGTTTTTAACAACAACAACAAAAAAAAAAAACCCCAAAGGCATAAAAAGAAACAGAAAAGTATGGCCCCTTCAAAGCAAAGGAATAAAGCAACAGAAACTGTCCCTGAGAAAGACCAGATGGTAGACTTATCAAAGATTTTAAAACAACTATCTTAAAAGTTCTCATAAAACTAAAGGAAAATAGAGAATTTTTTTATAAATATGTATGAACAAAGTGGAAATAAAGTGACATAAAACATTTTTTAAAAAACCAAAGAGAAATTCTGCACTAAAAAGTACAATAACTGAAATGAAAAATTCACCGTGGGCACTGAAAAGCTGATTTGAGATGGTAAGACAAAGAAACGGCAAACTTGAAGATAGGATAATTGAAATTAATGAGTCTGAGAAACAGAAAAAAAAGATAGAAGAAAAGTGAACACAGCCTAAGGGACCTACAGGACACCATTAAGCAGACCAACACATGCAGTATGGAAATCCCAGAAGGAAAAGGAGAAAGAAAGGAGAAGAGATTATTTTAAAAAACAACTGAAAACTTCTGAAATCTGATGAAAGGCATGCATACAGACATCCAAGAAGCTCAACTAATTCTAATAGGATGAAATTAAAGAGACCCACACCAAGACACATTAGAATCAAACTGTCAAAAGCCAAAGACAGAGGATCTTCAAAGAAGCAAGAGAGAAGCAACTCATTGCATACAAGAGTTCCTCAATAAAAGTATCAGCAGATTTCTCCTCAGAAACATTGGAGGTCAAAAGGCAGTAGGCTGATACATTCAAAGTACTGAAAGAAAAAACTATCAACAGGAATCCCATATACAGCAAAACTGTCCTTCAAATGTGAGGTGGAGTAAGACATCCCAGATAGACAAAAGCTGAGGAAGTTCATTACCACGAAACCTACCCTTCAAGAAATGGTAAAGGGAATCCCTTCAGGTTGAAATGAAACGACACTAGAGAGTAACATAAAGCCATATAAAGAAATAAAAATCTCAATTAAGGCAAATATGGGCAACTATAAAAACCACTGTTATTTTAACTTTGGTTTGAAACTCCATTTTTCGTTTTCTATATGATATAAGAGACAAGTAATTTTTTAAAAGTTACTAGTCTAAAAGCTATTGAAATTTGGTCTGTAAATCCACTTCTTGGTTTCCACATGATTTAATAAACTAATGCAAAAAACCTAATTATTCATCTATGTTTTGGGACATACTATGCATAAAGATGTAATGCTGTGACGTCAATAACTGAAAGTGAGTGGAGACAAAGCTGTGCAAGAGCAGAGTTTTTATAAGTTATTAAAGTTAAGCTGATATAAATTCAAATCAGAGTGTAATAACTTTAGGATGTTAAATGTATACCCATGGCAAGCACAAAGAAAATGGTTATAGAATATAAATGAAAGGAAATGAAAAGGGAATTAAAACATTTCACTACAAAAAACCAACTAAGCACAAAAGAAGACAGTAATGCAGGAAATGAGGGATAAAATAGCTACAAGGCATATAGAAAACAAATAGAAAAATGACAGAAGTGAGTTCCTCCATATAGATAACTAATTTAAATGTAAATGGACCAAACTCTCCAAACACAAAACAGGGATTGGCAAAATGATTTTTTGAAAAATGATCCAACTATAGGCTGTCTACAAGAGATTCATTTTAGATCCAAAGATGCAAACAGATTAAAAAGTGGAAGCATGGAAAAAGATATTCTACATAAACAGAAACAAAAAGAGAGCAGGGGAACTATAATAATATCAGACAAAACAGACTTTAAATTATAAAAGGTTACAGAGGACAAACAAGGACATTATTAATAAAAGGTTAAATTCATCAAGAAGATATAATTGTAAATGTTTACACATCTAATAACAGACCATCAAAATGTAAGAACAAATTGCAAAAACATTAACAAATCAACAAACCTTTAGCTGGACCGACTAAGAAAAACAGAAGATTCAAATAACTAAAATCAGAAATAAAAGTGGGGCCTTAATACCAATAAAAAAGATTATGTTAATCAGAGCAGTGGCATGTGCCCATAGTCCCAGCTACTCAGGAAGCTGAGGCAGGAGGATTGCTTGAGCACAGGAGTTTGTGTCCAGCCTGGGCAACACAACAATACCCAGACATAAATAAATGGAAAGAGACTCCATGTTCATGGTTTGAAGGATTTAATATTGTTAAAAATGTCAATATTACACAAAGTGGTATGTAGGTTTGATGCAACCCCTATTAAATCCTAGTGACCTTTTCTGTGGAAATAGAAAAATCCATCCTCAAATTTATATGGAATCTTAAGGGATCTCCAAGTAGCCAAAAATGTCTTGAAAAACAAGAACAAAGTTGGAAGATTCACAGTCCCTGATTTCAAAACTTACTATAAAGCTACAGTAATCAAAACAGTGTGGTACAGGCATAAAGACAGATATATAGACCAAATGGAATAGAGAACACAGAAATAAACCCTTGCATACGATTGCTAAGAACTGAATTATATCCCCCACCAAATTCATATGTTGAAGCCCTAGCCTCTCACGTGACTGTATTGAAGATAGGAGCTTTAAGGAGGTGATTAAGGTTAAATGAGGTCATAAGTTGGAGCCCCAATCCAATAAAACAGGTGCCCTTATAAAAAGAGAAAGAGATAACAGAGTTCTTTCTCCGCCATGTGAGGACTCAGCAAGACAACAGCAGGAGCCAGGAAGACAGCTCTCATCAGAACCCAGCTGTGCTAGTACACTGAACTCAGACTTCTAAAAATACATTTCTGTTGTTTTGGTCACCCAGGCTATGGTATTTTGTTATAGCATCCCTGTTTAGGTTCTGCAGGCCACACATTCCACAACTATGAATACTGATCTGGGCCACGTATCACGTAGCATAGGAGGCTGCCATCTTAGAGTGGGGCTGGGAACAGGAAGATACAGGCTGTGGTGCAAGTGGCCCAGCCACTTGAGTCATGCAATCCAGCAGGTCCTACAATGCTATAAGTATCAGTCATGATAAAAAGTACAGTGTTTACAGCAAGCTCTAGAGGAAGAATCGCAATGTAGACCCTGGGGTCCTAGAGCAAGGTTGTGACATCTATAGAATAAAATTAGATGACTTTTAAAAAACAGCTTCTAGTATCATACTGGGACCTGACAGAAATGGAACATGTGACCATGGGACACCTAGTGACCATATGTCCAGAACTGCTGAACTAAGTACATCATAAAGTTACGATGGCTCACCAGTAGTCCACTGTAAGATAGAAATGTTACATACAGGATAATCACGAGCAGGACCAGAGGGCACAAGTCAGCTGCATGAACAGATCCCCATACCACTCACCATAGTTCACCAGAGCCCTTGCCTCAGTTCACACCTATGGCCCTGTATAACCTATAACCTATACAATACATGTGAAGGAGGTGGATAAAGCCTCAATTTTGATAGGTTAGACTCAAGCCAAAAATGGATGGCAGCTACATTACAACCCCATTGAGGGGTGGCCCTGAAAGAGAGTGCAGAGCAAAAATTTTCCCTATGGTCAGAGCTTTAGGCAATGGTCATCCATTTTGTGGGGAAAGAGAAGTGGTTTGTGACAACATATACATGGACTCATGGGCAGGGACACATGGCCTGGGCTACTGGTCGGAATGCTGAAAGGTTCAAAGATGCAGAGACAAGGAATTCTGTGGTAGAGGCATATGGATATGCCTGTGAGAATAGGCATGAAGTGTGAAGATCTTTGTATCACACATTAATGCTCACCAGGAAGCATCTATCATGGAAGGAGCATTAAACAATCAAGTAAACAAATGATCTGGTGAGGTAACAGTAGCTAGTTTTTGTCACTGGCTACCCTAGCATGATGGCCCATGAATGAAGTGACCACGGAGGCATAGATGGAGGCCATACATGAGCTCAGCAGTATGGACTCCCATTCACCAAGGCTCATCTAGCTACTGTTTTCTCTGAATGTGCAAACTGGCCGGCAAGAGATGTCAATGATGAGTCACCAATGTGACAACCAGCCATTAGATGGAAAGTTGATTACACTGAGCTCCTTTCATCCTGGAAGGGCCAGTGGTTTTGTTTTTTCTTTTTCCCTCACAGGAATTGATATCTTTTCCAGATGTAGGTTTGCCTTTCTTTCCCTGAGGGCCTCAGCCAGCACCACTATCCAGACCCTTAAGGAATACCTGATCCATAGGCATGGAATTTGGGCCTGATTTTTTTTTTTTCCTCCTCTCCATTCAACCCAGGCCCCGGTCAGGTAGTTTTGTGATTACCTTTACCCAAATCCTAATACCCCAATTCAGAATGAGGTCAGATAATGGCATGTTAGGATTCCTGTCCCAAGTCACTATTAGCAATAACCCTCATACTGTCACGAAGCTTACAGGCAGCTCAGTTCTATCTGGTTATGAGGATGTATCTTCCTTCAAATGTACCCTGAAGTTTTCTGAAAGTCACAGTCCAGTGGAGTGACCAGAATCTTTTCCCTCCCAGCCTTCTTTCCTAAGAAGATCCCTTACCCCAGCCCCGAGTTTCAAGAGGAAACTGGGATTCACACCCCTTGTTCATATGGAACCCTTTACTCCTTATCTCACAGAAGCTAAACTCCCAGCAAGTACTGCCCTTTTAAAAAAAAAAAAAAGATCCGCAACACAGACCACCACTGACTTCAGCTCCACTCATTGTCTTGGTTTTCTGTTCTGTATTTGGCTCACAGAGATATTTATCTGTTTCTAAGACTACCTGTGTCATTTGGTGTTTTACTATTTTATTGAACATTGCTAAATGTTATAGTGTTTCATACCGTAAACTTATGATCATTGTGATTAGAAATCCCCTGAAGGTGGCACTTAAAATATTATTATTTAAGAAATGTTTTTGGACAACTGAAAGAGCATTTGGAAAAAAATAAAATTGGATCCTTACTTCGTATCACTTACTAAAATAAATTCTCCATAGATTAAAGATTTAAACTTTAAAATAAAGCCACTGAAATATTCGAAAAGAACTTAGGATAGATAAAGGTTTTTTAAACAGGACATAACAGTGCCAAACATAAAGGGAAAAAATTGATAAATCTGACTACATTAAGATTAAGAACTTGTATTCATCAAGAGATACCATTAAGAGAGTAAAACAAGCCACAGACTGGAAGAAGATATTTGCAATACACATATCCAATAAAGAATTCATATACTAAAATATATACTTTTTAAACTGCAGATCAATAAGAAAGATAAAAAACTCTTTTTTTTTTTTTTTTTTTGAGAGACAGGATCTTGTTCTGTCACCCACACTGGAGCGCAGTGGTGGCCAGATCATAGCTCACTGTAACTTTGAATTCCTGGGCTCAAGTAATCCTCCTGCCTCTGCCTCCTGAGTAGCTGGGACTATAGGCACATGCCACCATGTCCAGCTAATATTTTTTTCTTTCTTTTTTTTTTTTTTTTTTTGAGACAGGGTCTTCCTACATTGCCAAGGTGGTCTTGAACTCCTGGCCTCAAATATCATCTCGGCCTCCCAAAGTATGGAATTAAGGGTATGAGCAACTGTGCCCAGTCTTCAAAAACCTCATTTCAAAAAACAGAAAAGAAATTAGAACAGGCACTTCACAAAATATAGTATCTAAGAATCTAGTGAGCATATGAAAAGGTGCTACACATCATTTGTCATCAGATAAATTCAAACTAAAATCACAGTGAGAAACCACCACACACTCAACAGAATGTTGGTGAGGATGTGGAGACACTGGAACTTTAAAAAATTGCTGGTAGGAGTGTAAAATGGAAAAACCACTTAGAAAACTGGAAATATCTACTAAAGATAACTGTAGGTCTATCAAAGGTCCATACAGATTAAGTCATAAGCCCACCTAAAATCACATAAAAAGGAAATGAAAGAAATATTAATAATGTCTATCTGATGTAAAAGTCTTTGTTCTTTACTGCTACTCTGTTCTTCCTATACAACCTAAGTCTTCTATAAACACACCAATGCCTTAAATGGACTTTATGTCTTTTTCTGGTTCAATGTTATTTACATTAGTTTAAAATGGAAGACCTTATCATAGCCTTGCCCTTGGTCCATTGTCATGCTTTAGTGAACCTTAACAGAAGCCTAGAAGTGAAATACTGGGTTATAATTAGAAGAAACATCAAATAAAGTATCAGTGGTCATTCCCCGATTTCAGGTTCAATAAATCTTTCCTGATACTTACCAAAACTAATTTTTTAAACTAGTTAGCCTTGCTACTGCTTCTCTTGGTTGAAATCCTCAGTGTTCAGAATGTTCTCACTTCTTGACTATAATTACTATTTAAGGCCATGGTCTTGTCTAGTACTTATTTTGTTTCTGATGTCATCTGTCTGTCGTCTTAGAACCCTGCCTAACCTCTTGTTTAAGCCTCTACTAAACTTGCCAATATTTGAAGTCGATTACCTAGAATTCACCACAAGTTTTTCGTCTAAAAAGAAAATGCTGCTCAGGGCCAGGCATGGTGGCTCACACCTCTAATCCCAGCACTTTGGGAGGCTAAGGCAAGAGGATTGATTGAGTCCAGGAGTTTGAGGTTGCAGTGAGCTATGACGATACCACTGCACTCCAGCCCAGGCAAGAGGACAAAAGCCTGCCTTAAAAAAAAAAAAAAATCTGTTCATTCCTGTTACTTACCAGGATCCAGTACCTCTGCATCACTACATTAAAATTTATAATCTTTGTGGTCAAGTCTTTTTGAAGAATTTTCAAATCTGTCTTTTGAGCTATGCTAAACTGCTGTTTTCATTGCTAGCACCAAACCTGGACATCTAAATATTTCTGTGATAATCAATATTGCCATATTGATCTGTTAATAGATCTTGCTACTTGCTAATACTATATTGGAGACTAAAGCGCACGCATAGGATGTTTCATTTAAAGAGCGGCAGCTTAGGCCAGGCATGGTGGCTTATGCCTGCAATCTTAGCACTTTGGGAGGCCAAGGCGGGAGGATCGCTTGAGCCCAGGAGTTTCAGACCAGCCTGAGCAACATAGTGAGACAATGTGTCCAAAAAAAAAAAAAAAAAAAAGGCAGCAGCTAAGAAATCATAGAAGTTTAATTTATGTTAAGCTATTTAATAATAGTAATATTCACCCTGGAGGTCCTTCAACTAATTAGAAATTCTTTTTAAAACATCAAAAAATTTTAGATAGTACCTAAGAGAGAGAAAGAAGACTCAAGTTTCAGTAGAAAGCCTGAATATTTCAAACAGTTTGCTGCAACAAAGTGAAACAAAGAAATCTCCCCAGATGTCAACCTTTTCCCCAGAGATCAAGAGGCTTGGGTATGGACAGGAGAAAGGAGGAGTGTATTTCCGAGCTCTGAATCTGCAGGAGAGCTTTTTCTTGATTGATTAAAGCAGCAAAAAAGAGTATGAATTAAAGCAATCTGGCCAAATGAGAGAACAGGTTAGCAATGACTTTTTCGTTCTCAAGAAATTTTATGATGATTCTACACATGTGGGACTATGTAGGCTTCTTCAGCACAATTTTCATTTCTAACTTTGAAACTGGGAAGACTTCTTTCATACGAACAATGAAGACTAACCTTTAAACATAAGTTAATGTTGCATTTGGATAAGTTACAAATAATTTCAAATATTTAATTATGTGCATATTATATGTATATTATGCATATTATGACAGATTGCTTTTTATCAGAGTTTGGTTCAAACTGTGCTATATGCCCTATCGCTCATATTTTTTAGAAAACTATGACTCAGTTTCCTTTGTTCCTCTTGTAATTTTTAAAAGAAATTGACCCAAGGCTCAATTTTCTTGCATTTTTCTGTTTCTGAGACTGCTCTGCCTCACTTGAGGATCCTGCTTTTGTTATTCAAGCCTGGGTGCAAGGGTTCACAACAACAAAATTCTGAGTCTGGCTGCAGAAAGGAACTGACCAGAAGGGTCTGAGTGAAAGAAGTGGCTATCGGATCCTGAGGTAAGATGGCAATAGCCAGGGGTACTCCAGAATCCACCTGTCTCTACTTTTGGCCACTTCGTTGTTTTCATGTAAGTATAAATTAAGAGACAAAGTCTTGCCGTCACCCAGGCTGCAGTGCAGTGGAGTGAACATAGCTCACTGTAGCCTCCAACTCCTCGGCTCAAGTGATCTTCCTGCCTCAGCCTCCCAAGTAGCTGGGACTACAGGCACATACCACCACACCTGGCTTTTTTTTCTTTTTGAGATAGAGTCTTGCTATGTTGCCCAGACTGTTTTCAAACTCCTATGCTCAAATGATCCTCCTCCCTTGGCCTCCCCTCCCAAAGTACTGGGATTATAGGTGTGAGCCACTGTGCCTTCGACCACTTTGGAGAAGAAACTTCCAGGTAGACCATTATTGGTGTTAGTCCTCCTCATTCTTACTGAATAATGGACATTAGATCTGTTTGATCTTAGAAAAGAAAGAAGAGAGGCGGATATGTCTTAGAACTGTCACTGTGCTTATGTTATTCCCATAGTTTTCTTGATCCTCATCACAGTCAGAATTTGTTTCTACTTTCCATACTTAACAAATTTCCTGCAAAAGTTTTCTCATACCTCCCTGGAATTCTATTTGCCCACAAACATAATTTGTTCACTTCTTTTTATAAACAAGTAGAACAATGAATGCCAAAAATTCTTAAGAATCACCAGGATAACTGTTAAAAATACAAAACACTAGTTTCCACCTCTGACCTACTGACTTAGAATCCATGGGAAGGACACAGGAATTTTTACCTGCAAAAGAACCCCAATTGGTAATTTGATTGGGTAACTCTAAGATACATAACACAAGTCATAGTACTTCTGGTTATATATGTGGTGACCACATAGTTTATCATCTAAACAGGACATTTTTGAAGTCACAGCAGGGCTATTAATAATTCATTAGCCCACTTGGCAAAAATTGGGACAATTCTGGGCCATCAGGACACACGGTCATCCTAGTTTTGATCACTATCTTCCTCTCCACCTACATCTTTTATTTTTATAACTTGCAGATAAAATTCTCAAAATTCTCATACCATGCAATTCATCCATTTAAAATGTCCAGTTCAATGCTTTTTAGTATATTCACAGAGTTTTGCAACCATCACCACAATCAATTTTAGAACATTTTCATCATCTCCAAATGAAACCCCAAATCCTTTAGCATCTCTCTCCCCATGTCCTCTTCAAGCCCTAGGTAACCACTCCTATTTTTGGACTCTGTGGATTTATTCTTAAAATTGTCTATAAGTGGGATTATGTAACAAGTGGTCTTTTATCACTGGCTTCTTCCATTCACATAATGTTTTCAAGGTTCATCCATGTTCTATTTATGTGTAAGGTTGGTGGCAGGCACCCTCCCCTCCCCAATGGAAAAAGAAGCAGCCCACGAGACCTGCCAAGAACAATGCCTGCAGGGCCCAGCTAAGTTAAAGGATGACCACACGTGGATGGTTACCCTGAGAAGAGTCACGGTTCCTGGAGTTCACACATACCACCAGCCCCTCCTATTTCTCAATACCTGCTCTAAAACTGCAACAAAGAAATTTCTCACTCTTCGCGCCAAAGAAACCCCATCCCCCAACTCTAAAAAACATATATAAGCCCACTCAAAACTTCTGGGCCATGTGACTTCCCGGGCCTCTCTCAGGGCCCGTGAACCTCACCCGGGAGCAACCCAATAAAGCCTCGCTGCTTACCCCTTTCAACTCTGCTCGTCTTTCTTTCTCCGGCACTGGCCAATCCAAAAAACCTTACATTTGGTGCCGAAACCCAGGAGGAGCGTTTGGCTGTGCCGGCCCGTTCTGGGGCCTTGGCTGCACCATGCCCTTCCACAAACTCTCGAATTTCGGACCAGGACCTCTGCTGACTGCCTTCGAGTCCCTGATTGACGACCTCGCCCCGGATGAGTCACCCTATGTTGTCCCAGCCCAGATCCCCCACCAGGAGCCTTTGTTCTCCGGGAAACTGTCCCCTGTCCGTTAAACCATGGGTCCATGTCGAAGGCTCTCCCATTCCAGGGGCTGAGGCTATTTGGGGACACCTGAATTCCTCTCACCCCTTTCTGTACCGGCACACTAGTCTTGGGCGGAGACATCACCCCAGACTTTTGCTGCCTCCATAGTCAGGATACTGTTCCTGTCTCTTTCCCCATTCGGGTTGAGGCAACATGGGTCGCCAATCTTCCCCACGAGACACCCCTAGGGTGTCTGCTGGCCAATCTGAAGGCCCTGGATTTAGGCATTCGGCCTAAGCGCCTCATTCTTTACTACGATACTGCCTGGCCAATGTATAAATTGGACAATGGCTCCCAGTGGCCTGAGAATGGGACTTTCGATTTCAATGTTCTGCAAGACCTTGATAATTTTTGTCACAGGAGCAGCAAATGGTCGGAGATCCCATACATCCAAGTCTTTTTCTGTCTGCATTCCCGTCCTTCTGTCTGAACTGCCACCCCACCTAAGTCCTCCTTGCGCGGAGTCCCCCACCGCCCTCCGCCTCTTCTCCCTCTAACTCTCCATCGGGCGTCTCCTCAGATGCCCCTTCTGCTTTCTCCGATCCACCTGACTCTCTCAGCTCTCCCCCCACTCGACCTCCACCATACCCACATGCGCCCCCACACCCTTCCTCGCCACACAGCTGCTGGCTGCCGACATCTCCCATCAGCCATCACACTCACTCTCGCATAAACCCCTCGGACTAGTCCCTCCTCTGTCCGTTGTGGGAGATGGCAGGCGCCGAAGGGGTCGTACGTGTATATGTTCGCTTCTCCCTTTCCGACCTCTCCCAGATTAAAAAGTGCCTGGGCTCCTTTTCTAATGATCCTTCTGCATACACCAAAGAGTTCCGCTACCTAACACAGGCATATAATCTTAGCTGGCATGACATTTTTGTCAAACTCTCCTCCACCCTTACCATTAATGAAAAGGAGCACGTCTGGGCGGCAGCTCAGGGACACACTGACCAGGTCCATCTTACAGACTGATCCATGCCAGTGGGGGGCTGAAGCCATTCCCCGTGAGGAGCCTCACTGGGACTACCAACCAGACACCCCCACCAGCAGGGACGACAGACAGCCGAGGGACCCCATGTTACAGGGCATCCTTGCTGGCCTTCAGGCCACCACCCACCGCGCTGTAAAGTATGACAAGCTTAGAGAGATCACCCAAAGGGCAGATGAAAATCCCGCAGCCTTTCTCAGCCGCCTTACAGACGCCCTTATCCAATATACCCACCCTAGATCCTACCTCCCCCATAGGGACTATTGTCCTTACAACCCACTTTATGACTCAGTCCTCCCCTGATATCAGAGAGAAATTCAAAAAGGCAGAGGAGGGCCCTCAGACCCCTATCCGAAACCTGGTGAACATGGCATTTAAAATCTTTAATTCCCAAGATTAACAGGCAGAGGCCCGAAAGGAGGCCTGTGTCCGCCAAAAGGCACACCTACAAGCCCAAGCCTTGGTTGCAGCCCTGCGGCCGGTGGAACCCGCAAAGCCATCAACCTTGTCTAAGGCGACCAGCCACACTCCACCAGGCACCTGCTTCAAGTGCGGTAAGGAAGGCCAGTGGGCCAACTGGTGCCCACGGCCACATCCACCCACCAAGTCTTGCCCGGCATGTGGTCAAGAGGGACACTGGAAAAGTGACTGCCTCTTGGGACAGAAGTCCAGAGAGTCAGTCCTTTCATCCCTAGACCTGCCGATGACAGTTTTGGGTCTGGCTGCCGAATACTGAAGAGGCCCCAACTCGGCAACCCCAATCACCCTTGCCGAGCCCAGGGTAACAATCAAGGTAGCGGGTAAGGCAGTGTCATTTCTGGTTGACATGAGGACTACCTACTTTGTCCTGCCTTCTTTTTCGGGCCCTACTTATCCTTCCTAGGTGTCAGTCATGGGTATTGACGGCAATCCCTCTCAGCCCCCCACCACCAGTCCCCTAACCTGTCTAATAAATGACCGTCCCATACCCATTCCCTTCCTTATCATGCCCTTCTGTCCCGCTCCACTATTGGAAAAGGACCGATAAACCAAATTAGACACCACCCTCCACTTTTCCTCCAGAACTTCCACCCTTCCCCCCCCCCTCTCTCTCTCTCTCTCTCCAGATTCCTCAGCTCCACCCACAGCCTCTCCTGCCTTACCAAGCCCTACATACCCCTTTCCCACCACTGCTTCCTAATCCCGACCAATTCCCCCTACAACACACCCATTCTCCCAGTAAAAAAAGCCAAATGACTCCTACTGGCTAGTCTAGGACCTCAGACTCATTAACGAGACAGTTGTCCCCATTCACCCTGTAGTGCCAAACCCCTATGCTTTACTCTCTCATAGTCCACCCTCCACTACCCACTTTTCTGTCCTGGACCTCAAAGATGCCTTCTTTACCATCCCTTTAGACTCAGCCAGCTATAATCTCTTTGCCTTTATGTGGGAAGATCCTGACACAAACACGTCTCGACAACTCACCTGGACTGTCCTGCCCCAGGGGTTCAGGGACACCCCTCACCTCTTTGGTCAGGCTTTCACCCAAGATCTTCTTCAATGCCGCTTACAGCCAAGTACTGTCCTCCAATATGTGGATGATTTATTACTCTGCAGCCCCTCATAGTCCGAAAGCCACACACACTGCCTCTCTACTTAACTTTCTTGCCTCTAAGGGCTACCGGGTGTCCCCCTCCACAGTTCAGCTGTCTAAGCCTACTGTCATATACCTCAGACTTAGTCTCACCCCCACTTCCCGTCATCTCACTGTTAATCGCCAGCAGGCCCTTCGCGACCTCCAGCCTCCCACCACTGCTGAACAAATTCTATCCTTCCTCAGGTTCATTGGTTTCTTCCGACACTGGATCCTCAACTTTTCTCTCCTTGCCAAACCCCTCTATGAGGCAACACGTAATGCCTCCGCTGGCCCTCAGGCTGTCTGCCACGTGTTCCTAAAACTTTGTGACACTCTTACAAACACCCCCTAAGACTCCCTCATCCTAAAAAACCCTTTTATGTCTACATGGATGAGTGCCAGGGCCTGGCCCTTGGTGTCCTCACCCAACCTCTGGGACCTACTCCCATTTTCACCCCAGTGGCCTACTTATCCAACAGCTGGACACCACGGTCCATGGCTGGCCACCCTGTCTCCATGCCTTAGCCGCGGCCACTACTCTTACCAGGGAGGCCCTTAAACTCTCCCTGGGACAGGACTTACATGTCTTCTCCACCCACCATTTACGGGACCTTCTAACTCACCACACCACTCTTTAGCCCTCCTCACTCCATCTAGACTACAGGAATTCCATCTCTTGTTTATAGAAAATCCCACCATTACTCTATCTCAATCCCCAACTCTAAACCCTGCCACTCTGCTCCCCATTCCCTGCCTAACCCTGTCCTCACACTCCTGCTCAGAAAGAGTTGAAGCCTCCACTACCCCTAGACCTGATCTGTCAGACAAGCCACTTTCTACAGCAGACTTAACTTTCTTTGTCGACGGCAGCTCAGTCGCAGGAATTACCCAGAGTGGCAGTAAATCAGGTGCTTCTTCATCCCTACTCTCCCCTTCCAGTCACCCCTCCACCAGCCGACTCCAGCCCATAGCCCCCACTACGCCCCTCAAAAGCAGAAAGTAGCCAGAAAGACCGCGGCGCCCTATTATCACTAAAAGGCCAGAATGTAAGGCTGGTGGCGCCCCCCCCCCCCCAATGGAAAAAGAAGCAGCCCACGAGACCTGCCAAGAACAATGCCTGCAAGGCCCAGCTAAGTTAAAGGATGACCACACCTGGATGCTTACCCTGATAAGAGTCATGGTTCCTGGAGTCCACACATACCACCAGCCCCTCCTATTTCTCATTACCCGCCCTAAAACTGCAACAAAGAAATTCCTCACTCCTCACACCAAAGAAACCCCATCCCCCGACTCTAAAAAACATATATAAGGCCACTCAAAACTTCTGGGTGATGCGACTTCCCGGGCCTCTCTCTCTCGGCGCCTGTGAACCTCACCCAGGAGCGCCCAAATAAAGTCTCGTTCCTTACCCCTTTCAACTCTGCTCGTCTTTCTTTCTCTGTTGCCAGCCAATCCAAAAAACCTTACATTATGTATTAGTACTTCCTTTTTATTACCAAATAATATTCCATCATAAGGACATATCACATTATATTTATCTATTCATCAGCTGATAGACATTTCAGTTGTTTCCACTTTTTGGCTGTTATGAATAATGCTGCTATGAACATTTGTGTACAAGTTATGTGTGGACATATTCCTCTTGGGTATACACAGCTATGTTCTCTCCCTCCCTTTTTTGTCATCCCCATGCAATGCACTTACCTTGGAAGAATCTCATAAAAAGTTTTCACAAGCCATGTGGAGGAGAAAGAAATCAGGAAGAAGGACCTGAAAGGTAGAAAATTATGTTACATAAAATAATTAACAGAGTAAACACGCCACCTATAGAATGGGAGAAAATATTTGCAAACTATACATCCAACAAAGGACTAATTTCCAGAATCTACAAAGAACTCAAACAAAATAGCGATGAAAAAACAAACCACCCCATCAAAAAGTGGGCAAAGGACATGAAAAAAATTTTTCAAAAGACGGCAGACAAATGGCCAATAGACATATGAAAAAATGTTCAATATTACTAGTTATCAGGGAAACAAAATTAAAATCATAATGGGATACTACCTGACCCCATCAAAATGGCCAGTATTAACAAGTAAAAAAACAACAGATATTATTATGGATACAAAGAAAAAGGTATGCTTATATACTGTTGGGGGCACTGCAAAGTAGTACAACCTCTATGGAAAACAGTATAGGGATTCCTCAGAGAGCTCAAAGTAGACCTACCATTAGATCCAGCAATCAATCCCACTACTGGGTATCTACCCAAAGGAAAACAAATCATTGTATCAAAATGACACCTGCACTGGAATGTTTATCGCAACACAATTCACAATTGCAAAGATACGGAATCAACCTAAGTGCCCATCAATACATGACAGATAAAGAAAATGTGGTATATACATACTATGGAGTACTACTCTGCCACAGAAAGGAATGAAATAATGTCAGTCACAGCAACCTGGATGGAAGTGGAGATGATGAAGTATCTCAGGAATGGATAAACAAACACCACATGCTCTCACTAATAAGTGGTAATGAGTTAAACTGTGGGGGCACATGGGCATAAAAAGATATAAAGGATATTGGAAACTAAGAAGGAGGATAAAAACTTAACTATTGGATACAATGAACACTGTCCTGGTGGTGGGCACACTGAAAGCCCTGACTTCAGCATTATAGAGTATATCCATGTAACAAAAACTTTTGTCCCCCTTAATATTTTGAAAAAACAATTTACAAGTCACATTACAATACAAGATTTGTCAAATCACCAAATGTGCCTGGTTCTTCTAGTAACACAGTCTGAAAAGTAAATCCTTGTTTTAAACTATTCCCTTAATGTTCACGTGGTAATCCATTGTTTTCCATACAATATGTAAAAATTAAACTACTTTCAATTTGGAAAAAAAAAAGAAAATTAGGTTACATGAGATAGCTATTTTTGTTTTTAAAATATATTTATGCCCTTTCTAGCAATGACCCACATACTTGTTCAGAAATTAGAGTGGTTGAGAAAGAAACACAAGTAGGGAAGGAACAAACCTAAAGGATCAATAGAAATCCCTGCTGGGCTACTAAGGGTCCTTACTTCAGAGCTTAAAGTCATTTATCTAATGATAGACTAATACATAGAAGTTAATACAACAGTTGCAAAAAGCTCCTGGGTCTTTGTTCTCCGACCAAATATTTGCATTCTGTGTCTTGAATACAAAGTTTTAATTTCTGGTGTTAATAGTTTACTCGCTGTTGACTTCTTTAACTTGGTCTTCTTCTTTAAAATGTATGACATAGGCAGGCTAAGTTTTCAGGAAGTGTGTTTAACCTTATAAAGATCTACACATAAGTGTGATGGTCTTATGTAAGGAAAGGCATAGTAAAGTTTGTTGTGCTAAAGTAAAATCAATACCTACAGAAGAGAAAATTAGAAGGGAACTGTTGATTTTCCTTCCCTCTTTCTTTTTTTCTTGTCACTAGTCTGTGTAAGTTTGGAGCTCTAGGAATCATTATGTTATAAAAGTCTCCAGGTTTCCATTCTAATGGGTTCCAGGTTTTCCCGCTATGTAGATGAGACTAGCAGAGTTAGTAAATCCTTATTTATTTGTCCCAAAGGCCAGGCAGTACTCTTTCTTCTCTAGTGCTGGTTTCTATTCACTCACTGCCTCTTCTCAGGTTCTTTTGCTGCCCATCATTAATCTTTCAAGCTACAGCTGGGTGGGTTCAGAGCAAAACCATCAGAGGAACTGAAAAATGAAATATTTACCTGCACCAATAGGGAAAAAAGGTCTATCAACCTTATCCTTTCAGTGCAATCACATTTTTATTTTTTTTATTCTACTCAGTTTTTAGATCGAAGACAGGATATATATATACACACACACATATATTCACTGTGTTTTTACATATATGTGTGTGCATATATATATATTTTTTACTATCTATCCTCATTTGTAATGAGGTGTAATATATAGAGCTCAGTTAGTTACCATGGAGACACTGGTCCTCTGTTTCTTATCACAGAGCCACACTATCATCTGGTGTCAGCCAAGGAGGGATGACAAAGGCCTCCCCAAGAGCCTAGTTCTGCAATTACTGAGCAATCAAGCGCCTCTTTTAATAGAGCACATCCAGGTATACAAGGCTCCTCGCTCAGCACTGTCTTCTCTTCTTTCTTTTTAAACTTGTACATAGCAGGATGCAGTTACCAAGTAAAGATAGCTTCCTCTGTTGGATGGCCTGTTTATGTAGGATTTCAATGATATTTTTTGGTTTATATAACAGAGCTCACTAGCTATTATCTTCTTGATTTTTAAAACTCCCATTTTTTTTTAGCAATTATTATTTTCTTATGAGGATACAGTGATCTTTCTTTTACGCATTAATCTGTCTTTATGGTTTGTCATTAACTAATGAAGTGAAGGAATGGATAAAGGAAATCACAGTCTCTCAATTTCCCTAGTCTTGAGCTTCCCTCTTTCTCTAACCAAACTAATAAAGCTATCAACAAAAAATAAAAACCTGAATGACCAGCATTCATTCTTTTTCTTCTGGTGGTGATATGAATGAAATACTGAATGAATCAAATGCATATAATAGAAGAAACAAAAACCCTAATTTTTTTACAAGGATTTTTATGTTATTTGGGGACTGGCTTGACTCTTCCACAGATTTGCCTTGGATGCTCAGACTCAGACGTTCTAAAGTCACTTGGAAATTTTGGATGAAACAGGGTATGGGCCAAGCCATTCAAATTAGCCTCAATCTATTATTGCAGACAGGCTTCTAACAGTAACAGCTGTCTAAGTGTTAGTCCATGTAGTGTCAATAATGTTACAAAATATACAGTTGTGCACACTCAGCTGTCTTTGGTTTAGCTCAAAAAGTTATACAACTTTGCTAACATGCTCTGATCCCCAAGGAAGAAGGAATGTTCAAGTGTTTAAAAAGCAGGATTATGGTTGGGGTGGGGAGAAATGGAAACATATACTAAAAATGTATATGACACAATCACTGCTATGAGTAAACTTAAACTTTACTTGGGGAAACAAGCCTTTAAAGGTGCATACCAGGTTCAGTAATATGAATTAAATAAGCAAAAAGAATACAACACAGGGGGGTGGGGGAAATCAGTCAGGTCCTGAGTGACTAAGATTTAGTGGAAGAGGTGAGATTTGAGATGAGTCTTGAAGAAAGGAAGAAGAGAAGAGGAAAAAGCATTCTAGGCAAGGAAAATAGCAGAAACTAGAATGTAGTAGTGGGGATGGTCATGGTCTTCTCAGAGGAACACAGTAATGTTAGCTTTCTGAAGCAAATCATTCTTGGATTTCAAGAAAACTTCTAGATTCAGTTCAGGTGATGAGGTTAGTTTCCTTCTTTCAGACCAACCCCCAACGTGCATCCCTCTTCCCTTTACTAGGAAGGAAGAGGGGGAAGGGAGGGAAACAAAGAAAGAAAGAAAAAGGGGAGTGACAGAGAAAGAAAGGAGAGGGAGGTAGGGAGAACAATTAGATTCAAAATGACACAATAAAGAAATGAAAAGCAGAGATTGCTTTTTTGCAGGTGGAGAACAAAGTGGGTTTTTACAGGCAGAATGCGGACACATTCTGTGCTCTATGAGCCCTATGTGCCAGGAATGTCATTAATTAGATAAAAACGAATGACTGGAGATTGACCAAATGCAGCTCAGGAGATCAAGGGCTATATACTCAGGCATTTTCACCTACGCTACAGAATCTTTGGTATAGCTACACAGTATGTAAAGGCTTTGTCAGGAGCTTAACAGGAACCTGAGTTAATGGTAGGTTTTTAATAGACCACTGACTCCTGGCATTTTTGTTACCAAAATATGGTCTCATAAATATAAAGTGTCCTTGAGCTGGGCACTGGAAAAAAAGATATTTGATTAGTGACATGAACTGAGGGGAAAGCCGGCATAAAAGTTTATTGGGACTACTCAAATAAGTTTGCAGAAAAGGTTTACTGGGAGGTAACTGAAAACAATGAAGATCTTCATGATAAGGTAACAGTAAGTGCTCCCTAAACATCTACTCCATGAGTTAGCACTGTACTAAACACTTCACATTACCGATCTCACATAATCCTCCAAGATAAATAGTCGCCTCCATTTATTATAAAAGAGGAAACTGAGGCTTAAGAGAGGTTAAGTAACCTGTTCACAATGACCTGAATCTATCACAACAAAGAAAGGCAGCATTTGCTTCAAAATATGTAATTACTGTATTAGCTATTTCCTCAGCGTTTTCGTTTTCTTTGAAAAGCTTATGAAAAGACATGAAAGAAATAATCTGTATTTCCTTTGTAAATTTTGTGAAGAAGGGAAATAGAAATTCGAGAGGGTCTTTCTGAATAAAGAGAAGGCATGGAAGCATCGTTTTTATAAGGAAAGATTTCATAGGACACTAGGAGAAAGCAGCAAAACAGTCAAGATAATGCTATTCTTTAAAATGGTTCATCTTGTCTCTAGTGATGAAGGGACTGATGCAAAAAGAAAAATAAAAATTTACAAATAAACAAAACTTAGTGTTTCTTATCTTCCTTCATTGACTTGCCATTGCATGGCTAGAAGATTACAAATCCCTATGAGCTTTGCTCACTTCGTGACCTGGTCTTTTTGTCATTCCTTGAATACACCAAGCTTCTTCCCTCCACCTGGAATTTATGGCTGACTTCTTTTCAACACTCATGTCTCAGTTCAGAGGTCAGCTCTTCAGATTGATTTTTCCTAGCCTAGCTACATAATACATTTCTCTTTCTTCCCTGCCACAACCCACACCCATCCTCACACCCTACCTAAAAATTCTGCTTTTTTCTTCTTCACGGTACTTAACACTACCTGAAGTTTTCTTATGTTTTATTTTGTGTATTTATGTATAAAATTTTATTCATATGAATACCAAGTTTGATTCATTAATCCATTTCCAGGACTTAAAAGAGTAGTTGGCACATAATAAGCACTTATTAAATATTTACTGAATGAATGAATGACCACCATACCAGCCAACGGGAACAGGGCAAACTTAGAACAGATACATTTAGTAATGCTTTGCAATTTACAAAGTGGTCAAATATACTTCAATACTCAACATCCTACTGGTGGCTACGCTGTATATCAACTCATTATATCAAAACACCTACAAACCATAATTCTATTTGGTAATAAGTGTCTTATTTGCATGAAGCCCTCAGCTCAATTAAAATTCTTCGCATAGCTGTGTGCCCAGTTGCTGTCTAAACTCCATTCAGAGCATTGGTAAGAACTTTCAGTAGAATGCAGAGGAACAACAAAATGTAAGTTGTATCAATGAGTTTTGAAGTTTTTATTACCATTTCCAACAAACAATAAGGTTTCTGCTTTCATTTTCGAGAAATGTCCCAGTAAACACAGGTTTTTATTTATGCTTTTCTGACTAGTACAAGTTATACTGGTCTAAACAGCTAGAAGAGAACACAAGGGTTGACAAACGGAAAACAGCTGGTCAAAACAGGTAACCTTTTTGTTTAAATACAAAGTTTGGAATTTTCTGGGTATCTAAAGAGAAAATGACATTCAAGGTTGAGAATTCAATCTTACATTCTTACATGTTTATATATTTTATTTGCTGATATATCCAAAAATTAGGATAACTTCTTCATAAATTTTATCCCATTCCAGTTTCACTGGCATGGTATTATACTGAATAATTGGCCCCTCCATCTCCCACTATAAAGCTTGGCAAGAATCGACATATTTGGAATTGGTAGAAGACACAGGTGGCAAACTATTCTCTAAGCTGAGAAGTAATTACATTTTTAAAACACTGAATTATTGGCGTCCCCGCTGCCAAATGATTTTTTGTTTTCATTCGCAGAATGAGGCTCAGGTAACAAATATCATTTAGAAAATCCTATGTTGAACTTAATGAAGAGATCCCAGGTCCTTCCAGTATCTCCAGTGGGAGTCTGACATTTTTTGCTTAACTGATGACTGAAGGTTTTTCCTACCGAGTCTTATCTTTTCAACAAGAGGCAGAGAATACAGTTCTCACTGATCTCCATCCAGATATCTGCTGTTAACTCATGGGGGAGTCCTGTCTTATTTTTAGGACATTACACATTGTTTCAAACCTCCTTTCACTATAAGAAGTGAAAACAGATGGCTAGTTCCTTGGACTTATTTGGTAGTAAAGACAGTCCCACTCCTGGTGTAGTCTCCAGTCACAAGAGTCCTTCCTAACTGGCTGCAAATTACTAATCATTCTCTTTTTGTAATGTTATTATTGTGCAAATGTATATTCCATTATGTATTCATCAACTGATAATTTTAAAGATTTATGTCTATAAACAGCATGTTTATCTTAGAAACATTTCCAGCAATTTCACCTTAAAAACTTGCAATGTGGTTCATTTGACTGAAAAAAGGATGTTTTAAGTAAAATACAATGTTCAATTCACATGAAATTCTTTTGCGAAAGGCTTTGGCTTTTCATCACCATGCCAGAGCAGGTGCACGGTGATAAGAGAAAGCTGATCGGATTAGCACATAGGACAGTAGTGAACTGCACATGGGTAAACAATGTAACAAGGAGACCCTTAATAAACTCAATAATGGTATCAGGAAATTGCAACAGAATATAGAAAATGGTAGTGCAAGAATGCATCTCTGAAAAGCTATGCAAAGCCTTTGAGATTACCAAAAAGTGAAAGAAGTCCCCTCCCTTGCTTTAGTAGTACCTAAAGTTAACAAATCCTGGTTTCTGCCCCTTCCTCTCCTTTTTTCATTTTAACAAGCTGTTTTTTTTGTTTTTAAATATGGAATTTAAAAACAAATAGTAACAGAAAATTAGTAAGAAGTGGTGGCATTCAGGAGGCATATGTATCAGCAGGAAACGGTAAGTAAAATGAATAAAAGGCCAAATTACGGCCTTTAATCTTCAAATACATTTTTAATCTCCATTCTGTAAGTATTTAAGGAATTATAATAAATTAATGATTTATTTTTCAGTTTCAAATTATTTCATTAAAAAGATAGTATATACAACATTACCGATGAGTAAATAAGTACACTAACATTTATACGACAAAGTGAATATTTTCCTTTCCATTAATAAGCTGGGGAAAATATACATCTCTTTCACTTATAAATGTACTATATATTTTAATTTTTTTTTTAGTGAATCTCTTTTGGATTGTCTTTATAGTATCAGTTTCAAAAGCCATAGAACAAAATTTGTCTCATTACTTTTTATCTATCTCTTTTTTTATGAAATTGAAAATCCTCACCTTGGTTACTAGACTTATTTCCAAATACCTTTATTATTATTTTTTTAAAGACATGGGGTCTCACTCTGTTGCCCAGGTTGGAGTGTAGTGGCGTGATCATAGCTCACTGTAATCTCAAACTCTTGGGCTCAAGTGATCCTTCTGCCTCAGCCTCCTGAGTAGCTAGGACTACAGGTGCACTCCACCACGCCTGGCTAATTAAAAAAAAAAAAATTTGTAGAGACAGGGGTCTTGCTATGTTGCCCAGGCTGGTCTCAAATTCTTGACCTCAAACAATCTTCCCACCCAAAGTGCTGGGATTATAGGCATGAGTTTACTGAACCCAGCACCAAATAACTTTTGATTGTTTCAAAAACAGAGACCCTCATTTCAAACATTTGAAAGGTTAGTACGTGCATGTCCTAGAGACCCTGCAGTGTCTCTTGCATCCACCCTCCTCTTTTCATTCCCAAAGCCAATGCCCCATACGAGCTGGCATTTCTGCTTCCCAAGATCTCTCTTTTAAGTCTCTCTGATGATCAGTTATGTACAGTACTGCCAGGATCATACTCTCAAGGTATAGCTTCCTATCTTTTCACTATGTTGTTAAAAACCTTCAGAGACTTCCAGTTCAGCAGGGAACATTCTCCATTCTCCCATCTTCTAACACATATGGAGTTTACAATGTGCAGGCATTGTTTTAAATGCATCATATATATTATTCCTCATATCTACACTGTAAGGTACGTACAAATATTATTTCCATTTTAGAGAGGAGAAAACTGAGACACAGAGTTCAAGTCACTTCTCAAAGGACACAATATGTTTCAGCACTGAGTTTAGTACAGGGAGCCTAGCTCCACTGTTCTACCTCCCTGTTTCTTTTGCTACCTCACCTAATATTCACCATTCTCTGACTGAACCATGCACTTTTCTGCTTTTGGGTCTTTGCTTACAATTTTCTCTTTGCCTGCCATTCCCTTCTCCCATATTTTCCTATCCATATCTATATCCATCAAGAAGCAACTGAAATGCTATCTCTTCCATGATGTTCATCCAGATTATCGTGTCTACTCCACTGTATTTCTAATTATTAAATAAATTGTATTTTATACTATATTAATTTGCAGGTACATTTCTAAATTATAACTCTTAGAAGAGTGGAACCATTACTTATTTCTCACTGTCCTCCTTCAGCACTTAGTTGTTGTTACTAACACAGGTAGACTGGTGGGCAACTACTATAACTGAAAGTAAATGAACTACTGATGGTTGAAAGCATGATTTTAAAAAATACATACTGTAGACACTCAATAAATGTTAACTGATATGAAAAGGTAAGTATATTAAAAAGACTGAACCACAGGCTCTGAAGGCAATTCCAGAACTGTTTTGGACACTGAAATAATAAATACATAGCATTCTAAAGAATCACTTTGAAAATGACAACAGATTCAGCTATTATTTATTGAATACCTACTATACACAAAGCATAAAAAACATGAAAATACCAAAATAAAATTTCTAGAGTGTTTAACCAAAAAAGGATCATTCTAGGCCCCTCATACTTTTAAGGGAAGACTAAATGGGAAAGTATGATTGGGAATTCTCTGGTGGTATAAATGCCTCTCAAAAACATACCAACTGGGCATAGGTCTCCTTTCAGCAAGGATAATTAGGAGGAACCCAAAGAAAAAGTCCTAAAAACAATGAGATACAATGCATACACCCCCAGGGAAAGAAAGTCACAAGTTTTATATACTTAACATGTAAAAGCTACTATGCATAGAATTTATGGGAATTTAAGATCCCTGGGCAAAAGATGCCACACTAGCTCAAAGTATGAACAAAGATGATAGTTTTGTCTGTCATCAAAAATGCAGCTTTAAAAGAAAATTAAAAAACAAAAAAAGGGAAAGAAATACAGCTTTAAAATACCTATTAAGGGGTATGTTTGAAGCTGTCCAATTTTATAGTTCTCTATATTGATAACCTAAAAGAGAGTTTAGGTTTTTAATAATTGCAGATTTTTCTTCTTTATTTTCACACATGTCTGCTTCTATTTTGAGCCACTCTTTTTCTTCTTCCATTGAAAGCAATCCAGTCAAAATGTTCCTTTTCCTTCAGTTTTTGTTTATTTAATTAACATGATTTTTCTGCGTGATTGATTATAAAGGCCATAATTATATTATCAAATGCTCTGTCAAAGTAACAACTTAATGTAAAATGTTAACGTTTCACAGTGTTTAAATCTAAAACAATATAAAAGTCCTGTGTGTATGAATAAGGTAAATTTATTCAGGCTATTTATTTCCTCTGGGATGTAAAGGAAAGTTTTGGCTACCCTTATTTATTATTACATACTATTATAAAGAGAAACAGTTTATAAGCCTTTATAAATCGTAGATGGCTATGCCAAATCAAGATATTTTTCTGATGAATTTATAAAGGGCACCAGCTATTATGAAACCAGGAAAGACAATATGACAACAGAAGAACATAGCACAAGCAAGTTACACACTAGCAGGCAACATTTAAAATATTTTGGGATAACGCAATCAGAAAATTGTGTGGGTAGAAAAGATTAGAATTTTCTCTTTCTTTTGGTTGGGAACACATGTACACATTCATTCTAGATAAATTAAGATTATTCTTTGTTTTCAGCCTCTCAGAATTGGAGATTCTATCATCCTCTTTTGTTATCCACGCTGTGTTTATCCTCCATTTAAGTCTATTTCTTTTCTCCTGTCCTGAAGATGGAGAAGTGGCAACCACCCTTTCTGTAGCAAGAGCCTTTCAGTACTGGAATTTAATGTTTAATCACTCATCAGCCTTATTATCTCCAGAATAAAAACAAAACAGAAAGTTTTTTTGTTTCTTTTTTTTTTTTAAGGATGTTAGAGGATGTGATTTAATGTTGACCTACACATAATACTCAAAATCCTTACAAGTAAGTGAAAGAAGAGGAAAGGAATAGTCAAGAATAAAGGTGCAGCAGGCCAGATGGAATAGAAAATAAAGGCTAAAAGGAAAAAATAAAGAAAATAGATTCATGGAGGACTTCAAAAATAGTATTTGAGTGCCTACTATATGCAAGGCACTGTGCAGAGACTTCTACATAGTCATCACCACCATCGTATTAGCTAACACTCACTGAATGCGTACATTGTGTTAGGCACCATTCTAAGTGCTTTTCATGCATGAACTCATAGAATCTTCAGAACATCTGAAGGCAGGACTATAATTATACACACACACACACAGTTATTATGAACCTATCTTTTGGTTCATAATAACTTCATATATTTTGTGCTTTCTATACGGTAGACATCATTATTTCTATTTGAAAGATGACAATACTGAGGATCACAGACTCAATAAAATGCCCATGATAACAGTAACTGGTAAGTGACAGAGCTGGGATTTCAATCCAGAATTGTCTGATTCCAAAGTATTCTTTGACTACAGTAAGTCCTTGCTTAACATTGTCAATAGGTTCTTGGAAACTGTGACTTTAAGTAAAACGATGTGCAGCAGGTCCTCAAATAATGAAATACTGTTGTTTCATTATAACACTGATGAGAAATAAAAATCGTTCTATTTTGTTTCGCTTAATGTCGCAGTATTCAAGAACCTATTGATGACATTAAGTGAGGACCTAGTGTATGTGTTTAACTGGACTGAGAAAAGAAAAAATAATAAGCACTGGCACTTACAGAGTGCTTATTACATGCAGGCATGTTCATATTAACATGCTGCATCCTCATAACAACCCTATGAGAATGGTACTATTATTATTTCCATTTCACAGATGAGGAAACTGAGACTCAGAGAGACTAATGCACCTAGGGTCACTCATCTGCCAATGAGGAAATTGGAACTCAAATCCAGGAAGTCCAGCTCCAGAAGTCATATTCTTACCAAAACACTACACTGCCCCTTATAATGGAAATATATAATGGGAGCAATTGTTTCGGATATTGAAAACTGAGAATAGTCTCTCGGGTAAATATACATTTATACTACTATGTAGCTAATTTTTATTGAGAACTTACTAAACTCTTCTGGTGGACACTGTGATGCGACACCCAGCTTTCCTTTCAGGAACAAAAGACTTATTTCCACAGCTAATGAGAGTGCTAAAAGAAAACACCCATCAGTTGTCAGCTTTCAGTTGAAAAAAACCTTCCTGTGGGGCTGGCTGAGGTATTTGTTGGGAATGCACTCAGCTTTCACAGGTATTGACAGCACCCCTTGATAAATACCCTGAATGTTAATTTCCACCTCAGAGTCTGCTTCCTTGGGAAATGAACCTGTGACAATGCTTTACACAATCTCATTTAACTCACAAGATCCTATGAATTAGGTCCTAGTATACTCATATACTCATTTTAAGAATGAAGATACTAAAGCTTAACTTGTCCAAGGTCAAGGAGCTGAAATCAGAATTTGAACTGAGACTGTCTAATTCTGGAAGCTGCACTCTCAACACCCGTGTGATTGTGTGCAGAGGAAAAGTAATTGAGTACTGTACTCAGTAATTGAGACCTGCCATTAGTTGCACACGTATTTAATACTGAGAAAGAAAAAAGGCACTCTGAGGGACTCTGATCCTGAGGGAAAAGAAAATCTAACATTTACATTTAAAGAATTAGGTAAGAATACTGGTGTTAATTAGAATGACTTGAGATGCAAACAAAGTGTCTTGAAACAAGTTTTCCTCTAGGCCTTCTACAACTTATTTCTTAGAGAGAGAGACCTGAGAGCAAAGTTCCCACATGACAGGGAAGAAGAAAATGTTCAATTAAATATATATCCTTATATATTAAATGGTTTCAGTCTCCAATATGCAATGTTTATCACTTAATACATCTGTTTAACATCTTTCTTCATATGAGGGAAGCTGAAAACATAAAATGCCAGCATATGGCCCTGACTTTAATGAGAATGAGAAGTTATAAGTAAGGTATGGTATCTATCTACAATATTGGATATGGAGTAGTGTTAAAAGATGGGATGGGAAGGGAAGGGTTGAGGTGAGGTAGCACAGAGCCATAGCTTTTGCATGAGTTATGGCAGTATACAATCACAGATTTTATCCAATGCTGTGAATTTCCAGGTGCTTTTATCCATCTTAATTTTATTACTTTTTTCAGGACAGATAGATTCAAGACATAAACAAATCTCTTGACTCATATGTAGGCTTAAATTGCGTGGAATCCACTTTTTAAAATTATACTTTTTGTAGGCAAGGATAATTTCCCATATTTCCAATGGAGGAAATGGATAAATTGCAGCTAAAAAAAAAATCCCAATATTAAATTTATCCTCTCAGTATTTGTATGTCCTCAGTGCACCTTTGATTTTACTTAAAATATAAAGTAAACCTAAAATATACCCAGACATTAGAGGGCCTGAAAAACCCAGTTCAGAGAAAATGCGATGCAGTTAGCAAAGATTACATGCATCAGTGAACTGTACTAAATTGAACACTTTTAAATGCCAGAGATTTTCTCCATGAAACTGAGGAGTTTGAAAGAAAAATCAATAATGTTGGGGAAGGGAAATCCTCTTCACACATCTCTAATTAGTCATAGCAGAATTTGGTGGATTTCCATATTACAACTGGATCAAACTTGTGAAATTGGTTTTGATCCCAGACTCATTTGGTACATCTTCCAGAAGCAGTTCCATTCCAGACAATCAAAGGCTTTTCAACCTTGAATGACCCTCAAGATCACTCTTTCCGTTTGCATCCAACCTATATTATGTTCAGTGTCTGTATAATGTTGACCACAGCAAATCTCCCTGGAATTACCCTGTACGAGCTCCATTTATAAGAACAGGCAAAGAATCTTCAAACTAGTTGGCTTCAAGTTTAGCTTGAGCCTTCAAAATCTGTATGAGTAAGTGAAACCAGGCTTGAAGAGGCACAGTTCTTCAGATCTTTTATTTTTTATTAAATCGAATAAATATTGGCCATATTGTTTATATTAGGGCATGAACCCCTTTATAAAGTCATTGCTCAAGTCTAATAATGGAGTAGGTAAAGGGTCTTGGTATTTTTCTGAATAATCAATACCAAAGCTGCTGATGCAAATTTATTTGAACTCCAGGGAACACACCCTTTGAAGTTCTGGGAAAATTTTAAATATAGTGTGCAAATCAATAAGTGGACAAAAACATTTCTGTCAATGTGTTCATTTTTATTGAGAGGAAATACATCTTTAAATGTAATCTCTTACTCCCTCCGTGAACCTTTTCCCCAATCACCACTTCCACAAAAGAAACTCATGACAATCGGCTGAACATAAAACATTCTTTTTGGCCATAATCATAAGTGGTGCAGTAGTACCTCTCTGAACAGGATGATTCTCCAACCCCTAAAGAGTCTTCCTCTTTCCACTCCTTCGTAATGTTCCCCTATTTTTCTCTTTTTCCATCATTTCACATCCAAGTTTTGGAGTCTGAGCTAATTGGGATGGTTTGAGGGCATTTTCAGAAGGACTAATTTGGTAGTGTGTCTTGTTTTGAATGGGATGCATCCATGAGATTAAACAAATATTTTTTCATTACTGCCTATTTTTACAGTCCACTAAGCAAAAATACAAAGCAATTTTTTTCTTACCCCCATTTTCCCTTTCTCCCTTCATTCTCTTTCTTCCCCTGTGGAGTTCAAATTAAAAAAAGGTGAAAATTGAAGCTGTTGTACACAAGGCGATTCCAACATGCATATTTGATTTTTATGATGGATCTAAATTGCTGAATAAGGCCATGGAACAAAGGGAGACTGCGGCTTCCTGCCCATCACATGCAGCCACTGAATGCAGAACAAAAGCTTTGGCCATTAGGGGCTCAGCAGGGAGACACATTATATAAATGACTTTGTCTTCTCTGTCCCCTTCCCCCCACTGGGTGCACTGGACAGGGATGGGTGTGTGTGTGTGTGTGTGTGTGTGTGTGTGTGTGTGTAGTATGATTTGCTAGCCCAAGAGATAAGAAATCCTGGGAGCAGCAGTGGGAATAGAAATGAACAGCATGTTAAGATTCAAAAGGGTCCTGCTTTACTGGACCAGCGCTGCTCCCAGCACTGTGGTCAGAGCTCCACCTAAGACAACTACTCCCCTGAGAAACTTTGTATGTTTTCAGAGTAACCTGTAGCTTTTCTTTATGCTGTTTTGTTTCTCTCATCAGGAATAATGAAACAGAAGGAAAACCATTTGAAAAAATATGAAGCCCTAGTATTCCAAGGTAATTGCCAGAACTGCTTGAAAGAGCAAATCAACATACAGTTCACTGTGGCACTAGTTTCCTAGAAAAACACACTCTAATTCCTCCTTTCAGCCTCAAGGCTTTTCTATTTTTTTTTTGAGACAGAGTCTTGCTTTGTTGCCCAGGCTAGAGTTGAGTGCCCTGGCGTCAGCCTAGCTCACAGCAACCTCAAATTCCTGGGCTCAATAAATCCTCCTGCCTCAGCCTCCCAAGTAGCTGGGACTACAGGCATGCGCCACCATGCCCGGCTAATATTTTCTATATATTTTAGTTGTTTTGGCTAATTTCTTTCTATTTTTAGTAGAGACGGGGTCTCGCTCTTGCTCAGGCTGGTCTCGAACTCCTGAGCTCAAACAATCCACCTGCCTCAGCCTCCCACAGTCCTGCGATCACAGGTGTGAGCCACCACGCCCGGCCAAGGCTTTTCTTTTGGCAGAAAGAGAGGAGATATCAATAAAAATATCCTAAGGTATCACACAGCAGAGTCAACCTATTTTTAGGAGGCCTGCTGTGGTGCTGACTTCAACAGGTGCTACTGTTTCACCTAGTGTGAAACACCAGCAATCCTGCACACACACTCTCAACCATCTTTGCATAGAATTTGTTTTATTGAAGGATTTTAGTAAGCTTCACAAAGGTGAATCATTCTATTAATTCCAGTATCACTGAAAGGAGTAGGCAATCAGAGAGAATCTCTGCAGATTCTAGGTTGAATCACAGAGTATACATATTCAAAGTGACACAGTAAACTGAGGACAAGTCAGGATTGACACCCAGGTCACTGGATGCCCAATTCTACCACAACTATCATTACATATTTCATGTGAAGAAACAGCTCAATAGTACGTTTCTAGTTCAGAAACTGTACTAAGATTTTCCGACAATTCTCCAACTCTCTAATATAGTGGAGAAAGCACTTCTACTGTGAATCAAAGTAAGTGAAGGCCTCTCTGTCATGGGTGCAAAACCAGAACTGACTGCTCTTGGAGAGAATAAATTAGAAGACAAACCCAACATAAAGGTGCATACATCCTGAAATCACCTAACATTGACTGAACCATGTAAAGCTAGCTAAGGGAAATGCCATGAGACAGCTGCCATTTGTCACAAACCATCATTACTCTGTCAAAATGAGCAATTCATTTAAAATAAGGTAGAATCTTGTGACATATGAAAGCTGAGAGGTCATGAAGGACAAAGAGTGGGTTGTCACTACAGAGTAATTTAGTTCTGAGCTACAGAGGTCATCAAACCATCTTTTTACCAGTTCTTCTGGGTCTTCCTTGAAGGTGGTTAATATCTTTTTTTTACTGGATGGGAAAAGGTCTCTGCTTCACGGATTAAGCACAGTAGAGAGACTTACGCTTATTAATAGCTAAGCAACTAGGTAAGTAGTTTTAAGTAAGACATAAGTGGGTAATAGTATGGATAAAGAAGCAGATGGATGAATACAGTAGAGAAAGACTGCTTATATAGTCATTCATTTCTTTATTCATTTATTCAGCTATCGAATATCATTAAGGGCCTACTACAATTCCATGTGCTATAGATTCTGTGTGAATAAAATAAACACAATCCCTGCCCTAAATAATATAATAATCTTATGTGTGGTTGGGGGTTGCAGAGAGGATTTTAAATAGTTATAGAAATACCTACATTGGCTAACATATGACAAGACATATGAGAAAGTATAGTGTTCCATGAGAATGTTAACTGGGAGGACCTACCTCATCCTTTAATGTGGCTATAGTCAATCTGGCTACAGGCCTTAGGTAATTCTAATTTAATTCCTTCAGAGTAAAAGCCAAAGGCTACAAGGCTATAACTATTCTATCCAATGTGGTAGGCACTAGTTACATGTGATTGTTTACATTTAAATGTAGATTAAAATTAAATAAAATTTAAAATTCAGTTCCTCAGTTACACTAGCTGCACTGCAAGTGTTCAACAGCCACTATATTGTACATTGCAGGTAGGGGCTATTAAATTAAAATTAAATAAAATTAAAAATGCAGTTCCTCAATAGCACTAGCCATGTTTTGAGCAAATTGTGGCTATTATAGTGGACAGTGCAGACAGAGAACATTCCATCACTGCAGAAAGTGCTATTGGTCAGTACAGCAAGACTGTCTGGCATACTGTTCCTTCTCAAACCCCAATTTGACTATTCTCTCCTTGCTCAGGCCACTCTACCTGTGCTGGAATCCTTACTGCTCCTTGAGTATACCAGATACGCTCCTGCCTCAGGGCCTTTGCAGGATTTGGCACCTACATTCCTCTCCAGCCCCATCTTATGCCACCATCCCCAGCTCTTTCTGTCTACCCTAGCTATGCCAGCCTTCTTTCTCTTTCTCTCATTTCCCAAGTCCCTCTTGCCTCAGGGCTTTATTGTTACCTTTTCCAGGTAGGCTCCTCCCTCCATACTTTACCTTTCCTTCAAGTATCAGCTCACTTATTAGTTCATTAGGAAAACCTTTTCTGATTAGGCCAAATCTTCCTGTTACAAATTCACATTCCTTTCTTCCATAGCACGTATTGCAGTGGCAGGCTTACATTTATTTTGACAGTTTTTTATTCCTATCAGACTCCTCAAATACACTGAGAGATCCATGAGGGCAGGGACCATGTCTGGTTTTGATTACCACTGTATTCTCAAAAGGTAGCAGAATGCATGGAACAAAGTAGAACTTTTAACAAATATTTGTGATTGAATTCAGAATGAATGCATGCTAGGGAAAAAATAGCCAATGGTAAATTAAAAGATATACGTTAAGTTGCTTCTTCCATGCATGTCAAGTACTCAAATTTTAAAGTAAGATTATACACAATGAACAAAAATGAATGATGGAGATTGTATTAATATTACGTGGCAGGTGTTTCGTATTTCTTTCAGGTTGATAAAAAAAAAGCCCTGCTTTTCCAAGAAAAAGTTATTTGAGAATGATGGAATTATGAATGTTATTTATATTTTTTGCTTATCTGTATTTTCTAATATTTCTCCATAATCATGTATTAATGTTGTAAGAATGTTATTGTTTTTATTGCAACATCAAAAATCATCTGCTCCAGTACAGCAGAAAACCAAAATACCTAGAAGGGACAGTGGTTAAAAGCAGGAGTACTTTTTTTTTTTTCCCCTTACAGACATATAAAACTTGAATTCTTAGTTCTACCTTTTGCTAGTTCTGTGACCTTGAATATGTTACCTGAACTTTCTGAACCCCACCTGCCAAATGGAGACAGTAATAGCATACCTTACATAGGGTGGTCAGGAAGACTAAATGAGATAATGAATATAAAATATTCAATAGATGATAGCTTAAAATGCACCTGCCAAAATAGCCATGACATATTTTTAGTGTCATGGCTTGCTGAGCATAGATTTCAATAATCATATTTTAGTTTATAGATTCCAACTTTGGCTTCTGATACTGGGTTTGCTCCCAAAATTACACTTTCTTTTGAATATGACTGGTCCCCATACTCTAGCAATTGAGATTAGTTCTAAGGAATTAATTTGCTTATCCATCAAATATTTTCGTGTGCCTTTTTACATGAGGTATTGTGTTAGGGATGTGGTTAGCAAAATAGATATTAATACATTTCTTTCAGCCTTAATAATCTAGATAATTCTTGGGTGAGCATCCAAGATAAAAAATCAGTTACCAACTGTCACATAAATTATTTGCAGTATACTGGTAAGAAAATATTTTAAAATGATTTTTTAATGAGTGTTGTTTACAGATGTGTGAAAAGTAGTTTTATAAAGATATTCTCCTAGCATTGTTTATAGTACTGAAAATTTAAATGCTCAATAGGTCAGTTACATAAATGGTAATATAGACCTATAATGGAATACCATGCAAGTGTTAAATATGCAGTGGCAGAAGTATATTTATTGGTATGGAAAGATATTCATAACATGTTGCTGAATTCAAAAGGTTTCAAAATGGTATGTTTAGTAAGAACCTATTTACATGAAAATTGTATGTATAAGCCAAAAGACTGGAAGAACGTCACAATGTTAGCATTTTCTCTATCAGTGGTTCTCAACTGTGCTTCATATTAGAATCAACAGGGACATTTTAAAAATATGCTAATGCAGGGGCACAATTAGCAATTCTGATTTCATTGATCTTATGAGAGGCCTGGGCATCTATATTTAAAGAAAACATCCTAGGTAATTCCAATATGCACCCAGATCCCTTTTTTAATGCCTGAATTTCTAAGTTATGCCTTCTTTATCCTTCCACTTTTTTATGAGCCTTGGCTAGAAATAAGTATCAATTTTACTATTTCAAAGAACCAACTTTTGGCTTTGTTGATATCCTATATTGAATGTTTACGATTTTATTAATTTCTTTTTTTTATTATTTTCTTCCTTCTACGTTTCTTTTGGTTTTAATTTGTTCTTTTTTTCTATCTTCTTCAGATGGATACTCAGATCACTGAGTTTTCAGGTTTTCTTCTTTTGTAATATATGCATCTAAAGCCAAGATTTTCCTTCTAAGCATGTTTTAGCTATGCCCCAGAGGATGGCTTGGCAGTAGGCAGTGATTACTTTCAGTCAGCTCTCAGCAAGGTGGCAGCTACCAACCCCCCTGCCCTGGGGCAAGTAGCCACGGATGTGTGCTCCTAAAGCAGCCTACACACAACTGTAAGAGCCAGGGTGGCCAATAAGTACCCTGTGTTTCAAATATCATGGAGCTATGCTCTAATAACTGATTGCTGCTCCTGATGGTGGAGGGACAGACAGAGAAACAGGCAGGCATTATGGCAAGCCCCTCCTTCTCCAGCTAAATCAACTTCCAGGGAATTTAAAGAACTGGCACCTTTGTCCCCCTGAAGTTTTCTCTTTTTCCCATTTTGGGAGTTTGATATTTAAGGACTACCACATTCAAAAGCAACAGCATCTATGGGGGATTTAGAAAATCATGGCACAAGCTGTGCCTGCCCCAGGAAAGGCACAGGCTCCGCAAAAACCTGAGAATACCTTAAGTTTAAACCTCAGGCTGATCCCCAGCACAGAAATAGCCTACAACAATTTTCTTAAAAAGCAACCCCTGGAGATGGGGAAGATATGATTTCCAGAGCTAAAATTCAGTTTCTGCACAGTTATCAACAAAACATTCACAAGGCATACAAAGAAACAGGAAATTATGGACCATTCAAAGAAAAAAATTAAATTAACAGAAACTATCCTTGACAAAGACTAGATGGCAGACTGACCAAAGATTTCAAACAACTGTTATAAAGATGCTCAAAGTCCTAAAAGAAGATGTAGAAAAATATCAAGAAAACATAGTATGAACAAAGTAGAAATATCAACAGAGATAGAAAACATAAAAAGAAACCAAAAGAAATTCTCGACCTGGAACGTACAATAACTGAAATGAAAACATCACTAGAGTATTCAGAAATAGATATGAGCAGGTAGGCAGGTAGTATAAAGAATCAGCAAACCTAAAGACAATTGAAATTATTGAATCTGAGGAACAGAAAGAAGAAATATGAAAGAATAGTGAACACAACCTAAAGAAATCAAGCACACCAAAATATTTATTGTGGGAGTCCCAAAAGAAGAATAGAGATTACCTGAAGAAAGGGGCAGAAAGACTACTTGAAGGTAATGGCTTAATTCCCCAAATTTGATGAAAGGCATGAATATAAACATCCACAGAGCTCGACTAACTCCACGTAGGATGAAATCAAACAGACTCCACTGAAACACACTGTAAACAAGCTGTCAAAAGTCAAGACAAAGAGAGAATCTTCCAAGTACCAAGAGAAGCAACTCATCACATACAACATTTCTTCAACAGACGTATTAGCAGATTTCTCATCGGAAATCTTAGAGGCCAGAAGATAGTGGGCTGATGCATTCAAAGTGCTGAAAGAACAAAATCTGTCAACCAAGACTCCTTTAGCCAGCAAAACTGTCCTTCAAAGGTGAGGGAGAAATTAAGACATTCGCAGATAAACAAAAGCTGAGGTAGTTACCACTAGACCTACCCTTCAAGAAATGGTAAAGGGAGTCTTTCTGGTTGAAATAAAAGACACTATAGAGTAACATGAAGCCATATAAAGAAATAGTTAAGATTTTCACAAAAGTAAATACATAGGCAATTATAAAAGCTAGCATTATTGTAACTTTTCTTTGAAACTCCACTTTTTGTTACATGACTCGAGAATAAAGCATAAAAACCACAATTATTAGTCTATGTTTCTGGACATACAATGTGTAAAGATGTAATTTTTGAACATCAATAACTGAAATGGGGTAGGGAAGGAGCTATATATGAGCAGCGTTTTTGTATGCTATTGTGTATTTGTATGCTATTGAAGTTAAGCTAGCATAAATTTAAAGTGTTATAACTTTAGGATGTTAAATGTAATTCTCCTGGTAACCACAAAGAACACAGCTGTATAATAAACACAAAAGGAAATGAGAAGAGAATTAAAACATTGCACTATAAAAAATTACTTAAACATAAAGATGACAGTAATGTAAGAAGTGAGAGACAAAAAAGCTATAAGGCATGTAGAAAATAAAAAGCAAACTCAAAAGAGTCCCACCTTATTGGTCATCACTAAATGTAAATGAAGTAAATTATTCAATGAAAATACATAGATTAGCAGAATAGATTAAAAAACAAAAAATATGGGCCGGGTGCAGGGGCTCACGCCTGTAATCCTAGCACTCTGGGAGGCCAAGGTGGGCGGATTGCTTGAGGTCTGGAGTTCGAGACCAGCCTCAGCAAGAGCAAGACCCCATCTCTACTAAAAATAGAAAAAGAAATTATCTGGTCAATA